>NC_091994.1:65671452-65999577 GCF_044704955.1 Pristiophorus japonicus
TTGTGTGCTGAGAGATTTGCTTAGTATTGTCACTGGTGGCAATGAACGCCTGGGCTATCGCTATGGCCTTACTCAAGGTTGGTGTCTCTACAGTCAAAAGTTTGCGAAGTATGGTTTCATGGCCAATGCCAAGTATGAAAAAGTCTCTGAGCATGTGCTCCAAATGTCCTTCAAATTCGCAATGTCCTGCAAGGCATCTTAGCTCGGCGACATAACTTGGCACTTCCTGGCCTTCAGACCTTTTGTAGGTGTAGAACCGGTACCTCACCATCAGAACGCTTTCCTTCCGGTTCAAATGTTCCTGCACCAGTGTGCTCAATTCATCATACAATTTCTCTGTGGGTTTCACTGGAGCAAGCAGATTTTTCATGAGGCCATACGTTGGTGCCCTGCAGACGGTGAGGAGAATCGCCTTTCTTTGCAATGCTCTCTTCCCCATCTAGCTCGTTGTATTGGTCGAGTCGCTCCACAAAGGTTTCCCAATCATCTCCTTCTGAGAATTTCTCCAGGATGCCCATTGTTCTCTGAATCGTTGGGTTCGCTATCTGTATCTCATCGCCAGTTGTTATGTATGAAGAAAGAGTCAGACTGAACACTGTGAGCTCAAAGTAAAGTGTGACCTTAGTCTTTTATTGCAGGTCTCCAGAGTGCCTCTCCAACCGATGAGGCCTCCTTAAATACCTGTGCTTCCAAGGGATTATGGGATCCCTTGGGACTCCAGGGGATGAGCCCTCTGGTGGCTGTACAGAGTATTACAAGTTTACATATATAAACAGGAAGCCCTTTGCTTATCTGTTTCACTGTTTCCTCATTGGTAACATTTTAATGAGATCTCCCTCCTGGGTGATTTTTGCGACTGGTTTGCACACAATCTGGGCACAAACCATTGATAAATGAAGAGGTGGGTGTCAGTACTCTGCATTAACCTCCCAGTTCAGTGCTTTGATTTGTTTCCTCTTGTCATGAATTTTGTGTATCTGTATGAATTTCACCATCACCTCAACTTAACTGGAACATGGAACAGGTGGAGGATGAAAATTGTATCTTGAGATGCGTCAGTTCTGCGTGAGGAAAGATATTTTTGAAAATATGCCCTTCTGTTCTGGCACAAATATAACTTGCAATAAATAGTTTCAACAAGCACAAAAACAATGCAAAAATATTATTCATCCTACAGCTGCCCATAAGTTTACAACACTCAAATCTGACCCCCCATTCTTGTTCATAGCGCACAGAATTACATAGAGATAACAACATCGAAACAGGTCATTCGGTCCATCCCGTCTGTGTTGGCGCTTACCCTCCTCATAATTAGTAGCTCATATCTCTTTATTCTCCATTTCTTCAATCTCCGAACTAACCGATTCTTAAATATTGACTTAGGGTTAGAAATTCGTTATGGCCAAGGAACGGGCGGTTAGGACAAAAGTTGGTGAATTAGTGCCAAGTGATAATGCTCTAGACAGCACACAAAATTCATCCTCACTGCTCAATAAAATGATTGGAGTCTTAAATCAAGTGTAAAAACCCAAGCTCAGTGGTGTTACACTTAAAGGCTGGACCAGTTCGAGCAGTGTGAGTCTGGGGTGCGTGGAGAGACCTATAAAGGACCAACGTTGGAGGAAGAGTGGCAGTTCGAGCAGCGCGAGTCCGGGGTGTGTGGTGAGGCCTATAAAGGCCCAGCTTGTACAGCTCCAGCCGGGAGAAAAAGCAAAAAAGAAGTAGAAAGAAATCAAAAGGTGACGTCACGGCCAAAGGGGTAAGTGATTGGCTGGTGATTGGTGAGTAGCTTTCCTTTTTCTTTTTTATATCAGTAAGTAAGCCGTTAACATTGTTGTCTTTTTTTTATATCAGTAAGTAACCTGTTAACAGTGTTGTCACCAAATTAAGTGTATCTAAGGGTTAAGTCATGGCAGGAAAGCTCGGTCATGTGATTTGCTCCTCCTGTACCATGTGGGAACTCAGGGACACTTCCGGTGTCCCTGACGACTACGTGTGCGGGAAGTGTATCCGCCTCCAGCTCCTGACGGACCGCGTTGCGGATTTGGAGCTGAGGGTGGATTCGCTTTGGAGCATCCACGATGCTGAGAATGACGTGAGTAGCATGTGTAGCGAGTTGGTCTTACCGCAGGTGAAGAGTCCACAGCCAGCTAGGGAATGGAAGACAAGCAGGAAGAGCAGTGCAAGGAAGGTAGTGCAGGGGTCCCCTGCGGTCATCCCCCTGCAAAACAGATACACTGCTTTGAGTACTGTTGAGGGGGATGACTCATCAGGGGAGGGCAGCAGCAGCCAAGTTCATGGCACCGTGGCTGGCTCTGTTGCACAGGAGGGCAGGAAAAAGAATGGGAGAGCGATAGTGATAGTGGATTCAATTATAAGGGGAATAGATAGGCTTTTCTGCGGCCGCAACCGAGACTCCAGGATGGTATGTTGCCTCCCTGATGCAAGGGTCAAGGATGTCACGGAGCGGGTGCAGGACATTCTGAAAAGGGAGGGAGAACAGACAGTTGTCGTGGTGCACATTGGTACCAACGACATAGGTTAAAAAAAGAGATGAGGTCCTACGAGATGAACTTAAGGAGCTAGGAGCTAAATTAAAAAGTAGGACCTCAAAAGTAGTAATCTCGAGATTGCTACCAGTGCCACGTGCTAGTCAGAGTAGGAATCGCAGGATAGTGCAGATGAATACGTGGCTTGAGCAGTGGTGCAGCAGGGAGGGATTCAAATTCCTGGGGTATTGGAACTGGTTCTGGGGGAGGTGGGAGCAGTACAATCCGGACGGTCTGCACTTGGGCAGGACCGGAACCAATGTCCTAGGGGGAGTGTTTGCTAGTGCTTTTGGGGAGGAGTTAAACTAATATGGCAGGGGGATAGGAATCCAATGCAGGGAGACAGGGGGAAACAAAATGGAGACAGAAGCAAAAGACAGAAAGGAGATGAGTAAAAGTGGAGGGCAGAGAAACCCAAGGCAAAAAACAAAAAGGGCCACTGTACAGCAAAATTCTAAAGGGTCAAAGTGAAATAAAAAGGCAAGCCTAAAAGTTCGGTGCCTCAATGCGAGGAGTATTCAGTACCCAGGAGAGGGCTCTGAGCTAGTTTGAGTGGGTGAGAGCTCAGATGAACAGGACCCCAAGAAAGAATGCAAAAGGTAGGAGGCAACAGCAACAGAGCAGTGTAGCACTGGGGTAAGTGTAAACCACAAGGTGATAGGAAGGGACAATATGTATGAATATAAAGGGGCTGCAGGAGGGGTCAAAACTAAAAATCATGGTTCAAAACTAATATTAAAACACTCTACCTAAACGCACGCAGCATTCGAAATAAAGTAAATGAGTTGACGGCACAAATCATTACAAATGGGTATGATTTGGTGGCCATTACAGAAACGTGGTTGCAGGGTGGCCAAGACTGGTAATTAAACATACAGGGGTATCTGACAATTCGGAAGGATAGTCAAGAAGGGAAAGGAGGTGGGGTAGCTCTTTTAATAAAGGATGATATCAGGACAGTTGTGAGAGATGATATTGGCTCGAATGAACAAAATGTTGAATCATTGTGGGTGGAGATTAGAGATAGTAAGGGGAAAAAAATCACTGGTGGGCGTAGTTTAAAGGCCCCCAAATAATAACTTCACGGTGGGGCGGACAATAATCAAGGGAATAATAGAGGCATGTGAAAAAGGAACGGCAGTAATCATGGGGGATTTTAACCTACATATCGATTGGTCAAATCAAATTGCACAGAGTAGCCTGGAGGAGGAATTCATAGAATGCATATGGGATTATTTCTTAGAACAGTATGTTACAGAACCTACAAGGGAGCAAGCTATCTTAGATCTGGTCCTTTGAAATGAGACAGGAATAATAAACGATCTCCGAGTAAAAGATTCTCTCGGAATGAGTGATCACAGTATGGTTGAAGTTGTAATACAGATTGAGGGTGAGGAAGTTGTGTCAGAAACGAGCGTACTATGCTTAAACAAAGGGGACTACAGTGGGATGAGGGCAGAGTTGGCTAAAGTAGACTGGAAACACAGACTAAACGGTGGCACAACTGAGGAACAGTGGAGGACTTTTATGGAGCTCTTTCATAGTGCTCAACAAAAATATATTCCAGTGAAAAAGAAGGGCGGTAAGAGAAGGGATAAGCAGCCGTGGATAACCAAGGAAATAAAGGAGAGTATCAAATTAAAAACCAATGCGTATAAGGTGGCCAAGGTTAGTGGGAAAATAGAAGATTGGGAAAATTTTAAACGACAGCAAAGAATGACTAAGAAAGCACTAAAGAAAGGAGAGATAGATTACGAAAGTAAACTTGCGTAAAACATAAAAAGAGAGTGAAAGCTTTTACCGATATATAAAACGGAAAAGAGTGACTAAAGTAAATGTTGGTCCCTTAGAAGATGAGAAGGGGGATTTAATAATGGGAAATGTGGAAATGGCTGAGACCTTAAACAATTATTTTGCTTCAGTCTTCACAGTGGAAGACACAAAAACCATGCCAAAAATTGCTGGTCACAGGAATGTGGGATGGGAGGACCTTGAGATAATCACTATCACTAGGCGGGTAGTGCTGGACAGGCTAATGGGACTCAAGGTAGACAAGTCCCCTGGTCCTGATGAAATGCATCCCAGGATATTAAAAGAGATGGCGGAAGTTATAGCAGATGCATTCGTTATAATCTACCAAAATTCTCTGGACTCTGGGGAGGTACCAGCGGATTGGAAAGCAGCTAATATAACACCTCTGTTTAAAAAAGGGGGCAGACAAAAGGCAGATAACAAAAGGCCGGTTAGTTTAACATCTGTAGTGGGGAAAATGCTTGAAGCTATCATTAAGGAAGAAATAGCGGGACATCTAGATAGGATTAGTGCAATCAAGCAGACGCAACACGGATTCACGAAGAGGAAATCATGTTTAACTAATTTATTGGAACTCTTTGAGGATATAACGAGCATGGTGGATAGAGGTGTACCGATTGATGTGGTGTATTTAGATTTTCAAAAGGCATTCGATAAGGTGCCACACAAAAGGTTACTGCAGAAGATAAAGGTACGCGGAGTCAGGGGAAATGTGTTAGCACGGATCGAGAATTGGCTGGTTAACTGAAAGCAGAGAGTCGGGATAAATGGGTCCTTTTCGGGTTGGAAATTGGTGGTTAGTGGTGTGCCACAGGGATCGGTGCTGGGACCACAACTGTTTACAATATACATAGATGACCTGGAAGAGGGGACAGAGTGTAGTGTAACAAAATTTGCAGATGACACAAAGATTAGTGGGAAAGCGGGTTGTGTCGAGGACACAGAGAGGCTGCAAAGAGATTTAGATAGGTTAAGCGAATGGGCTAAGGTTTGGCAGATGGAATACAATGTCGGAAAATGTGAGGTCATCCACCTTGGAAAAAAAACAGTAAAAGGGAATATTATTTGAATGGGGAGAAATTACAACATACTGCGGTGCAGAGGAACCTGGGGGTCCTTGTGCATGAGTCCCAAAAAGTTAGTTTGCAGGTGCAACGGGTAATCAGGAAGGTGAATGGAATGTTGGTCTTCATTGCGAGAGGGATAGAGTACAAAAGCAGGGAGGTCCAGCTGCAACTGTACAGAGTATTGGTGAGGCCGCACCTGGAGTACTGTGTGGAGTTTTGGTTACCTTACTTAAGGAAGGATATACTAGCCTTGGAGGGGGTACAGAGACGATTGACGAGGCTGATTCCGGAGCTGAGGGGGTTACCTTATGACGATAGATTGAGTAGACTGGGTCTTTACTCATTGGAGTTCAGAAGGATGAGGGGTGATCTTATAGAAACATTTAAAATAATGAAAGGGATCGGCAAGATCGAGGCAGAAAGGTTGTTTCCACTGGTCGGGGAGACTAGAACGAGGGGGCATAGCCTCAAAATACGGGGGAGCCAATTTAAAACCGAGTTGAGAAGGAATTTCTTCTCCCAGAGGGTTGTGAATCTGTGGAATTATCTGCCCAAGGAAACAGTTGAGGCTAGCTCATTGAATGTATTCAAGTCACAGATAGATCGATTTTTAACCAATAAGGGAATTAAGGGTTATGGGGTGCAGGCGGGTAAGTGGAGCTGAGTCCACGGCCAGATCAGCCATGATCTTGTTGAATGGCGGAGTAGCTCGAGGGGCTAGATGGCCTACTCCTGTTCCTAATTCTTATGTTCTTATGTTCTTATGTTCAATATTGGGTGCAGCCTAATCGCAACTCACTACTTAAAGGGGAAGTTCATTGATGCTGCAGTACCTCATTCTCTGCATTGTTGGCTGCCTCAGCAACCAACAGAAGGCGGAGGAGGAGCACTTGTTTACAAATCCTCATGGCAGATCACCACCCCAGGGAGAGAGCCTGCAGGTTTTCCCATGAAGCTTTGGAGGCATTGGTTTTGGCGCTAGGTTGAAGGATGGGCGGTCCGGTACCCATCAACTAGCAGGAGGCCCTCACCACAAGTCTGGCGCACCATGGGGAGGGAGGTGACACACTACGTCACGGACCGCACCATGGGGAGGGAGGGGCACTACGTCATGGACCGCACCATGGGGAGGGAGGGGCACTACGTCATGGACCGCACCATGGGGAGGGATGGGGCACACCATGTCCCGGTCCACACTATGGGGAGGTAGGGGACACACTAGGTCACGGACCGCACCATGGGGAGGGAGGGGACACACCACGTCACGGACCGCACCATGGGGAGGGAGGGGACACACCACGTCACGGACTGCACCATGGGGAAAGAGAGGGCACACCACATCACGGACTGCACCATGGGGAAGGAGGGGGCACACCACGTCACGGACCGCACCATGGGGAAGGAGGGGGCACACCACGTCATGAATCGCACCATGTGGGGGGAGGGGGCACACCATATCATGGACCGCACTATGGGGAGGGAGGGGGGCGCACCACGTCACGGACCGCACCATGGGGAAGGAGGGGGCACACCACGTCATGGACCGCACCATGTGGGGGGAGGGGGCACACCATGTCACGGACCGCACCATGGGGGGGAGGGGGCACACCATGTCACGGATCGCACCATGGGGAGGGAGGGGGCATACTACGTCACGGATCGGCTATCCAGAAGCCCAATTGTCCAGCTGCCTCCTCCCTCCCTCCTGTTCCTCATCTCCTTCCTCCTCATCTTCTTCCTCCTCATCCTCCTCCCTCTGTGCACATGTTATCATCTTTCTTGCTGCCTATGCTCCCTCTGCTGTAGATCCTGGAGGGTGAGGTGGCTTGTCACTACAGCCCCCATTTATGTTACCAGGTGTAGCAGTTTGAATACTTGAAGAATAAATGTAGCTGCTTTGAACTTGCCATAAGATTCCTGATACAACAGAACATTGAAATTACTCAACGAAACTGTTGCAGTAGCTGAATCTCACAAAATACCATTGAAATTGCACTAACCTGACAGGTGCGAGTGATTACCGATGATCCCTTTAAATAACGTCCCTGCAGCCAGCTTCCTGGTGCTGCATGCCAGCTCTCCATGTCGGTGTTTACTCCAGGTGGTGAGGTAAGCGGCTAAAAGCAATTTGAGAAATCGGGCATTCAGTGAGTGTTGCACATTCACTGATGTTACGATCTTCCTGGTGTTGAGGTCCCCGGTGATGTCTGTTCCCGGCACTGTTACAGTGGTCCCAATTTGGCGTGCAAAGCTAACGGCTGGCACTAAAGGGACGAATTTTTCTCCCTTGGTCTCTGTTTCAATCACTTTCGCCAATAGTGAATTCTACTGTCTCACAACACTGTAAAAAAAAAACACTTGTCCTGCTTTCTACCCTCATTTACATGTACTCTACATCCCCTCATTCTAAACCTTCAGTCACTGGAAAAAGTCTGTTTCTATCCACTCTGTCCCATGCCTGCATCATATTAAATACCTCTATCAAATTATCCTATAATCTTGACTCTACTGAGAATAGCTCCAATTTTTCCAGTTTTTCTTCATTTGTATTTCCTCATACCATGTAGTAAACCTACTGAATCTGTGCTGCCTTGGGTTTCCAACACTGGTTAGACATGTTAGAAATATAGAAACATAGAAATTTACAGCGCACAAGGAGGCCATTTCAGCCCATCGTGTCCACACTGGCCAACAAAGAGCCGCACAGTCCTTGATCAACAGCCCTAAAGGTTACATATAAACCTATGAACAATAATGGAAAGGCAAAGAGCACTCAGCCCAACCAGTCCACCTCACCACAACTGTGACACCCCTTATACTAAAATATTCTACATTCCACCCCAACCGGAGCCATGTGATCTCCTGAGAGAGGCAAAAAAAATTAAAACCCAGGCCAATTTAGGGGGAAAAAATCTGGGAAAATTCCTCTCCGACCCATCCAGGCGATCGAAACTAGTCCAGGAGATCATCCTGGCCGTTTTCTATTCCCTGCAGTACTTACCATTATATCTGTGCCGACCAACCAAAGGTCATCCAGTCTAATCCCAATTACCAGTTCTAGGTCCGTAACCCTTTAAGTGCCCATCCAACCATCTCTTAAAAGTGGAGGTTTCATCACATGACCCCCAGTCCCGACAAACAGACTTTTTGTCGTCTCCAAAAAGTAACAAACAAGAGTGTTCAAAGAAAATCAAAAGATGCGCAAATGTTTAACTATGTTGCTTGCAGCAGTGTCCTGGACATTAATCTTCAAACGCTGGAGATGCCCAGACAATCCCGGAGGGTTGGAAAGCCGAGTGCTGTACCCTCTTCATTACCTCGTTATCCTTCGCGTAGTGTGGAGCCCAAAACTGGGCACAGTGCTCTAACTATAGTCTTACTGTGGTTTTATATAGATTCCTTCACTTAGAAAGGTACAGAAGTAATATAGTAACATTTCTTCTCTATTTATTTTCATAAACTCTTCCCCAATTTTAGTTTTCTCTTTGACGTGCTCCAGATCATTGCTGGCCAGACAGCCTCCAGGCCTCTGACAGTGTTACTTTAAACTGACCATTAAGGAGCGGGAGGGCGGGAGGGAGTGGGGTGAGGTGGCGGGGGGGAGGGAGGGGGAGAGCGGTACTAGAGCAGATTGAGACACTTCACTCACCAAATTACAAAGCGATTCAGAACTAACGCCATCAAATATTAACACAGAGTGTAACTGCCAGGTCAACGGGTTCAAACTTTAAACCCGATTAATGGAATTTCCAAAACGGCAGAAAAATGATTGCTTGCTCGAGGAGTAATGTTCGGGTGTGGGGAGCATTGAGTGGGGTACCTCCCAGAGTGGGCTGGGAGCATTACTGTTTCTAATTTACATAAACGACCTGAATTCATAAACTCAGTGCAAAGTGATCACATTGGCAGACGATCCCAAACTAGGAGAAGCAGTGGCCCATGAAATTTAAATCAGACAAGATTAAAAATGGTACAGATCGGAAAGAAAAATAGAGAACTGTGGAAATGGTGCTGAAAGAGCTGAGATTGATGGTGAACAAGACCCAGGAACATGGAGGAGTCCGGCTCCAGCCTTGTACAGGGCTTTGTTACAGAGCTTGGAGCCTCTGTCTCAGCTTCCATTGCAGCACAAGCAGAAGTGATCGGAATTTCTGAGTGCTGCAGTGGAGGTTCAGACTTTGGTCAGGCAGATTCAATTTGCTGCCACGCAGGCTCTGACTGCTGCCATTGTGGCTGGGTTTATGAATGTGGCTTGCAGGGTGTCACAGGAGTCCAGGAATCTGTCTTCCATGGATGGCTAGGAATGCTGAGGCGCCGCCCTACAGGAGTGACAGTGACTCCGTGGAGCCCGAACCTGCTGTCCTCTCTCAGGATGAATGAATTTGTACTTCCACCACTGCCACTCCGTCAGCCAGCCAGCCCATACTGCTGCCGCCCATGCCGAGATGGTGCAGTCTATAGCCAGGCCTTCATAGAATCAAAGAATAGAATCATAGAAATTTACAGCCATTTCGGCCCCTCGTGTCCGCACTAGCCAACCAAGAGCTATCCAGTCTAATTCTACAGCTCTTGGTCCGTAGCCCTGTAGGTTACGCCACTTTAAGTGTACATCCAAGTATCTTTTAAATGTGAGTTCCAGACCCCCACCAGCCTTTGAGTGAAGAAATTTCTCCTCTAAACGTCCCCCAAATTACTTTAAATCTATGCTCCCTGGTTGTTGACCCCTCTGCCAAGGGAAACAGGTCCTTCCTATCGACTCAATCCAGGCCCCTCATAATTTTATACACCTCAATCAGGTCTCCCCTTAGTCTCCTGTGTTCCAAAGAAAACAGACCCAGCATCTCCAATCTTTCCTCATAGGCAAAATTCTCCAGTCCAGGCAACATTCTTGTAAATCTCCTCTGCACCCTTTCTAGTGCAATCACATCTTTCCTGTAATGTGGTAACCAGAACTGCACACAGTACTTCAGCTGCGGCCTAACCAGTGTTTTATACAGTTCAAACATAGAAACATAGAAACATAGAAAATAGGTGCAGGAGTAGGCAATTCGGCCCTTCGAGCCTGCACCACCATTCAATAAGATCATGGCTGATCATTCCCTCAGTACCCCTTTCCTGCTTTCTCGCCATACCCCTTGATCACCTTAGCCGTAAGGGCCATATCTAACTCCCTCTTGAATATATCCAATGAACTGACATCAACAACTCTCTGCGGCAGGGAATTCCACCGGTTAACAACTCTCTGAGTGAAGAAGTTTCTCCTCATCTCAGTCCTAAATGGTCTACCCCTTATCCTAAGACTATGTCCCCTGGTTCTGGACTTCCCCAACATCGGGAACATTCTTCCCGCATCTAACCTGTCCAGTCCTGTCAGAATCTTATACGTTTCTATGAGATTCCCTCTCATCCTTCTAAACTCCAGTGAATAAAGGCCCAGTTGATCCAATCTCTCCTCATATGACAGTCCAGCCATCCCTGGAATCAATCTGGGGAACCTTCGCTGCACTCCCTCAATAGCAAGAACGTCCTTCCTCAGATTAGGAGACCAAAACTGAACACAATATTCCAGGTGTGGCCTCACTAAGGCCCTGTACAACTGCAGTAAGACCTCGCTGCTCCCATATTCAAATCCCCTAGCTATGAAGGCCAACATACCATTTGCCTTCTTCACCGCCTGCTGTATCTGCATGCCCACTTTAAGTGATTGATGAACCATGACACCCAGGTCTCACTGCACCTCCCCCTTTCCTAATCTGCCGCCATCCAGATAATATTCTGCCTTCGTGTTTTTGCCCCCAAAATGGATAACCTCACATTTATCCACAGTATACTGCATCTGCCATGCATTTGCCCACTCACCTAACCTGCCCAAGTCACCCTGCAGCCTCTTAGCGTCCTCCTCTCAGCTCACACCACCACCCAGTTTAGTGTCATCCGCAAACTTGGAGATATTACACTCGATTCCTTCATCTAAATCATTCATGTATATTGTAAGGAGCTAGGGTCCCAGCATTGAGCCCTGCGGTACTCCACTAGTCACTGCCTGCCATTCTGAAAATAACCCATTTATCCCAACTCTCTGCTTCCTGTCTGCCAACCAGTTCTCTATCCACGTCAGTATATTACCCCCAATACCATGCGCTTTGATTTTGCACACGAATCTCTTGCGCGGGACCTTGTCAAAAGCCTTTTGAAAGTCCAAATACACCACATCCACTGGTTCTCCATTGTCCACTCTGCTAGTTACATCCTCAAAAAATTCCAGAAGATTCGTCAAGCATGATTCCCCTTTCATAAATCCAAGCTGACTAGGTCCGATCCTGTCACTGCTTTCCAAATGCATTTTCATCCTTAATGATTGATTCCAACATTTTTCTCACTACTGATGTCAGGCTAACCAGTCTATAATTACCTGTTTTCTCTCTCCCTTCTTTTTAAAAAGTGGTGTTACATTAGCTACCCCCCAGTCCATAGGAACTGATCCAGAATCGAAAATGATCACCAATGCATCCACTATTTCTAGGACCACTTCCTTAAATACTCTGGGATGCATCGGGGATTTATCAGCCTTCAACCCCATCAATTTCCCTAGCACAATTTCCCGCCTAATAAGGATATCCTTCAGTTCCTCCTTCTACTAGATCCTCGGTCCACTAGTACAATTGGAAGGTTATTTGTGTCTTCCTTCGTGAAGACAGAACCGAAGTATTTGTTGAATTGATCTGCCATTTCTTTATTCCCCATTATAAATTCACCTGAATCTGACTGCAAGGGACCTACGTTTGAAGCATAACCTCCTTGCTCTCGTATTTCATGCCTCGACTTACAAAGGCAAGTATTCCATATGCCTTCTTAACCACCTTATCTACCTTCAGGGGTCTATGGACCTGCACTCCAAGGTCCCTTTGTTCCTTTACACTTTTCAGTGTCGTACCATTTAATTTGTATTCCCTTGCCTTGTTAGCCCTCCCCAAATACATTACCTCACACTTATCCAGATTGAATTCCATTTGCTACTGACTAGTACATTGATATCTTCCTGCAGTCCACAGCTTTCAACCACACAGCCTATTTTAGTGTCATCTGCAAACTTCTTAATCATACCCCCAACATTTAAGTCCAAGTCATTGATGTATACCACAAAAAGCAAGGGACCCAGCACTGAGCCCTGCAGAACCCCACTGGATACAGCCTTCCAGTCACAAAAACACCCATCAACCATTACCCTTTGCTTCCTGCCTCTGAGCCAATTTTGGATCCAACTTGCCACTTTGCCCTGGATCCCATGGGCTTTTACTTTCGTGACCAGTCTGCCATGTGGAAACTTACCAAAAGCTTTGCTAAAATCCATATATACTACATCATACGCACTGCCCTCATCGACCCTCCTGGTTACCTCCTCAAAAAATTCAATCAAGTTAGTCAGACATGATCTTCCCTTGACAAATCCATGCGGACTGTCCTTGATTAATTCATGTCTTTCCAAATGAAGATTTATCTTGCCCCTCAGGATTTTTCCAATAATTTTCTCACCACTGAAATTAGGCTGACAGCCTGTAATTACTTGGACTATCCCTTTCTCCGTTTTTAAACAAAGGTACAACATTAGCAGTCCTCCAGTCCTCTGGCACCATACTTGTAGCCAGAGAGGATTGGAAAATGATGGTCAGAACCTCTGCTATTTCCCCTTTTGCTTCTCCTAACATCCTGGGATACATTTCATCCAGGTCTGGGGATTTATCCACTTTCAAAGCTGCTAAGCTCCTTAATACTTCCTGTCTCACTATATTTATCTGATCTAATATTTCACACTCCTCCTCCCTCATTGCAAAGTCTGCATCACCCCTCTCTTTTGTGAAAATGGATACAAAGAATCCTCATTGCAGGCAGCATCCTCGTAAATCTCCTCTGCACCCTCTCCAGTGCAATCACGTCCTTCCAATAATACGGCAACCAGAACTGCTTGCAGTATTCCAACTGTGGCCTAACCAGAGTATTATACAATTTAAGCATAACCTCCCTGCTCTTGTATTCTATGCCTCTGCCAATAAAGGAACGCATTCCGTATTCCTTCTTAACCACCTTATCCACGTGGCCTGCTACTTTCAGAGATCTGTGGACAAGCACTCCAAGGTTCCTTTATTCATCTACAATTCTAAGTGGCCTACCATTTAATGTGTGTACCCTTTCCTTATTAGCCCTCCCCAAGTGCATTACCTCCGAATAAAATTCTATTTGCCACTGTTCTGCCCACCTGACTAGTAGATTGATATCCTCCTGCAGTCCATGACTTCCCTCTTCATTATCAACCACACAGCCAATTTTAGTGTCATCTGCAAATCTTACCCCCTATATTCAAATCTAGATCATTGATATATACCACAAAAAGCAAGGAACCCAGTACTGAGCCCTGTGGAACCCCACTGGAAACATCCTTCCAGTCACAAAAACATGTATCAACCATTACCCTTTGTTTCCTACCTCTCAGCCAAATTTGGATCCAACTTGCTACTCTGCCCTGGATCCGTGTGCTTTTACCTTCATGACCAGTCTGCCATGTGGGACCTTATCAAAAGCTTTGCTAAAGTCCATATACACTACATCATACGTATTGCCCTTATCGACTCTCCTGGTTACCTCCTCGAAAATTTCAATCAGGTTAATCAAACATGACCTTCCCTTAACAAATCAATGTTGACTGTACCTGATTAATTCTTGCCTTTCTAAATGTAGATTTATCCTGTCCTTCAGGATTTTTTCCAATAATTTTCCCACCACTGAGGTTAGGCTGACTGGCCTATAATTATTTGGCCTATCCCTTTCTCCCTTGTTAAACAAGGGTACCCCATTATCAGTCCTCCAGTCCTCTTGCACCATGCCTGAATCCAAAGAGGACTGGAAAATAATGTCAACGCCTCTGCTATTTCCTCTTTTACTTCACTCAACAGCCTGGAATGCATTTCATCCGGGCCTGGGGATTTATCTACTTTCAAAGGTGCCAAACCCTCCAATAACTCCACTCTCACTATGTTTATTTCATCCAGAATATCACACTCCCCCTCGTTAGCAGGATCTACATTGCCCCTTTCCTTTGTGAAAACGGATGCAAAGTATTCATTAAGATGCATACCTACATCTTCGCCTCCATACACAGATTACCCTCATGGTCTCTAATAGGCCCTACCCTTTCTTTAATTATCCTCTTGCTCTTAATATATTTCTAGAACATCATTGGTTTTTCCTTGATTTTTCCAAGATTTTTTTCATGCCCTCGCTTAGCATTCCTAATATCCTTTTTACTTTCACCTCTAAACTTCCTATATTCATCCAGAGATTCTATAGTATTTAGCCGTCGGTATATGACATAAACTTCCCTTTATTTATTTATCCTCCACTCTAAGTCACTAGACATCCAGGGGGATCTAGAATTGTTATTCCCACCCTTTTTCTTTCAGGGCACATGTTTGGCCTGAGCCCTCCAGATCTCCTTCTTGAATGCCTCCCACTGTTCCGACACTGATTTACCTTCAAGTAGCTGTTTCCAGTCCACTGTGGCCAAATCACTTCTCAACTTAGCAAATTTAGCTTTTCCACAATTTGGCACTTTTATTCTTGGTCTATCCTTGTCCTTATCCATAACTACCTTGAATCAGATTGAATTATGGTCACTGGCACCCAAGTGCTCTCCCACTGATACCCCTTCCACCTGCCCAGCTTCATTCCCCAAAACTAAATTCAAAACCGCCCCCTCCCGTGTTTGGCTTGTTACATACTGACTAAAAATGTTCTCTTGAATGCATTTTAGGAATTCAGCACTCTCTATACCCTTCACACTATACTTGTCCCAGTCATTATTAGGGTAGTTGAAATCCCCTACTATTACTACCCTATGGTTTTTGGGCTTCACAGAAATGTGTCGACATATTTGTTCTTCTATCTCCCTCCAACAGTTGGGGAGTCTATAATACATGCCCAGCAGTGTGATCGCCCCTTTTGTATTTTTCAGTTCGATCCATATGGCCTCATTTGATGATCCCTCTAACATATCATCCCTCCCCACAGCTATAATAGTTTATTTAATCAATACCATGACCACCTCCTTCTCTGTCCTATCTAAAAATCTTGTAACCAGGAATATTGAGCTGCCAAACCTGCCCCTCTTTCAGCCATGTCTCTGTAATGGCTATAATATCGTACTGCCAAGTGTCTATCTGTGCTCTCAGCTCATCTGTCTTATTTCCTATGCTCCTTGCATTGAAGTATATACCATTTAGTATTGCCAAATTCCCCTGTTGTTTATTTTGCAGCCCTTGTTTCCTCCGTCTTCCAAATTCACTTCTACTTCTACTTCTCTGTTGACCAATTTCAGCATTGCTTCTCTCCCCACTGAATCATTTCCCCCTGCCAAGCTAGTTTAAACCCTCCCCAACAGCACTAGCTGTTGGATACTGGTCCCGGCTCTGCTGAGGTGCAACCTGTCCGGCTTGTACAGGTCCCACCTCCCCCAGAAACGGTTCCAGTCCTTCAGGAAACTAAAGCCCTCCTACCTGCACCATCTCTCCAGCCACGTATTCATCTTCTCTATCCTCCTATTTCTGTACTCACTAGCATGTGGCACCGGCAGCAATCCAGAGATTACTACCTTTGAGGTCTTGATTTTTAAATCTCTCTCCTAGCTCCCTAAACTCTGTCTGTAGGACCTCATCCCTCTTTCTAACTCTGTCATTGGTACTGATATGGACCACGACCTTCGGCTGTTCATCCTCTGCCCCCAGAATGCCCTGCAGCCGCTCGATGATGTCCTTGACCCTGGCACCAGGGAGGTAACATATCTTTCTGGAATCACTTCTGCGGCCGCAGAAATGCCTGCCTGCTCCCCTGACTATTGAATCCCCTACCACTATTGCTCTTCCATTCTTCTTCCTCCCGTCCTGTGCAGCTGAGCCACCCATGGTGGACTTGGCTCTGGCTGCACTTCCCAGAGGCACCAACGCCCTCACCAGTACTTCAAATAGAATACAAGTTGGAGAGCAAGATGGACTCAGGGGACTCCTGCACTACCTGCCTAGTCATCATCATCATCATCATCATAGGAAGTCCCTCGGAATCGAGGAAGACTTGCTTTCCCTCTTAACATGAGTTCTTAGGTGGCTGTACAGTCTAATACGAGAATCACAGTCTCTGTCACAGGTGGGGCAGATAGTCATTGAGGAAAGCGGTGGGTGGGACTGGTTTGCCGCACGCTCTTTCTGCTGCCTACGCTTGGTTTTTGCACGCTCTCGGCAATGAGACCCGAGGTGCTCAGTGCCCTCCTGGATGCGCTTCTTCCACTTCGGGCAGTCTTTGGCCAGGGACTCTCAGTTGTCATTGGGAAGTTGCACTTTATCAAGGAGGCTTTGAGGGTGTCCTTGTAATGTTTCCGCTGCCCACCTTTGGCTCATTTGCCATGAAGGAGTTCCGAGTAGAGCACTTGCTTTGGGAGTCTCATGTCTGGCATTGAAACGATGTGGTCTGCCAAGTGGAGCTGATCAAGTATGGTCAGTACTTTGATGCTGGGGATGTTGGCCTGGTCGAGGACCCTAATGTTGGTGCGTCTGTCCTCCCAGGGGATTTGTAGGATCTTGCAGAGATATCGTTGGTGGTATTTCTCCAGCGACTTGAGGTGTCTACTGTAAATGGTCCATGTTTCTGAGCCATACAGGATGGCAGGTATTACTACAGCCCTGTAGACCATGAGCTTGGTGGCAGTTTTAAGGGCCTGGTCTTCAAACACTCTTTTCCTCAGGCGTCCTCAGGCTGCACTGGCGAACTGGAGGCGGTGTTAGATCTCGTCGTCAATGCCTGCTCTTGTTGATAGGAGGCTCCCGAGATATGGGATGTGGTCCACGTTGTCCAGGGCCGCGCCTTGGATCTTGATGACTGGGGGACAGTGCTGTGCAGCGAGGATAGGCTGGTGGAAGACCTTTGTCTTGCTGATGTTTAGCGTAAGGCCTATGCTTTCATACGCCTCAGTAAATATGTCGACTATATCCTGGAGTTCAGCCTCTGTATGTGCGCAGACGCAGGCGTCGTCTGCGTACTGTAGTTCGACGACAGAGGTTGGAGTGGTCTTGTACCTGGCCTGGAGATGGTGCAGATTGAACTGGTTCTGTCGTTTAGTTCTACTCCAGCAGGGAGCTTGTCAACTGTGAGGTGGAGCATGGCAGCGAGGCAGATTGAGAAGAGGATTGGGGCGATGACGCAGCCCTGTTTGACCCCGGTCCGGACATGGATTGGGTCTGTAATGGATCCGTTGGTACCTGCCTAGTACTCCTCCTCTGTCTGGTGCTCACCCACTTCCTCTCTGCCTGCACCCTCTTAAGCTGCGGGGTGACCACCTCCTGAAATGTGCGATCCACGAAATTCTCAGTCTCACGGATGCACCACAGTGACTACAGCCGCCGCTCAAGTTCCAAAATGCAGAGCTTAAGTTGCTGCAGCTGGAGACACCTCCTGCACACGTGGTCGTCCAGGCTGTGTGAAGTGTCCAAGACTCCCTCATGCCACAGGATGTGAAATCCATGGCACTGAGCTGCCCTGCCAAGCCTCTAGTTAATAAACATGGAACTATCGAGCAGAAATAAACTCTAAAACTTAGCAAAACACACCCAGCTACTCAGCAATCAGCTGATTTAATTAATGGGATTTTTTTAGATTAGATATATCACCTATCTATGTTTGCTTTTTTAATTGATTAATTAATCTTCCCCCTCTTCTCCGAAATTCCCTCTTTTCAAATTCCCAAATAAACCACTAAGTCCACTCCCTTTAAGACCACTCTGTGCTCTGTAAAACTGTTGACGTTCATCTTCTTAGGAGCTACACCCAATTTACAAGTGTTGACTCAGCTCCCCTATTCCCTGTGATTAGCACCTATTCAAGACAAACACTTGCAGCTGACTGACAGTTAACTGTCACTGACAGGCAACTTCTGTTCACTACAGTTTTAAAGTTCTAGTTTGAAATCAAATGTTAAACTAGACTTTACTATGTACAGCTTCTACTTATCCAATACTTACCAGAAATTCCCTCTTTCCAAATTCCCAAATAAACCACTCTGCTTAAGTCCTCTCTGTGCAGACCTTCTCGGGCCAGAGCTGCTCCAGATCATCCTGCGAGGCCATCTGCAGTCTCCCCCACAAAGTCAGCAGCCTCCCACCAGCCATTCTGGGGTAGCACTGAGCAAGAGCACGAGGACAGGCAATGGCACACTGAAGACTGGACACAAAGGGAATGCAGAAGGGTGATTAATTCACTTTGTAATGTAATATTGCAATTATCATTTATAATGTTTGTTTTCTTGTGGCTTTAATTGAAGCATTGTGGCCAAGAGAACGATGCGATGTTCCGTGACAGAGGGATGGTATGGTGGGGAAGTGTTGAGCAACAGGGACCTGGGCTTTCATTCAGGGGAAGAGGAGTCTGAAGATGGCGCTCACAGACAACCTGACTGAAACAGAGAATTGCATGCTGCCTCCTTCTCTTCCTCCACCAGCTGCTCCTCCACCTTCTGAGGTGGTCTTGGAACCCCTGGTGGCAAAGGCCATGCCCTCATGATGTCCAACTAATGCAGGAAGCAGCAGACCAGCATGAAAGGGGACATCTGCTCCAATGAGCACTGGAGGGCTCCTCCCAAGCGGTCAAGGCAGCGGAACCATTGCTTGATTGCTCGATGCCGCCCTGTACCGTGAGGAAGCCCGATATCCTGGCAAAGCCACATACTCACTCCTCCTGCACAAAAGTCCCTTCACCTCGAGTACAGAGCCTCTGTGACCTCCCGGATGCAGGGATGGACGGTGAACTGTGAGATGTTTGCTTTGTCACCTGTTCTGACCTGGAAGAATCCGCTGGCAAAAAAATTCAGGGCTAAGGTCACCTTGAGGTCACGTGGTCGCCCTGCTCTGAGGTGGCAGGTCTAGTTGCAAGAGGTGGCAGAGTTCTGTGACCACCACCTTGGTGAAGCGGAGCCAGGGAGCACACTGCTCCTGGCTTAGGTGCAGGTTGGTGAAGTTCCCCCCCTGAAGGTCATAGGTGGCAATGCCTCCTGCTGAGAGTCCTCCCTGTTCTCCTCCTCTCTCTGCGAGCAGCTTGGCTTTGCTGCCTCTGCTCCATCTCCCTGTCATATTGGAGCCCCCATGCAAGAGGTGCAGTCCGAGGCTTTATACTCCAGGGGAAGGGATTTTATGCTCCTGCAGCAGGAGGAGCGAGCATGTGGCTTTGCCAGGATATCGGGCTTCCCCATGGTGCAGGGTGCCATCGAGCAGACCATCGGGGCCAACCCCTTCCCAACATCCAGCAACTCTCCCTGCACACTTTAGCAACATTAGAAATGTCTTCCAGCAAGCCAGTATTGATATAATGTCTGCAAGAGCCAGTGCAAGGAAAGTAATCAAGTTACTTGCCCGTTGGCCTCTGCCTCCACTACCCTCTGCATCACGAACGTTGTCCTAACCTCTTCCCTCACTCTCTTAGAGGCAGTAAAGGGGAGGAGCTAGGGCTTTGCCAATGTAATAGGCTTCTTGTCCGACGCTCGTTACACACGCTGTCCAAATGGAGCGTAAAATCCGATGGGTATAAAGCAAGCGACCGACCCAACCACATACCATGCCTGTCGGGCGGGGCAGGTTAAAATGATCCTACCCCACCCCCGAATGTTTTGTATGAACGAGTTATTTTTGAACAAATGGTTGTACAATAACGTCCACTGCCATTTTGCTAATGTTCAGGAAAAAAAATCCTCCTGAGCTAATTTCCATCGACTGCACACACTCGTCCCCATTACATGCAGAAATGAGGCCTTTAAAGGTTACTTTTTCTTATTATGCAAATGACAAAGACCTCAGACCACAGAAGATTGGGAAAGAGAAAGATTATCAAAAGGTCAGTATCGGTGAGAGGGAGAGAGGTTTGTGCGCAGTAATCATACCTTGCCCAACTTTTGTCATCATGCTTACGCAAAGGTTAGTAAATCTGGAAAAGACATTAATTGACACAATCTCTGTTACCTTCTGTATTATGTTTCTAAGAACGATTCCTCTTGAATTAATCAGCCAGTATCTCCAGTATATGCAGATCGAAGCTGTAAATTTGAGTGACTTACGCCAGCTTCATTTCGCCAGTCTTACTTTATCCGTCAATTGGTATTCTATTCACACAGTACCCAGTCCTTATCACTCCAGGAAAAATAACCATCACTTTCTGCATTCAGAAGGGAATTAATTACAGATTTATTAATGCTGTCATTTTAACCATTTAACCAAGACGCAATTAATTCATGTTAGCTATTTTTGACATTTTCAGGGGGGAATTTCATTTTAAAAATGAACGACTGTTTGAGACTTCAGCCTATTGTTGCTGCCCTTCCCACTCTGGAGCTGACCATTAACCCATTCAGTGCCGCTTCCCAGTGACAGCTCGCTGCTCCATTGTTTGCAGTTTAGCAGGTCCATGCTGGAAAGCATTTGAGGTGAAATTGGTCACAGGCGGAAGTACAAAAAGGGCAATGGCAAATCTGCAGCTTGTTTTAAACCCTGCCCCATTGTCTCTTCCAATTCGCGGGGTATTCTCACTGATAGTAATGGGAGCTCACGGAGAATACGAGATGTTCATTGTTGGTCCTGGCCCACATGATCCCAGGATACGTACCTGAAGGACATCTTCCCGCATGCTGCGCAGCGAATGGAGGCCGCCGACTGCAATCCTACGTTCCTCTGGGACCACCAGGTATTTTCGTTAAAAAAATTCCGGTCGGAGACATCCGATCAAAGGAAGCCTCCGATCGCAATTTCTCCTTAGAATATCAGTGGGGGTGTAAAATGGCCTGGCCATTCATTATCCCCTGTTTTATGCTGCCCCGCAAGACCAATTTCACCCCCTTCCCTTCTGCGGAACCATTCAGAGATCAAGCTCCCGTGTCACCCTTTATTAGGTGTGTTTTTATTTTCTTTGCCAATTTGGTGAACTCTTTTTTATCCTTTACATTTCCTTTCACCTCATTTCTAACACTGGTTACAACTAAAGATAATAGCCCCAAGTTCAAAGGAATGTAAGATAAATAATTCAGTCCGATGTTTTCTGCTAATTTGTGCAAAGCCAGTTTACTTGGAGCACAAGCTGACTGTGTGGATGCCTGCAGGGTTCCGCATGTCGACATCGGCTGACGGTTTTGGCCACTTCAAAGCTGCCTGCTCTGAAATCAGCATCGTGGTGTCAATCAAAGACAGTTATTTCAATTTTTTGGAATATTAAAACTTCTATAATTTAAAGCAATATATATAGTCTAATAATAAACATGAAATCAGAAGTGTTCAATCCCCAGACCAGAGGTTTGAGCTCATAATCCAGGCTGACACTCCCAGTGCAGAGCTGAGGGCGTGCTGCACTGTCGGGGATGCCGTCTTTCTGATGAAACATTAAACCGAGGCCCCGTCTGTCCCCTCAGTTGTATGTAAAATATCCCATGGCAGTATTGGAAGAGCAGAGGAGTTCTGGTCATCATTTATTACTCAACCACACATAGGGGGTGAAATTGCCTGCACCCTGTTTGGAGCCGGGGTCGGGACATTTATCGTCGGGCCCTGGAGTTCTGCCCTCGACGTGGAGATCAGTCCTTCCACCCCTCGGCGGAGCGTAATTGGAGGGGTGCTCACGGGGCGGTAGAGTGGGGCTGATTATGAGCTCAAACCTCTGGTCTGGGGATTGAACACTTCTGACTTCAGGTTTATTATTATACAATTGCTTTAAATTATAGAAGTTTTAATATTCCAAAAAATTGAAATAACTTTTTGATTGACACCACGATGCTGATTTCAGAGCAGACATCTTTGAAGTGGCCAAAACCGTCAGCCGATATCGACATGCGGAACCCTGCAGGCATCCACACAGTCAGCGTGTGCTCCAAGTAAACTGGCTTTGCACAAATTAGCAGAAAACATCGGACTGAATTATTTATCTTATAATCCCTTGAACTTAGGGCTATTATCTTTACCACCAGCAACCTCAGCCCCACACGCACACTCTGCAGTCGCTTTGGCGGCCATCAGCGATGCCCTCAACACTCGATTAAGGAGCTCTTCGAAGTGTTCCTTCCAACATTAAACCGAGGCCCCGTCTGTCCCCTCAGTTGTATGTAAAATATCCCATGGCAGTATTGGAAGAGCAGAGGAGTTCTGGTCATCATTTATTCCTCAACCACACATAGGGGGTGAAATTGCCTGCACCCTGTTTGGAGCCGGGGTCGGGACATTTATCGTCGGGCCCTGGAGTTCTGCCCTCGACGTGGAGATCAGTCCTTCCACCCCTCCTGCCTCAGTGTCCTTAAAGAGTGTCTCCCCGTTCTTGGCCAGCAGTGGGGTGGGGCCTTGGCTGATTGGGCTGTAGAACCCGCCCATTCTATAAAACTCTTTTTGGAGTTTATCTGCAAAACAAAACACATTAAACCGTGCCACCCGACCTGGGTGACACACCAGACATTTACAAGGCCCTTTTTTTCTTTTTTTTGGTTTTTTTTTGGGGGTTTTTTGGGGGTTTTTTTTGGGCACTAAAATCACAATTTTTCCCCAGTGCCCCCTATAAAAGGGAAGGGGACACTAAAAACACCGGCAATTAAAACAAATTAAACTTTAAAACGTAAAATCAAATTAAAATTTGGTTGCCGGGCGTGATGATGCACTCCAGTCCCTCCGGTGCCCACCTCTCGCGGAAGGCCGCGAGCGTACCGGTGGACACCGCGTGCTCCATCTCCAAGGACACCCTGGACCGGATGTAAGAGCGGAAGAGAGGCAGGCAGTCAGGTTGAACGACCCCCTCGACCGCCCGCTGCCTGGACCGGCTGATGGCACCCTTGGCCGTGCCCAGGAGCAGTCCTACGAGGAGGCCTTCGGACCTACCTGCTCCCCTCCGCACAGGGTGCCCAAAGATCAGGAGAGTGGGACTGAAGTGCAGCCAGAATTTCAGGACACCCCACCTGTTACACACTCCGCCCTTTATAGACCCACCCGTTACATACCCGCCCGTTTTACACCCGCTCGTTATACACCCCACCTGTTACACACTCCGCCCTTTATACACCCTCCCGTTCTACACCCGCCCGTTACACACCCGCCCATTATACACTCTCCCGTTCTACATCCGCCCGTTACACACCGGCTCGTTATTCACCCGCCCGTTACACACACCGCCCCTTATATATTCGCCCGTTATACACCCCCCTGTTACACACCCCCTCCCGTTACACACACGCGCCCGTTATATACCCACCCGTTGTACACCCGGCCGTTATACAGACCCCCATTATACACCCACCTGTTACACACCCCGCCCCTTATACACCCACCCGTTATATATCTGTCCATTATACACCCACCCGTTATACACCCACCCATTATACACCCCGCTCGTTATACACCCACCCATGATACACCCCGCCCATTATACAACCACCCGTTATACACGCCGCCCGTTATACGCCTGCCATTATACACCCGTCCGTTATACACCCCCCTTACCCGCACCATGTAGCGGTGCTGTGTTTGGACTTTCTGTGTGGGTGAGAGGGTAATTGGCGTGGCCAGCAGAATGCTGCAGAGGTGTAGGCAGTTGAATCGAGAATCCGTTCACCATGTAAATCAAGCTATCATATTAAAGCCAAGCAGACCAGAAATGGGGAATAAATTACAAACCACTCCACCCGTGAAAAATAAATGCGATTAAAATAATTTAAAATAATAATGCGCCAATATTTGAAAGCAAAAGGGCTGAGTCCTGCTGTACTGACCTGTAGCCATATAATGAGCTTACCCTCGGTCAGGCAATGAACACCAGCTCTGGAGCAGCACCCAGCAATGAAACGGATGCTTATATTCATTGTATCGGCACAGGAACTCATTAGCTGAGATGATGGCAGATGTGCATGGGCAGCGCTCACACTCTTACACAATGTGTGATGTTGGCTCTCCTCAGGCGTGCAGGCAATACTGTAACTGAGAATTTCTCTGAACCGGTCATAAAACAGTCGTTTGTTGGACAGACTGCAATCTCCGTGTTACTGTATTCTCCACAGAGCAGAGCCAACACCAAGGAACTAGAAAAATCTTGGCCTCCGGGAAAAGGACATTCACTAGCAGAGAGTTGGGCAACTGCTGCCCAGCAAGTGTCCGTGAAACGCTTATGCATCAGGCCTTCTTTTACCAGCGTAAGAGTTTAAATAAATATTAAAATAACTTTTTAAAAATTATTTAAACATAAAAAAAATCTTTGAAATTAGCTATTGGTTATTTTTAGCCCCATTAAAATGTTTTAATTTTTTTCCAAAAATTACATTTTTGTTACTGTTTAATTTAATTGTATATTAATTAATTTTGAACATGTAATGATTTATTTTTGTTTAACTGGTGTTGTGTAATTGTGTTTTTTAGGGGATTTTGTACGTAAATGGGATCTTGATTAGCACAATGGGGGTCCCTCTCTCTGATTGGTTGGGCCGGCCCACTTGATCCCAGGGGTGCATGTGAACCGCGATAGAGTTTCCCTATTGGTAGTATCAGCACATAATCGGTGAAATCTGCCAAACCAGCGCCAAAGATAGGGGGAATTTTAAACCTAAGTTTCCGCAATCTTTAACGCGGGTTTGAAATCATTTCGCCCGGAGCCTGCCCCGCCCACCAAACTGGCCACACCCCCAGATCACAATAATGAGCCAGACGCGTTTCCGCCGATCGCGGCAGTCCGAGAATGGTCTTCGAACGGAGCTTGTTTTTTTAGATGCAAAGGCACTACTTTTTACATATTAAAAAATATTTAATTGACTAAGAAACCGACTAGTGTACACCAATTAAACTGGTAACTGGTTCAGTATAGTTTTGTTTAAAACATTTTCAGTGTTTAAAATCACGTCACTCACAGGTGGTGGACTCTTATTAAAAGTTTGTCTCGAGCGGTGGTGCTAACCAGGCAGTACCACATCGGCCAGCTGTCACACACAGCACCAGATATTCCCTCCACTGCAGTCAATGGATACCCAGCGTTGCGTGTAACGCCGACCAATCCGATCCGATCTGATTCGATCCGATACCGCCCGTTATGTGCCACCACCTGACATGAATCGCTTGGTCCTTATTTTTGGTGATAAACCGATTTTCAGCTGTATTGGTAAAACTGCACCAGGTTATCACTCTTAAATACATCAAGGAATACTTTTTAACGCAAAGACAAATAAAGAAAATATGTGTTCCATTATGCTGCCACAATGCGTGGTTCATGGAAGATTCTTCATTTGTGGTTCATAATTTGGTTGGAAACTTGAAACATAACTTCACTTTTGATAAACAGCAGCAATTTCACGTGCAATTTGCGTCCAGTTTCCCGATTTAGCCCACAGAGGAAGCTCTACATCTGAATGTTGTGAAATTATTACATGTACAGCTGCAGACTGCTGGCCAAATGAGGGAATTATAGGCAACTTTCATAAACTCATTGGAACAACTGGGGAAAAAGTACATTTTAGATTTTCGATGAGGCTTTCTGGGGAGATTCGGTCAATTTCTGCCCATTTGGTGAGATTAGAGAGTGGTGCAAGTACATTTCAGATACCTGGACATCTGATGGGAAGATATGTTAGTAACAGTTCATCATAGAACGCCACCTTCCCATCTATGGTGTATCTCCAATCTTCACAAGGATTCAAATGTTGGATCCTACAAGTATTCCTTTATTTCCCCATTTTTATGGTTTCAGGAACATCGGCAAATAATTCAAAACAAGATTAGCTAGATCAAGGCACGTGGACCGATTTATTGTGCTCTCTGCAGCATGTGTACGTTTTCTCACTAGACTAATCCTACGGTAAATTTGGAACAAATAAAGGCGAGGTAGAGTTACACCGTCATCGCCTGGGCAGTGATCTGGCGATCGCCCGTCCTGTATAAAAGACGCCCGATTTGTAGTCTATTGATCAGATGTTCCTTCCGTTTGATCAAGCGGTAAAGTCACTGTGTAGCTTTTCCTTTCTCAACTGAGTTTCTAACTGTGAGCGGACAACCATGTTTGTTAGCCAACTTCGTCACACACAGCATCCGTGACTGTTTAACAAAGAACCAGCTATTCTGGCAATGTAAACAGACTAACAGACTATGATCTTCTGGTGACGAGGAACTGGGGAACGATGCAGCGCTCCCTCAATACTGTCCCTCCGACAGTGCGGCACTCCCTCAGTACTGTCCCTCCGACAGTGCGGCACTCCCTCAGTACTGTCCCTCCGACAGTGCGGCACTCCCTCAGTACTGCCTCTCCGACAGTGCGGCACTCCCTCAGTACTGTCCCTCCGACAGTGCGGCACTCCCTCAGTACTGTCCCTCCGACAGTGCGGCACTCCCTCAGTACTGCCTCTCCGACAGTGCGGCACTCCCTCAGTACTGTCCCTCCGACAGTGCAGCGTTCCCTCAGTATCACACCTCCGACAGTGCAATGCTCCCTCAGTATTGCCCCTCCAGCAGTGCAACACTTACTCAGTACTGCCCCTCTGACAGTGCAGCACTTTCTCAGTACTGTCCCTCCGACAGTGCAGCGCTCCCTCAGTACTGTCCCTCCAACAGTGCGGCACTCCCTCAGTACTGCCTATCCGACAGTGCGGCACTCCCTCAGTACTGTCTCTCCGACAGTGCAGCGTTCCCTCAGTATCGCACCTCCGACAGTGCAGTGCTCCCTCAGTATTGCCCCTCCGACAGTGCAACACTTACTCAGTAGTGCCCCTCCGACAGTGCAGCACTTTCTCAGTACTGTCCCTCCGACAGTGCAGCGCTCCCTCAGTACTGGCCCTCCGACAGTGCGGCACTCCCTCAGTACTGTCCCTCCGACAGTGCGGCACTCCCTCAGTACTGCCCCTCCGACAGTGCGGCACTCCCTCAGTACTGACCCTCTGACAGTGCGGCACTCCCTCAGTACTGTCCCTCCGACAGTGCCGCGCTCCCTCAGTATTGCACCTCCGACAGTGCAGTGCTCCCTCAGTATTGCCCCTCCAGCAGTGCAGCACTCCCTCAGTACTGCCCCTCTGACAGTGCAGCACTTTCTCAGTATTGTCCCTCCGACAGTGCGGCACTCCCTCAGTACTGCCCCTCCGACAGTGCGGCGCTCCCTCAGTCCTACCCTTCTGACAGTGCAGCACTCCCTCAGTACTGCCCCTCCGACAGTGCGGCCCTCCCTCAGGACAGCATTGAAGATGCAGAGTACCGTGGGCTGAATTTGTGGGTGTCAGAAATGTTGTTGCCAGAGTGCTGACACTGTGTGGTGCATGGCTTGACAGGGTCGTCTAATAAAAGCTAACGTGTGAAATATGAACAATATTCAATACTCAAATCGTCGTAATCATAAATGGATGAGCCACTGTCACCAGCAGGTTTATTCAGGTATAATTATGCCATACTGTGTGGTGTGATCGATTATTCCGAATATGTGTACTTACAATAGGAGAGTCCGTTTTGGAATGACACACCTCTGCAGTAAGAGCCACTATTCTCTGTCTATACAATTTTTGTCGCAGCACTTGCACAGAAATAAAGATGAGCATTACTGCCAGAAGAACTGTCTGTAAATGCATCACATACCTCGTATTCATTTGCACTTTAAATGTCCGCTTGCATTCTCATACATGGCAAAATATACCAAGTCCTAATCCTGGATACAATTCTCCTGAAGGACAGTTCATAATGAATCTTTGTATATGTGGTGTTAGCTGTGGCTCAGTGATAACACTCTTGCCTCTGAGTCAGAAGATTATTAGTTCATGTCCCACTCCAGAAACTTGACCATAAAATCTTGGCTGACACTCCAGTGCTGTACTGAGGGAGGGCTGCCATCTTTTGGAAGAGATGTTAAACTGAGGCTGCAGTTGTTCTCTCAGGTGGACATAAAAGATGTCATGGCACATTTTCAAAGAAGAGCAGGGGAGTTCTACTTGGTGTCCTGACTAATATTTATCCCTGAAACAGCCATCACTTATCTCAGATTATCTGGTCATTATCTCATTGCTGTTTGTGGGAGCTTGCTGTGTGCAAATGGACTGCCGCTTTTCCTACATTACAGCAGTGACGGTACTTCATCGGCTGTAAAGCTCTGTGGGACATCCAGAGCTGGTGAAAGGTGCTGTATAAATGTAAGTCTTTATTTAACCTGGACCATGGTGCGAGTCTGGTCATCACATACAATAATACACACACATATGCACACACACAAAACCAAGACTGTGACCCCACTATTATACAAATTATTACAGATCACGCTGGCTTCTACATTTGTAGGAATATTTCACTTGAACTTACATAGAATTACATAAATCCTACAGGACAGAAACAGGCCATTTGGCCCAACTAGTCTATGCTGGTATTTCATCATCATCATCATCATAGGCAGTCCCTCGAGTCGAGGATGACTTGCTTCCACGTCAAAAAGTTCACAGGTGTTTCAATCAAGTACCTAAAATTCCAGGTGCGAACTAAATCCTGAAGGGTGGAAGATGCCTGTGCGTGGGTTTTTTTAACGTGGGGTGGCCATTGCACACCATCCACCACCTGGGCTTGTCAGAGCTAGGTCTTGGTCCAGTGGCAAGGGTTAACCAAGGTGACTGGAGACCAGCTCTGCTGCACGCACACATATCACAGTGTGGGCTTGCCCTTGCTGTCCCTGGGCCCTTGCCTCTTCTGGGCCCGAACTCGCGCCTCTCCTTGGCCCCGATCACGTCCCTCTACAATCTCTCGACGCTCCTTCGCCCCGACCTCGCCGCTCCTGCTGTACCTGCCCACGCTCCAATCAGCGACCTGGATCTTGGTGATGTCCCTTTTCACTGTCATTGCTCTCCTGCTCCAGCACGTGCTGCTCCCTGGAGTGGTACACCGCCACGCTGCTCCACCTAGCCCAGCAGTCTGCGTGGACCCCGGCCTGTGAGCGCAATCGGAGCAGGCCGGGGAGTGGAAGGAGCAGCATGACGGCTGGTGTTTATACTCCGCACGAGCCTCCTCCCAATCTAACTGCAGCTTCCCACCTGACTCCCATCCCATTATTCCCTTCTCCCTCATGAATACATCAAGCCACCCATTAAATGCATCAATGGTCTCTGCTTCAATCACTCCATGTGGCAACAAGTTCCACATTCTCACCACTCTCTGTGTAAAGAAATACTGACTACATTCTCCTCCCTGATAAAGTGCAACATCCCAACTGACACCTGGGAGTCCCTGGCCAAAGATTGCCCTAATTGGAGGAAGTGCATCTGGGAGGGCGCTGAGCACCTCGAGTCTCATTGCCGAGAGCATGCAGAAATCAAGCGCAGGCAGCGGAAAGAGCGTGCGGCAAACCAGTCCCACCCTCCCCTTCCCTCAACGACTATCTGTCCCACCTGTGACAGGGACTGTGGTTCTCGTATTGGACTGTTCAGCCACCTAAGGACTCATTTTAAGAGTGGAAGCAAGTCTTCCTCGATTCTGAGGGACTGCCTATGATGATGATGACATTCTTTATTCGATCTGTTAGTGATTGTCTTATATTTATTCCCTCTTGTTCTAACCTCAACCACAAATGAAAACAATTTCTCCACAGCTACACTATCAAACCCTTTCATAATTTTAAACGCCTCTATCAGGTCTCCTTAGTCTTCTCTTTTCCAGAGGGATGAGCCCCAGGCTGATCAATCTGTGGTATATTGTGACATCACAATTATAACAATTACAGCTAGTTCAAAGGCAAAGCTGTCACATCATTGGCTGAGCAATGGAATGTTTGTCATGTATCCAAACATGTTTACTGCTTGTATTATTACATATGATATGACACCAGAGGGCACTGCAGTGGGAGACTTGCAGGTCACCTGTACAGGTGTGCCAGGCCTTGTATAAAAGGCAGGCCACCATGTAGGATCCTCACTCTGGAGTTGCATTAAATGGACTAAGGTCACTACAGTTCAAGTACAATACATTGCCTTGTGGAGTCATTATCAGAGCATATAAAGACATAACAATTGGCGACGAGATTACAGACTTTCACGCAAAAATGGCTAACCTTGGTACGTTGCAGCAGTTCGCCGATGGTGATAATTGGGCCGCCTTTATGGAGAGGCTCAACCATTTCTTCACAGCAAACGACCTGGTAGGTGAAAATCCAGCCACACTGGCTGATAAGTGCAGAGCTATCCTGCGAAGCAATTGTGGGCCCACCGTCTATGGCCTCGTCAGGGACTTGCTGGCAACAGCGAAGACAATGACCAAGACGTACGAGGTGCTTGTAACGCTGATCCAAGAACAACTCAAGCCCAAAGAGAGCATCCTCACAGCCAGACAGTGGTTTTACACCCACCGACGGCCCGAAGACCAGGAAATCGCAAAATATGCTGCAGACTTCAGGAGGCTGGCGGCCCTGTGTGATTTAGGCGACTACCTCACCGAAGAGCTGCAGGATATCTTTGTCATCGGAATCGGCCACGAGGGCCTTCTTCACAGGCTACTATCTGCGGATACCACAGTCACACTGCAGAAGGCCATCACCATGAGCCAGGCATTCACGACCTCAACCTGCGGTCTAGGCGGATGACTCATCCTCAGGACTCAAACCCGGCAATTTCTGTGCACAGAATGGCGCCTTTTAGAGGCTGGTCTGTAGAACGTGAATCTCCTCAAGGGAGAAAGAACAGGCCCCTGAATCCCTTAACTCAGAGTCCGCCGAGGGGGGCTAATCGGTTAGCACCATGCTGGCGTTGCGGAGGGAATCACAGGGCTAACCAGTGCCATTTTAATGATTATGTGTGTAAAGGCTGCAGCACAAAGGGCCACATCCAGCGAATGTGTAAAAGAAACATGACTCACTGTGTTGATGAAGAGTCTGCAGATGGCCATGAATCCAGTGCGGATTATGAAGAGGTGGTCAGAGAGGCAGCTCAGCCCCCTGATGAGGTATATGACATGTTTACCTGCACCACAGAATGTTCCCCATTGAGGATGGAAGTCGAGATAAACAGCGTTCCAGTCTTCATGGAAATGGATACAGGGGCAAGCCAGTCAGTAATAAATCAAGAAGCCTTTGTGAGGCTATGGGACAATCAAACTGACAATCCAAGTTGGTTCCGGTTCAAGCAAAGCTGCGCACCGACACCGATGAACTTATCCCAGTCGTTGGTAGTGAGAATGTTAAGGTACTCCATGATGGCGTGCTGCAAAAGTTAACACTGTGGATTGTTGCAAGTGATGGACCAACGCTACTCGGAAGAAGGTGGATGGCGAAGATCCATTGGAGTTGGGAAACATAGAAACATAGAAACATAGAAATATAGAAAATAGGTGCAGGAGCAGGCCATTCAGTCCTTCTAGCCTGCACCGCCATTCAACGAGTTCATGGCTGAACATGAAACTTCAGTACCCCCTTCCTGCTTTCTCGCCATACCCCTTGATCCCCCTTAGATGAGTATGGAATTCATCTAATTCCCTTTTGAATATATTTAGTGAATTGGCCTCAACTACTTTCTGTGGTAGAGAATTCAACAGGTTCACCACTCTCTGGGTGAAGAAGTTTCTCCTCATCTCAGTCCTAAATGGCTTACCCCTTATCCTTAGATTGTGACCCCTGGTTCTGGACTTCCCCAACATTGGGAACATTCTTCCTCCATCTAACCTGTCGAAACCCGTCAGAATTTTAAACGTTTCTATGAGGTCCCCTCTCATTCTTCTGAACTCCAGTGAATACAAGCCCAGTTGATCCAGTCTTTCTTGATAGGTCAGTCCCACCATCCCGGGAATCAGTCTGGTGAATCTTCGCTGCACTCCCTCAATAGCAAGAATGTCCTTCCTCAAGTTAGGAGACCAAAACTGTACACAATACTCCAGGTGTGGCCTCACCAAGGCCCTGTACAACTGTAGCAACACCTCCCTGCCCCTGTACTCAAATCCCCTCGCTATGAAGGCCAACATGCCATTTGCTTTCTTAACCGCCTGCTGTACCTGCATGCCAACCTTCAATGACTGATGTACCATGACACCAAGGTCTCGTTGCACCTCCCCTTTTCCTAATCTGTCACCATTCAGATAATAGTCTGTCTCTCTGTTTTTACCACCAAAATGGATAACCTCACATTTATCCACATTATACTTCATCTGCCATGCATTTTCCCACTCACCTAACCTATCCAAGTCACTCTGCAGCCTCATAGCATCCTCCTCGCAGCTCACACTGCCACCCAACTTAGTGTCATCCACAAATTTGGAGATACTACATTTAATCCCCTCGTCTAAATCATTAATGTACAATGTAAACAGCTGGGGCCCCAGCACAGAACCTTGCGGTACCCCACGAGTCACTGCCTGCCATTCTGAAAAGTACCCATTTACTCCTACTCTTTGCTTCCTGTCTGACAACCAGTTCTCAATCCACATCAGCACACTCCCCCCAATCCCATGTGCTTTAACTTTGCACATTAATCTCTTGTGTGGGACCTTGTCGAAAGCCTTCTGAAAGTCCAAATATGCCACATCAACTGGTTCTCCTTTGTCCACTTTACTGGAAACATCCTCAAAAAATTCCAGAAGATTTGTCAAGCATGATTTCCCTTTCACAAATCCATGCTGACTTGGACCTATCATGTCACCATTTTCCAAATGCGCTGCTATGACATCCTTAATAATTGATTCCATCATTTTACCCACTACTGAGGTCAGGCTGACCGGTCTATAATTCCCTGTTTTCTCTCTCCCTCCTTTTTTAAAAAGTGGGGTTACATTGGCTACCCTCCACTCGATAGGAACTGATCCAGAGTCAATGGAATGTTGGAAAATGACTGTCAATGCATCCGCTATTTCCAAGGCCACCTCCTTAAGTACTCTGGGATGCAGTCCATCAGGCCCTGGGGATTTATCGGCCTTCAATCCCATCAATTTCCCCAACACAATTTCACGACTAATAAAGATTTTCCTCAGTTCCTCCTCCTTACTAGGCCCTCTGACCCCTTTTATATCCAGAAGGTTGTTTGTGTCCTCCTTAGTGAATACCGAACCAAAGTACTTGTTCAATTGGTCTGCCATTTCTTTGTTCCCCGTTATGACTTCCCCTGATTCTGACTGCAGGGGACCTATGTTTGTCTTTACTAACCTTTTTCTCTTTACATACCTATAGAAACTTTTGCAATCCGCCTTAATGTTCCCTGCAAGCTTCTTCTCGTACTCCATTTTCCCTGCCCTAATCAAACCCTTTGTCCTCCTCTGCTGAGTTCTAAATTTCTCCCAGTCCCCGGGTTCGCTGCTATTTCTGGCCAATTTGTATGCCACTTCCTTGGCTTTAATACTATCCCTGATTTCCCTTGATAGCCACGGTTGAGCCACCTTCCCTTTTTTATTTTTACGCCAGACAGGAATGTACAATTATTGTAGTTCATCCATGCGGTCTCTAAATGTCTGCCATTGCCCATCCACAGTCAACCCCTTAAATATCATTTGCCAATCTATCCTAGCCAATTCACACCTCATACCTTCAAAGTTACCCTTCTTTAAGTTCTGGACCATGGTCTCTGAATTAACTGTTTCATTCTCCATCCTAATGCAGAATTCCACCATATTATGGTCACTCTTCCCCAAGGGCCCTCCAGCAATCGACGTTTCCCGCACTCAGAGGCAAAGCAAGTCCCCACCTGAGGTTGGATCCGGCACCAGAGAGCAGACCAGCACAGCACCCGAGGCACAGACCGCTCAGCACGACTGCGCGCAGATGAACCAGCTGAGACGACCCGAATGCACCTTCCAGGCTCCAGTGGCAGGACTCCGGAGGAAGAAAATCGGATCCAATGGCGACTTCCCAGCTTCGGTGGCAGAACCTGGGGAGAAGAGGATCACAGCAGTCGACATCATAGATGGAAGAAAGATGGCTCCCAAACCACGAGGTGAAGCACTGAAGAAAAATATGGCCGCAGCCAGACGACGAGGTGCAGCGCTGATGGAGCAACACTTGGTACCAAGCGAAGAAGAGGATTGGGGTAAAGATAGCAAGGCTCTCTTAAAGGAGGCCAGCAACCCACCACACTTAAAGGGACAGTTCCACACTCTCAATCAATGTAACAGCAACTGTGAGTTAAATGTGAAGCTTGTAATTGACGATCAGAGTTTTATACATGTAATAAGCAAAGAAAAGTCGTTGGATTGTGATCGGAGCCACAGTTTATCTACAATGAGTAATGAAACGTTGTGCGATGTAGGATTTCAACTGCATTGTTAATGTAGCGGGCAAACACCCATTGGGAGCACACAGGTCCAGCGAGCTACCCAATGCTGTAGCCTGCATCCCTGGAACCAGAGTGATGCACCACAGAGTGTGGCCACAAGCAGTTAATATAGACAAGCTGCAGAGCAAGCGATCTCAGGAGGGCAATGGCACTGGTATCGATACTCTGCCCCTGATCGGCTCCACCTCTCAGGTACCCGATGGCACCAACCACCACGAGCCTGAAAGAGCAAACTGTGACTGTGAGTTAAATGTAACCTTGCAATTGATGATCAGAGTTTTATACATGTAATAAGCAAAGAAAAGTCATTGGATTGTGATCGGAGCTACAGTTTATCTACAATGAGTAATGAAACGTTGTGCGATGTAGGATTTCAACTGGCACAGCCCTCAGACTCTATCACCATCAAGGCTACACCCGGGAACGAAGGGTCACCTGCAACGGTTCTCCCAAATGGGACCGGGACCAGCCAGGATCCCAAACCAAATAACTCCCAGGCAAGCGAGTCAGCAGTTTCCTGTGCACTGCAAAATGACTGCTCCTCAGGGAGCAGCAGTGATCCGGGGCGCAAGGAAAGGACAGGGAGGTCCCATGCATCTGTCAACCTGCCCGATGCTAGGAGCAATGGCAAAGCCCTGAGAGAAAGTAACTTGAGCCAACCGGGTTCCCACTGCCAGCACTGGGCACTGCGCTGCCACCATCCAGCAGTTCTGGTACTAGTTTTTCCTCACGCACCCGTGCTGCTACCAGTACTGATTCCAAGTATGTACCTCACCAGTCAAATGTACTTGCCTCACAACTGCATCAAATATAATGATGTAAATGCAATTTTTTTTTGTGGACTTGAATGTATATGAATATAATGAGCACACCAGCATAACCTATATGTGGGGGGGAAGAGAATGGAGTGGTCATGGATGCACAAACAGAAACCACCAGCACTTCTGCTGCCAACGAAACACCAACCACTCACCCAAGAAGGAAACAACCCACCAAGGGTCAACCAGATAGAGCTAAGCCCAGAGCACAGTCAATGCATGAAGGTGATTTGCACGAAGGACTTGGGGAAGAGTGATGTCATGTATCCAAACATGTTTACTGCTTGTACTATTACATATGATGTGCCACCAGAGGGCACTGCAGTGGGAGACTTGTAGGTTACCTGTACAGGTGTGCCAGGCCTAGTATAAAAGGCAGACCACCATGTGTGATCCTCACTCTGGAGTTGCATTAAATGGACTAAGGTCACTACAGTTCAAGTGCAATTTATTGCCTCATGGAGTCATTATCAGAGCATCTAAAAACCTAACAATGTTATTTACTGTAACAACTTATCATCATCATAATAGGCGGTCCCTCAAACGAGGATGACTTGCTTTCACGAGAGTTCACAGATGTTTCGATGAAGGACCCGATGTTCCAGTCCTGAACTCCAGTTGAGGGGGTGGAAGATGCCTGTGCGTGGATTTTTTAATGTGGGGTGACCGTTGCACATCAGCCACCACACAGGCTTGACAGAGCTAGGCCTTTATCCAGTGGCAAGGGTTAACCAGGATGACTGGAGACCTACTCTGCTGCACGGACTGAGTGCACACACATATCGCAGAGTGGGCAGCCCCGTGCTGCCCCTGGGCCCTCAGCTCTTCTGGTCCCCGAACCTTCATTCGCTGCACCTCCACCACGATCTCTCGCTGCTCCTCCACCACAAAAACACTCGCCGCACCTCCACCACGACTCCTTCACCTCCTTTATGGCACTCCTTAATGTAATATATTCACAGAGCACAGCACACACAGCTTCCTAATATGGCAGGCAGCTCTCTCGGAAGTCTCCGGAAATCTGCCAAGTTCTGTTTATTATTAACCCTGCACTTGCAGTACACTATATGTCCACATCCACAGTGTGGAGCTACAAACATTACAAGCTTACAGACATTACACTTCTCCCTCCATAATAAAGAAGCCATCATAACGAACATCATACATAACTTTCATGTTTATACATAACACAGGATATAAACTTATTTTTTTTCCATATTTACAAATTTAACTTTACCACTTGTTTTCTGTTTCGAAGAGGATACCTTCACTCTCGAACAGAACCTTCCAAACATGGTGTTGAATCTAAACTCATTCGAGGCTCATCCTGAGGAATGTTTTCCTCCACGGAATTTCCTTGATTTTCATTTGAACTCACTCTAACTTCAGGCTCTTTGTTTTCCTGACTTGGACTCAGACTTTCATTCTGATTCTCTCCTGGATTTGTTTCCAGTACATTGGATTTAGGATTTGCTACTGGTGTATCAAAACTATCTGATGAGTCAGAAATAATTGAATCAATCCCATCTTCAACTCCTTCCATGTCTATAGGTAAAATATGATCAATATGAACAAACCTAAACTGTCCATTATCAAACATCTTTACCAAATATGTGTGAGGACCACATATCTTCACCACTCTACCTGGTAACCACTTTAACCATTTATGGTGATGGTTTTTCACTCTCATTTTCTGCTTTAATTTCACACTTCTCTCTTTTACTCTACCAATCTCTTCAGCTGTGACTGGCAGTTCTTCAATGTATGAAAAATAAAACACTTCTTCCCTATCGAGTGTAACTTGTGATGGGGAAAGCAATCTAGACATTGCATCAGCATTACTGTGATCAGCTGATCGTCTGTATTCAATATCATATGTATATGCTGACAAAATCAAAGCCCATCTCTGCGTTCAGGCTGCAGCTAATGTTGGAACTGGGGACTTTGGATGGAGGATTGCTGTTAGGGGCTTATGGTCCGTAACGATGGTAAACTTACGACCATATAAGTATTTGTGAAATTTCTTGACCCCAAAAATTAATGCTAAAGCTTCCCTTTCGATTTGCACATAATTACTCTCACTGGCACTGAGGGTGCGTGAAGCAAAAGCAATTGGTCTCTCCTCCCCACTACTTAATACATGAGAGATTACTGCCCCAACTCCATACGGAGAGTCATCACATGCTAGCTTAATCTCCTTAGATATGTCATAGTGAACTAATATGGTGCTCTCTACCAATTTGCTTTTACACTCCTTGAATGCTGTATCGCATTCTTTTGACCACTTCCAATGACCTGTTTTTTCAAAAGTTCATTCAGTGGATGTAATACTGTAGCCAAATTTGGTAGGAACTTCCCATAATAGTTCAAAAGACCCAAGAATGAACAAAGTTCAGTGACATTCCTGGGAGTGGGTGCATTTCTAATTGCATCCAATTTTTCCATGGTTGGATGTAAACCATCTTTGTCTACTCTGTACCCTAAGTACTCCACTCAGTTTTTAAATAACTCACACTTACGAGCAGACACTCGTACTCTGTGCTTCTCTAGCCATTTGAGGACTTCATTCAATATGTTATTATGAATTTGCCTATTTGGTGCTGAAATTAGTATGTCATCCAAATAACATACTACCCCTTCAATACCTTGCAAAATCTGGTTCATCACCCCTTGGAATATGGCAGGGGCGGAAGACACTCCAAACGGTAGCTTATTAAATTGATATAGGCCTAGATGAATATTTATAGTCAAACTCCTCATCTAGTTCAAGCTGTAAGTAGGCATTCGTAAGATCCAGTTTTGAGAAGATCTGACCACCTGTCAGTGTTGTGAACAACTCTTCTATATTCGGCAATGTATTGGGGACATTACCCTCTAGAACCTGGTTTACGGTTACTTTATAATCACCACACAATCTTACCTTACCATTGGACTTAGGTACAACAACAATGGGTGCAGGTACAACAACAATTACATCGATCTATCTTACAAATAATGTTCTCAGTCTATAGTCTTTTGATTTCTTGCTCAACTTTCTCCTTGAGTGCATATGGTACGGAACATGGCTTGTAGTAAACTGATCTAGCGTCCTTCTGTACCCTGACACTTGCCTTGAAGCCTTGGATCGGACTGCCCGTTTCACAGAACACCTTCGGATACTTCTTGATAACCTCATCCGTTGAGGAAAATCTCGCTTCCACACAGAAAATCTTACTCCAATCCAGCTTCAGTGAGCTCAACCAATTTCTTCCTAGTAGGCCGGCTTGTCTCCTTTCACTACTATTAGAGGCAAGTTCTGAAATTGATCTTTATATTTCACCGGTACGGTGATACGGCCTACTACAGGAATTTTCTCTCCCGAGTAGCCTCGCAGCTCTATCTTGGATTTCTCCAGTTAAAAATCACGCAATTTGTCGCAGTATAGTGGCTCCGGTACTACACTCACGGATGCACCCGTGTCAATTGCCATTGGTATCTTAAAATCCCGCAACACTTTGTGGATTTTGATGCTTTCCAAATCGCTGTCCGTTAACCTTGTGCTCCTGATGACATGTAACTCTAACATCTCCTCGTCCTGTTGTTCTTCCATGCTATGTAGTCTCTTTGGATTTCTACTCGTAGCTTTGAACACTGGACTCATAGCTTTAAAAGCTGGTTTACCCTTCAGTCAGCATGCCTTCGCAATATGCCCAGTCTTTCTGCAGAAGAAACACTCTGCCTTCACGTATGGACAACTTTGAGCAATGTGTTGTCCCAGGCACCTATAGCATGGCTTTGACGCTCTGTTAGAATTTCCAGTTTCTGAGACTTTCGGCCATGCCCGTCTTTTACTTTGAACCTGCAGGTGATTTACCTCGGTTGACTGACGACCGTAATCATTATTTAATTCTCGGGAATATTGTTCGGCTATGCTCATCGACCTTGATGTCTGACAAGCAATCTCAAAACTCAAGTCGTCCGTTGTCAATAACTTCCTTCTAATCGCATCATTTTTCACTCCACAAGCAAAACGATCCCTTAATGCTTGGTTTTGAAAGTTTCCAAAATTACAGTGCATCGATAGCTTTTTTAATGCTACGATGTAATCACTGATAATTTCATCAGGCTTTTGATTCCGAATCCCGAAACGATAGCTTTCAGCAATTTCTAACGGTTTGGGGTTATAGTGCTGCTCCAGCTTCATTAAAATCTCTTTAAGTGTTGTGTCCTTTGGCTCGTCAGGCACAAGCAGATTTACAAGGGTTTCGTATAATGCCGGACCTGCCTCCGATAAGAAGATCGCTTTCTTACTTTCTAACACAATCCAGTTCTGGACTGCATTGTCTGGAACTTCGATTATGTTTTTTGCAATGAAATACATTTCTAGCCGATCCACATACGCTTTAACACGTTCCCGGTTGTGTATATATTCCCCCAAATGTCCCAATACACCTGCCGTTTTAAGCTCTAGCTGTTCACACCATGTGCTGTATTTTATCTTGGATTTTGTAGCTTTTTTCCAAAGACAGAAACTTCCAAAGTCTCCCTGTCGGCTGGCTGAATCCTTCACCAACAAAAATTAAGCTTTAAATCATCCGAAAACTCACATCTCAGTCGCCAAGTGTGATATATTCACAGAGCACAGCACACACAGCTTCCTAACATGGCAGGCAGCTCTCTCACAAGTCTCCGGAAATCTGCCTAGTTCTGTTTATTATTAACCCTGCACTTGCAGTACACAATACGTCTACATCCACAGTGTGGAGCTACAAACATTACAAGCTTACAGACATTACACTTAAAAACCCAGCTCTTTGACCAAACTGTCCCAATATCTTCAGATATGGCTCGATGTCAAATTTTGTCTGATAATCACTCCTGTGAAGCGCCTTGGATCGCCTCACCAAGTCAAAGGCAAGTTGTTATTGAAAGTCACTTTTAAAACAACTTATACAGACCCATCAAGTAACAGCAGAGCAACTCATTTTTACATACATGGACGATATAAAACCCTTGTGCGACTGCAGTACCACAGTGTCGCTGTATCTCAGTTACAGATTGCTGTGGGAGATCAATAACTCAGGGCACTAACACATTTCTGGTACATGCACAGGTTGTTTGAGACAAGCTTTTGTTTTTGTCAGTGTTGACACAGACCTCAGTGTTAGTAACTCACAGCTCAGGATAAATCACTGCCCCAAGCATTAATCTTTGGACTGTACTCGGTGAGCTGGTCCTGTCTGCGATACACACCTTCTCAGGCCCAGTGACCAGCAGATTCCCCGATTTCTGAAATTGACCCTCTCTGCCCAGTATCTACCTACGACAGCATAATCGAGGGGATGTAATGACATATCCCCCTTGATCGATGAACAGCATTACCATGCCTTTTGCTTGTAAACCCACATGTGCTTCTTCACTCCTTCAGTAAGTAGACATTTTGCTGTTTAATTGAACAATTAAATTAAACATTCAACTGTTTTGTTTCTCAGACAGCAAGTGAATATACAGAGCAACAGTTATGTTTAGATTCACTTAATTCAATCAGTCCAACTTGCTTTCATGTAACAGTACAAAATAGCAAATACACCACACTGCCCCAAACCAGTGGGTCATCTTGCTTAACTTAAGCAAAATAACTTCTGAGCAACGTTTTGCATCCTACACTTTTGAGTCTGGTGAAATCCTGCACTAGCCCCAATCTGGCATCAAGCTCATGGTCTACAGGGCAGTCGGGATACCCGCCCTCCTGTATGGCTCAGAGACGTGGACCATGTACAGTAGACACCTCAAAGCGCTGGAGAAGTACCACCAGCGCTGCATCTACAAGATCCTGCAAATCCCCTGGGAGGATAGACACACCAACGTCAATGTTCTCGTTCAGGCCAACATCCCCAGAATCAAAGCACTGACCGCACTCGACCAGCTCCGCTCGGCGGGCCACATCGTCCGCATGCCCGACACAAGACTCCCAAAGCAAGCGCTCTACTCGGAACTCCTACATGGCAGGTGAGCCCCAGGTGGGCAGAGGAAATGCTTCAAGGACAACCTCAAAGCCTCCTTGATAAAGTGCAACATCCCCACTGGCACCTGGGAGTCCCTGCCCCAAGACCACCCTACGTGGAGGAAATGCATCCGGGAGGACGCTGAGCACCTTGAGTCTTGTCGCCGAGAGCATGCAGAGACCAAGCGCAGGCAGCGGAAGGAGCGTGCGGCAAACAAGTCCCACCCACCCTTTCCCTCAGCAACTCTCTGTCCCACCTGTGACAGAGACTGTAATTCCTGCATTGGACTGTGCGGTCAGCTGAGAACTCACTTTTAGAGCGGAAGCAAGTCTTCCTCGATTCCGAGGGACTGCTATGATGATGATGATGCCCTAGTTGCATTCTGTTTAAAGGTCTGTCTGTCAGTGCGTGCTTCTATCCCTAATTCATCTCTCAATTTCCATAGCCAGAGGGGAGGATCTGATCTATACAACAACAACATGCACTTATATAGTGTAACTATTTGTACTGCACTTTTTTTGACAGACATGTGTCTGTCAAGCCCCGCCCCTGTCAAGTCCTGCCTCCCTTGGCCCCGAATCATTCCCTCCCTGTGGTGCCGAGAAGCAGGACCTGAGGCTCCGACACCCTTCGCCCACTCAGGGTCCGGCACTGGCTCTTTCCCCTCTTCCCCCCCTCCCCCCGACTCTCTACCTCCCCCAACTCTCTCCCCCCCCCGACTACCCCGCGACTCTCTCCCCCCAACTCTCTCCCATCCCAACTCTCTCCCCGAATCTCCCCCCTCCGACTCGCCCCCCCGACTCTCTCCCCCCCAACTACCCCACAACTCTCTCCCCCCAACTCTCTACCATCCCAACTCTCTCCCCGAATCTTCCCCCCCGACTCTCTCCTCGCGCCCCCGCCTCTCTCCCCTCCACTCGCTCCCCGACTCTCTTCCCCCTGACTCTCCCCCCTGATTCCCCCCGACTCACTCCCCCTGACTCGTTTCCCCCACTCTCTCCCCCAGATTCTCTCCCCCCCGACTCCTCCCCTACCGCCCCCTGACTCTCCCCCCCGATTCTTCCCCACGAATCTCTCCCCCCAACTCTCTCTCCTCCCCCAACTTTCCCCCCTGACTCTCTCCCCCCTGCCCTCTCCCCCCCCCGACTCTCTCCCCCGCTCCAACCCCGACCCCTAATGGGCGGCCGAGAGCAGCGGCAGTGGGGGGGGGAATGTGGGCCTGTGGCCGGCCGAGAAGCGGGTGGAAGAGAGAGAGTGGGGGAGGTAGCGAGAGAGAGAGAGACTGGGGGTGGGAGAGGGAGAAAGGGCCTGGGGAGTAAGAGGGAGAGAGGGACTTTTAGAGATGGGGGAGGGAGATAGAGGCTGGAGGGAGAGTGAGTAAAACTGGGGAAGAGAGAGAGACTGGGAGAGAGAGAGGCTGGGGGGGGGAGACTGGTAGAGAGGCTGGGGGAAGAGAGAGAGAGAGAGACTGGGGGCGGGGGAGTGAGGGAGACTGGGAGAGAAGCTGGGGGAGAGAGAGAGAGATACTGGGAGAGAGAGAGAGAGAGACTGGGATAGAGAGAGAGAGAGAAAGAGAGAGACTGGGGGCAGGAGAGTGAGGGAGACTGGGAGAGAAGCTGGGGGAGAGAGAGAGATACTGGGAGAGAGAGAGAGAGAGAGAGAGAGAGACTGGGGGCGGGAGAGACACGGGTGGTGGGGGATCGGAGGGGAGAGAGGGAACTCAGGGAAGACAGATCACGTTCTTCTAACCCCCTACAAGGGACATTGTTGGAGTGGATGATATCCAGAAGTCATGACACTGTCACAATTCACTTCATACCCAATAAACCTGTTCACAATCCGTACACACTGCCTGCCCCATCTATGGTGGAGTGGGGGGGGTGGGGGTGGGGGAGGGAGGGAGGTACTTGGACTGGGGTATAGGACTTTGGCTGGCCCTTGCTGTCTTCTGGGGAGCTCTGTCCTCTGTCGCTTCAGGAAGTCAAAGTGGATTGAGTTACAATTTGCAAAGTCAGTGAGCCCTTGGGATGGGTGGTTCCAGTGACACATTCCTGTGAAACTTCAGGGTGTGGCTTATCCTCCAAGTGGACCAATCATAGACAAAGGGTGTAGTATGGTGGCCATTTTTGCAGTACAAACAAGCGCATCCGCACTTTATATCGTGCATTTAACGTAGTAAAATGTCGCAATGTACCGTACTAGAGTGTTTTCAAACAAAAGTTTCCCTGAGCTACATAAGGATATATTAGGCCAGGTGACTAAAAGCTGAGTCAAAGCAGTCGGTTTTAAGGAGCATTTTAAAGGAGGTACGGTAGAGAGGCAATGCAGTTTCGGGAGGGAATTCCAGAGCTTTGGGGTTAAGCACCTGCAGACATCGGGGTGAGCCAGAAGTGAAGGAGTGCAGAGGTCTATGTGGGTTTTAGGCAATGTTCCCTCTCAGTCGCCGGACCATGTGGCCACATAGCACTGAGCCTGTCCTGCACTGGCCGGGATCAGATTTTCTAATGTTAAATTCTGCGCATGCACGGAACTGTGGGCCGCACAGCCCCTAAAATACACCCCCCCCAAAACATTAGGGAAACCTTGGTTGTGGGGCTGGAGGTGATTACAGAGATTGGGAGGAGTGAGGCCATGGAGGGATTTGGATACAAGGATAAGAATTTTAAAATCGTTGCCAGAGCGGGAGCCAATGTATCAGCAAGCACAGGTATGAATGGGATACAGGCAGCAGAGTTTTGGATGAGCTCAAGTTTATGGAGGGTGCAAGGTGGGAGGCTGGCCAGGAGAGCATTGGAATAGTCGAATCTAATATCAAAAGCATGGAAGAGGGTTTCAGCAGCAGATGAGCTGAGGCAGGGGCGGAGACGGGCGATGTTACGGAGGTGGAGGTAGGCGGTCGGGGTGATGGAGAGGATATGGGGCCCGACATTTATCGACATACCGCTTGCTTACCGCCCGTTTACCGCCCGAAAATGCAAGTTTCGTCAAAAAACACCTACATACCGCCGACATTCCGCTGGGCGGAATATTCATCATTGACATACTGCCGAGCCGTATGCACACCGTCCGCCGCGCAGGACCATCCGCATACCGCCCAAAAAGTGCAAGTTTCATAACCTACCGCCGACATACCACCGGAGCTGCATACCGTCCTGGAAAAGGTGGTTTTATGCGATGTTAAGTGGGCGGGAACGGGCGGAGGGCTCGAAGCACTCGTGAACTGTCAGTTAAAGCAGCACCTCAGTATTTCTGAGGTGAACAGTGACTTTACAGTGCGATTTACAGTGTGATTCACAGTGTGATTCACTGTGCGATTTACAGTGCAGTGCGATTTACAGTGGGACAGGTATTGTTATTGGTACTGAATACACTATTAAGATAGAAGGTATTTGAGTTAATATTTTTTTCATTGAAAAATCATTTGAGTTTATCTCAGGATATTTGAGGAGATTCTGGAGATTTAAAAAGAATGGGGCCTGTACTATCTCAGCCTGTATTGCTGACTAGCTGTCTAATGCAGGATCCAGTTGGGAGAAGGTTTATTGAACAGAGTTATCAGGGTAATGGAGGAGGTCTCAGACTGATGAGGAGAAGGAGGAGGCCTTACCCCCAAAGGATTTTCAGGGAGAAGCGCTCATACTTGGACCTGACTGATCGACAGTGTGTTCGAAGGATGCGCTTCCGAAAAGAAGTGATCACTGAAATTTGCCAGCAGTTCATAAATGAACACTTTGCTTGAATGTGGAGAGCTGCATTTTGGGACCCTGATGACTGTTCCCCCAAATGTTTGACACTTTACAAGAGAGTGCTTAAATTCAATTGAAACATTTATGTAAAAATTTTGAAAATGTATAACACAGGGGTGCCTTGCTGCGCACGGCTTGGTCCAGCAGAATCAGAGGAGCCATGGGGGAATCCCCTGAATATAGACTCGGTGGTGGAGGATGTTCCAGCTGGCCCACATGGAGATGGTGTATTCTCCTCCGTCTCCACACCCAGCTCCACCTCCACTGGCTCCAGGATCAGCGCTCTTCCTCTTCCTCTTCCTCTTCCTCTTCCTCTTCATCTTCATCTTTGTCTTTGTCTTCATCTTCTCTGCCAGTGGTGAAGTCGGGAGAGGGCTGGGTGACACCAGAGATGGAGGCAATGGGTCTGCCGTCTGGTCTCTCTGCGGAGGTCTGGTCTGAATCCTTCGAGCCTGGAAGTACAGAACAACATTTTAAAAAGCTTGGCACGAGGGGAGGGGTCAGGGTTACATGAGCACATGAGTACAGTGACGTATCACAGTCTTACTTAAATGTCCACCACTGCTGCATTACTGCATCACATATCGCAGACAGACAATACATATATACATTACGTTACATTCCCCCAACATTGCAGTACATCACATGAGGCCAACATAACAGTGCAATAAACTTACCGAACATTACATCAGGCCAACATTACAGTTACATTACATTACATGACATTACAGGACCGCAACACAGACCAGGGATTGTATTGAACTGACCATCCTGTGTGGGTGGGTCAGCTCCAACGCCGGTGGTGGCACGATTGCTATCCCCGACCAGCGACAGGGCACAGATCTCAATCTCCGTCAATGACTCTTGCGTTGCGGGTCCTCCCCCCATACACCGCTGATCTGCTGCTGTTGCAAATGTCTTCTTCTGCAGAAAGTCAAGTAAATGAAAGTAAAAACCTTCAATCTATTTAACATCGCAATCACACAGGGTCACACACACACACACACACACAAACACACACACAGGTTCACACACAGGTTCACACACAGGTTCACGCACCTTGGGATAAATAACATCATCCGTGTGACACTGAACCTACATTTACACGGTACATGGCACATGGTGGGTGCATAAATAAAATCATTACTTACTCTTGCTAACCTCACCAGGTCATTCCACCTCTTGCGGCACCTTTCCCTGGTGCGTACCATGGTACTTGTGGAAGACACAACCTCCCCGATCTCGGCCCATATTCTGTTGTACTCTGTGGGGGGGGGGGGGTGGTTTCCACGACCACCCTTCGTTAATCGGAGTATCTCTCCATGATGCTCGCCAGCAGAGCAGGCAGCTCCATCTCGTCGAAGGTGGGCACCCTCAACGTCCCGTCCTTCTCAATGTTCCTGCGCTTAGACTTTTTCAACATTTCCATTATAATTATATTTATTATATGATTTTTTAATTATAAAATATGTATTATTATTGATATTGTATAATTATTATTTGTTATTAATATTATTTGACTCTGGAATCTCTGATGAAAACAACCAACCCTCGAATACTTTGCTGCTCCGTCTCACTCTCTCTCCTTCGACTCCAACTCTCTGTGCATGCGCAGGTGACTCCGACCCTCAAAATCGTGGGGAAAAAGCACCTGTGAAAAAAAAATCAAAAAAAGAATTTGTGTGCGGCACCGTCCAGCGACAAGAAAGTCAATCTTCATCGACTATAATGCTGCACACCTACTTTCATCGACTATAATGCTGCACACATATCCGCACACCGCTCGCATACCACTGAAAACATTTTCACCAAACTAGTGCTCTTTGGTCTCGGCGGTATTCTGGTGGTTTTAAACGACGCACCGCGGGAATACCGCAGAGAAATGGGCGGACCTTACGTCCTGATGAATTTCAGGACCACGGTGTCGGAAGCTCAGCTCAGGGCAAAATAGAACGTTAAGGTTGCTAACAGTGTGGTTCAGCCTCCGGCAGTTGCCAGAGAGAGGGATGGAGTCGGTGGCTATGGAACTGAGTTAGTCGTGGGACCAAAAACAATGGCTTCGATCTTCCCAATATTTAGTTAGAAGAAATTTGCTCACTCAATACTTGATTCAGACAAGCAGTCTGACAATTTAGAGACAGTTGAAGGGTCGGGGGAGGGGGTATTGAGGTAGAGCTGGGTGTTTCAGCGTACATGTGGAACCCAATGCTGTGTCTTCAGATAATGTCGCCAAGGGGCAACATGTAGATGTGAAGGGGGGGGGGGGCCCCAAGGACAGATCCTTGAGGGATGCCACAGGTAACGATGCGGGAATGGGAAGAGAAGCCATTGCAGGAGGTTCTCTGGCTACACTGGATAGATAAGAATGGAACCAAGCGAGTGCAGTCCCACCCAGCTGGATGAAGGAGGAGAGGCGTGAGACTCATGACACCCAGCTCTACCTCACCACCACCTCTCTCAACCCGTCCACTGCAGACAGGTCGCGAGGATCAGGAGGGATAGGTTACCATGGTCACAGTAACTATAAGGGCCTGGAGATTCCATTCGGTTGAGCTGTTTTTTTCGGCACAATGCGGCCAAAATCGGCCAAATAAGCGCAAAAGATCGCAGAATTTTAAGTGCAAATTACGATCAGCGCAAATCGTGTTTCCGTGAACTTTTGCACTAGTTTAAAAAACATTTTATTAAAAGCCTGCCCCGCCCACAAAACTGGGTACATCCCGATCGAATGACTCTCCACGGTGAGTTTGCATTGATTGTGCCTGCTTCCGACCCTTCGACGAGGCACTAAAAATTAATCTGGTTCTTTTGGACGCAAGGACACAAATAGGCAGGTTTTAAAAGCTTTTGAGTATAAGTTTCATTTTTAATTTACTAAGAAACTAACTACTGTACCCCAATCTAACCAGTAAATGGTTGTACAGTTTTTTATAGTCAGTTTCAGTTAGTTAAAATTGGGTTACTTACAGGTGGATTCAAAAGCTTATTTTCTGTGATAAACCCATTTTCAGCTGTGTTAATCAAACTGGACCAAGTTACCACTCTTAAATACATCAAATACATTTTTTTAAAGCAAAACATTTTTGTCAATAAATACATTCTGGAATGCTGCCCGATTTGGCTGGTTCACGGCAGATTTTACATTCGGCAATATGCAAATGAGTTTGAGCAGAAACCTGAGAAAATAAACAGTTCTCAAAGCTAGCGCAACTTTGGGTGCAATTTGCGGCCGGATCGCCGATTGTGCCCAACGCAGAAACTTTGCCCCAGGCTGTCAAAGGTGACTTTGATAGGGGCCGTTTCAATGCTGTGGTGGGGCAGAAACCTGAATGGAGGGGTCCAAACATGGAATTGCAGGAAAGATAGGCACAAATTTGAGAGGCGGCAATATGTTCAAGGACTTTGGAGAGAAAAGGGAAGTTGGAGATGGGACGGTAGCTAGCAAGGAGAGAGGGGTCAAGGGTGGGATTTTTGAGGAAACAGAAACATAGAAAATAGGTGCAGGAGTAGGCCATTCGGCCCTTCGAGCCTGCACCACCATTCAATATGATCATGGCTGATCATACAACTTCAGTACCCTATTCCTGCTTTCGCTCCATTCCCCTTGATCCCTTCAGCCGTAAGGGCCACATCTAACTCCCTTTTGAATGTATCTAATGAACTGGACTCAGCAACTTTCTGTGGTAGAGAATTCCACAGGTTCACCACTCTCTGAGTGAAGAAGTTTCTCCTCATCTCGGTCCTAGATGGCTTACCCCTTATCCTTAGACTGTGACCCCTGGTTCTGGACTTCCCCAATATCAGGAACATTCTTCCAGCATCTAACCTGTCCAATCCCATCAGAATTTTATATGTTTCTATGAGATCCCCTCTCATTCTTCTAAATTCCAGTGAATATAAGCCTGGTCGATCCAGTCTTTCTTCATAGAGAGGGGGAGTAATGGCAGATTTGAAGGAGAGTGGGACAGTGGCTGAGGAGAGAGAATTGTTAACAATGTCAGCCAATGGTGGGGGCGAGGAAGGGAAGTTGGGTGATCAACAGTTTGGTAGGAATAGAGTCTCATGGACAGGATGAGTTCGGAGAGGGCATGGGGGAGATAGGAGAGAAACGAGATAAAGATGAGAGTTCAGGGCTAGGGCAGGGGGCACCTTAGGGGAAGGTTGGTCCGAGGGCTAGGGGAAGGGAGGGAAGCGGCAGAGGAAGCTGAATGGTGGTCTCAATCTTAGTGAGAAAGAGGTCCATGAGGTTCTCGCACTTGTTGGAGATGAGGGTGGAGGAGGCAGGGGAGAGGCAATTAAGAAGACGGCTTGCAGTCGAGACAAGAAGCCCGGGGTTATCTTTGCATTCCAGAATGATCCTGTAATAATGAACAGTTTTTGCAGATGAAAGCAGAACTCGATAATGCTTTTGTGGTCCAGCCAGATCTGGCAGTAAATTGCTAAGCCATTTGTCTGCCATGTCCATTCAAGTCTGCGTCCTTTGGACTTAAGGGAGCAGGGATGAGGGCCGTACCAAGGGGAATGACCCGAGTGAGAGAGCAATGGTTTTAACGGGGACTAGGGTATTAAAGGTGCCGGTGAGGCTGTGATTCAGCAGATCGGTAGCTACAGAATGGATGAAAGGTGGGAATTTGAAAATTATGTTGTAAGTGATTAGGAGAGAGTTTTTCCAGGAGCGGACACAGAAGGACATAGTGTTGGGAGACAGAAAAGGGATGTAGGTGGAGAGCGATACGAGGAAATGGTCAGAGATGGCCTTATCTGCGATTGACACGATGGGAGTAGCGAGGCCACGAGAGATGGCAAGATCGAGGGGGGTGACCATGAATATGGGTTGGGGAGTCTACACGGAGGGAGAGATTAAGGGAGAATAGGACAGAGGATAGGAGTGAACTCAGAGGATGATGAATTGAGATGGAGGTTAAGATCACCGAGGATGAGAAGTCGCTTAGTGCGGAGGCTGAGGGCGCAAAGCTGTGAAGATATCTCACTGAAAAATTGGCATGGTGCTTGGATGGGCGGGAGAGAACGAGGATTTTAGAGAGACATCCCCCTTCTGCCTCCCAACACTACTATCTTCTGTGTCTGCTCCTGGGAAAACTCTCTCCCAATCACTTGCAACATATTTGTCAGATTCCTGGCTGTCTAGCCTCTGGCCCTCTATTCACCTTTCAAAGGAGGAGGAGGTGCCAGAGGAGTAGAGAGACAGACCAGGGTGTGATTGGATGATAAGGGCGACACTGCCATTGTAGCAGTCTGGATGGGGCAAGTGGTGGAAGATATAGCCAGGCAGGGCGAAGGCACCATCACCCCTCAGCCAAGTCTCCGTCAAGGTCATGATATTGATGTGATCATCCACAATGAGGATGGCAAGGGGCTTGACCACAAGTGAACCAATATTCTGGAGGGAGATGCGGAGCGATGCGCTGATAGCCGATCTTCTGGCAGAATCCACCAAGTCAGCGCTGGGAGGGGTGAGTCGGACGGGCAGGAGTTTGATAAGATTAGCCCCCAGCAAGCACACTGGGTGAGAAGGTCAGCCAAAGAGTAGGATGGGGCAGTAGGGATTGCTTCTCGTAAGGGGGCAGCAACGAGTGCCTCGATGGGCTCTTCGGAGGATGCCAAGAGAGGCACTGAGGGAAGCTGTAGACTTATCCAAGAGGGAGTCAAGCACTGATGAGTGCCTGGGACCAAGGGTTTCCCTAAATAACGGGCATGGGGTGCTAGTTGTTTTGCTTATTGTGTTCAGGTCTTTGGAGGAACAGTTTGATGGCCCAGTTCATTAGTCATTTAATCATTCAACTCAGTACAGTTTTCAAAACATAAGTGAATACATTTTTCTTTAAAACTCAAACATTTAAATGTACCTCACTTCCAAATCCTTTGAAGCATGGTCAAAACCCTAGAACCTGCTACTCTTGCAGCAACGATTACAATGGCCGCGATTTCCCCAACCTCGGCGGGTCCATGGCAGGCAACGTCCATGGCGGGTCCCAGCCTCGCTCCTGGCTCCACTTCGGCCTCTGACATGACTTTCCCGTGATTGGGATTGGTAAGCCTCGCCCAGCGCATTTCCTGGCATAAATTTACTTTGACAGTTGTGCTGTCAGTGTTCTCCATCATTGAGGTGCTGCACACACTGCACAAAGGCACAGGGCTGCACCCAGGCTCTCCCATCACTCTCTCTGTATGCTTATAGAGGGAGTAACAGCATGCTTCCCTTCTAATGGGCAGAAGAGACCTCCCCAGGAAATCACCACAGCCTGGTTGCACATTGTACAGGAGGGCACAAGAAGGGATGTCGTCAGGAGGACCAGGTTGCAGTGGCACAAACCTTTCAATGATCTCAGTAGATGATGAAACATTACTGCAAAGCCACATTCAACCTCATCCCATCACTCTGCCTTCCCTACCATACTCCTGCACATCCTTACTCACACCAACTTACCTTGCATCTCCACCCATCCCTCTCTATCTACATTAACACATCCCCATCTCACTAGCCATCCCTCACACTCACCCTCATCCTCGTCCAATCATACCAACGAACAACACACAAGGATAGGCACTTGGGTCTTTTAGAAAATGCTCATGTGAAGTTTCTGTTGATGTGCTGTCAAACATGGACATTTTATTTTCAGCACATTTCCTTCTTGGGCAGATTTGTGTGCACCTTTGGAAGTGGCTTAGTGAGTTGCAGTGAATGGTGAAACATAACGGTACCCCCCGCAATGGTAATGAGTGTAAACGGAATGGTTTGGGCATTGTTGGGATGCTTTATGGTGTTGGTGTGGGGTTGTGCCAACATGGCGCATCATGTGGCAGCCAGGGTGTACAATGTCAAGTGAAGTAAATGTGGCCATGGTGATGCCATCCCTGGTGTCCTGGACAGCAATCTGATCGGGTGTTGATGCCCTCTGTCCTCTGCAGCATCAGTTGATTGCGAAGAAGGTTGGTGTTGTTGTTGGTGCTGCTGGTGTGCCTGGTTCTGCTGGTGTTGGGGCTGATTGTGGTCAGATTCTGAGGACCAAGTTGAGAGAGTGTACCCAAGCTGATGGAGTAGATAGCAGTTGAAGTTGAGATGACAGAAGCGATCAGCCAAAGATGAGAGAGGTTGCTGCAACGAGTGACCCTGGCTAGGGAGTTTGCTCCAAACACATGCAGCTTACATAAAACTCAATCTGTGTTGCAGAGGGAGAAAGCAACAGTCTCTGCACTTGGAAAGTGAACAGGTGTGAAGTGGGAGCTTTTACACTCGATTTCAAGCTGTCACTCATCAGCTGATTCAATGGCCACTCAACCTCCGCCTCAGATTAACAGGCGGGGTCGAGGAGCAGCATGGAAGCAGTGGGTGAGCTGTTAACGTCAAAAGGTAAGGTTAGATTTACTCTTAACGGCTTGTCAACAATCCAATAATTCTTTACATTAGGTCGCCCGCTGCTGACGATCGGGCCTGCTCAGCGTTGGCAGACCTGACATTTAGAAAGTTAAGTGTGCGCACTTTGACAGCAGCTTCCCGACCCGTCGTCAATCAGTTTAAATTTAACAGCTGACCTCGACCCATCCCATCCGCTGGGCGCCGGCAAAATTCAGGGAAATAGCTCTGCGTGATGACTTGGTCGAATAATTTCTTCATCTTGCACTACATTTACAGGATGCATTACATGGCCTCTCCTCCACCACCGTGCGTTTGAGGGGGACAGGAAGCTTTCAAAACATAGAAACATAGAAACATAGAAACATAGAAACATAGAAAATAGATGCAGGAGTAGACCATTCGGCCCTTCGAGCCTGCACCGCCATTCAATAAGATCATGGCTGATCATTCTCTCAGTACCCCTTTCCTGCTTTCTCTCCATAACCCTTGATCACCTTAGCCGTGAGGGCCATACCTAACTCCCTCTTGAATATATCCAATGGACTGACATCAACAACTCTCTGCCGCAGGGAATTCCATAGGTTAACAACTGTCTGAGTGAAGAAGTTTCTCCTAATCTCAGTCCTAAATGGCCTACCCCTTATCCGAAGACCAAGTCCCCTGGTTCTGGACTTCCCCAACATCGGGAACGTTCTTCCCGCATCTAACATGTCCAGTCCTGTCAGAATCTTATACGTTTCTACGAGATCCCCTCTCATCCTTCTAAACTCCAGTGAATAAAGGCCCAATTGATCCAGTCTCCCCTCATATGACAGCCCAGCCATCCCTGGAATCAGTCTAGTGAACCTTCGCTGCACTCCCTCAATAGCAAGAACGTCCTTCCTCAGATTAGGAGACCAAAACTGAACACAATATTTCAGGTGAGGCCTCACCAAGGCCCTGTACAACTGCAGTAAGACCTCCCTGCTCCTATACTCCAATCCCCTAGCTATGAAGGCTAACATACCATTTGCCTTCTTCACTGCCTGCTGTACCTGCATGCCCACTTTCAGTGACTGATGAAACATGAGACCCAGGTCTCATTGCACCTCCCCTTTTCCTAATCTGCCGCCACCCAGATAATATTCTGCCTTCGTGTTTTTGCCCCCAGAATGGATAACATCACATTTATCCATGCATTTGCCCACTCACCTAACCTGTCCAATCACCCTGCAGCCTCTTACGTCCTCCTCACAGCTCACACCAGCACCTAGTTTAGTGTCATCCGCAAACTTGGAGATATTACACCCAATTACTTCATCTAAATCGTTAATGTATATTGTAAAGAGCTGAGGTCCCAGCACTGAGCCCTGCGGCACTCCACTAGTCACTGCCTGCCATTCTGAAAAGGACCCGTTTATCCCGACTCTCTGCTTCCTGTCTGCCAACCAGTTCTCTATCCATGTCAGTACATTACCCCCAATACCATGTGCTTTGATTTTGTACACCAATCTCTTGTGCGGGACCTTGTCAAAAGCCTTTGAAATTCCAAATACACCACAGCCACTGGTTCTCCCTTGTCCACTCTGCTAGTCACATCCTCAAAAAATTCCAAAAGATTCGTCAAGCATGATTTCCCTTTCATAAATCCATGCTGACTTGGTGCAATCCTGTTACTGCTTTCCAAATGCGCTGCTATTTCATCCTTAATGATTGATTCCAACATTTTCCCCACTACTTATGTCAGGCTAACCAGTCTATAATTACCCGTTTTCTCTTTCCCTCCTTTTTTAAAAAGTGGTGTTACATTAGCTACCCTCCAGTCCATAGGAACTGATCCAGAGTCAATAGACTGTTGGAAAATGATCACCAATGCATCCACTATTTCTAGGGCCACTTGCTTAAATACTCTGGGATGCAGACTATCAGGCCCTGGGGATTTATCAGCCTTCAATCCAATCAATTTCCCTAACACAATTTTCTGCCTAATAAGGATATCCTTCAGTTCCTCCTTCTCACTAGACCTACAGTCCCCTAGAACATTCGAAAGGTTACTTGTGTCTTCCTTCGTGAAGACAGATTCGATGTATTTGTTCAATTGGTCTGCCATTTCTTTGTTCCCCATTATAAATTCACCTGAATCCAACTGCAAGGGACCTACATTTGTCTTCACTAATCTTTTTCTCTTCACATATTTATAGAAGCTTTTGCAGTCAGTTTTTATCTTCCCTGCAAGCTTCCTCTCATACTCTATTTTCCCCCTCTCAATTAAACCCTTAGTCTTCCTCTGTTGAATTCTAAATTTCTCCCAGTCCTCAGGTTTGTTGCTTTTTCTAGCCAAATTATATGCCTCTTCCTTGGCTTTAACACTATCCTTAATTTTCCTTGTTAGCCATGGTTGAGCCACCTTCCCCGTTTTATTTTTACTCCAGACAGGGATGTATAATTCCTGAATTTCATCCATGTGATCTTTAGTGTTTGCCATTGCTTATCCACCGTCAACCCGTTAAATATCCTTTGCCAGTCTATTCTAGCCAATTCACGCCTCATACCGTCGAAGTTACCTTTCCTTAAGTTCAGGACCCTAGTTTCTGAATTGACTGTCACTCTCCATCTTAAAAAAGAATTCTGCCATATTATGGTCACTCTTCCCCAAGGGGCCTTGCACAACAAGATTGCTAATTAGTCCCTTCTCATTACACATCACCCAGTCTAGGATGGCCAGCTTTCTAGTTGGTTCCTCGACTTCTCAGAACTTGAGGGCACAGTTGCAAACTGCACGCTGCGTAATCCTGCACTTTGTGTTGTGTTACTGTGGCAGGTTGTATTGGCCATTTCAGAATCACATCTCGAGCAGTTAGCAGCGCATGAGGAGGATGGGCTGCATCTCACAATTGCTAAATCCGTCAGGATTTAAGCAGGAGGAATAACAAGCTGCATTTTAATCAACAGCAAGCTTCATCAATTATCATTCTGATCATATCATAGTTAGCCAGACTCTCAAATGCTCTAACTAATTTACTGTAAGATAGTTTGTACACTTGTTTCCTTTGAGATTTTTAATGGTAATTACTATTGCTTTTCTGCCATGACTGTCCAGGTTTGGTGAGAAGAATTGGACAGTTGTGTCATTGCACCATGGCCAGTGTCAATTATCTTTAATGCCTTTGTTCTTCAGAGACTAGGAGGACAGTGATAGCCGAAAGCTGCAGGCTGGTGATTGAAAGCAGAGAGAGAGAGGGCACCAGCTGGCTGCGGAATTACTGCTATCGAAGGCTTATGAGCTTGAACATTTCCCCCGAGGAACGGGAGTAGAATTTTGGTTCTATCTGGATCAACAGAGTGAGTCGTTACTGAGAACTTTATTGCTCCTGAAACTAATGGGCCCTCTAAGCTGTGATTTGTAGCCTGTTTATTTTAATGAGCGGCTCCATTAAGTTTCTGCATGTGCGTGGTATTTCCAACGGGATCGTGGCCTGCGCGGGACCTTGCAGATTACTGCCTGGCAGTGCCTGCCGCAGCTTAACGGGAACATTGCCTGAACACGCTCCCCCCCCCCCTCCTATTCTACCAGTCCAGGGGACAAAGAATCTCAAACTCAGCCAGTCGACACATCTGCTTTCGTTCGAGTAAAATCCTGAAGCTTAGGATCACAATGACTATATTTTTTAGATTTTGTAACCTTGTCCTCACATGTGCCTTATCCACCCAGCTTGATATATGATCAAAACTGCCCTTCCTCAGCTCTGGTATGGGTTATGATTTTCAGCCTCTCTCTGTCTCCCACTCTCAGCCCCTGTGTGCATCTGTGGTAATCTCTCTCTCTGTGTATCTGTCATTTCCTATCTGTCCCTGGGCATATCTTTGATTCTCTCCTTGTCTGTCACTATCTGTGTATTATTGATTCTTTCTGTTACTGTGTGTATCGCTGATTCCCTCTCTCTGTGTCCCTGTGTGCCTCTGAGATTCTCCCGTTATACCCACAGAAAGCTCAGTTCTACATGTTATCTTAAAACAGACATCCTTTTTGGTTTAACAGCCATTACCTTGGGAATAAAGGAAACGATTCAGAACTTGCATAAGGTTAGTAAATTGCTGCTAACACGCTCAGGTAATTAAGACACAAATTTATGTCAATATGAGGAAGATATGGACTTTGCACGCGCCTTTCAATTCAATATAGAATTGAAAACGGTCTGGTAAAGACACAGGGGGTTAATTTCCTTGCTGTTTCAGCACATTAATGGTGTAGGAATGTTTCCAGTAAGGAGACTGGCATGGAAGCTGTTTCTGGTGCTTTGGCCAGCCCAATGGCCAGCTCTGTCCTCAGCTGTTTGTCCCCAGTCTGCTGCTGAGAACGTAGGCTGGGATGTTTTGTTCAACGCTGCACGGGGGTTTCCTGGTGGTTCCGCCGCTTGCACCAGGTTTACACCAATGGATACGCAATTGAGTGGACGAGGAAACTTGTGTGAATCTCCCTCTACAGGCCATCGGTGGATGCAACCTACTTTTCTCAAGGTGCAACAGCAACTCAAGTCAAACTGAGGAAGTTCCAGGACATCTTTCAACAGCGTTTGGCTCTTTCATTTCAATCGGCGATCACCTCGAACCTCGAGCACCTCCACTGCATGGGGTGATTATCAAATGCCAGCTGTCCATTTCTCATTTGCAAACGGGCGTCCGCGAGTTGCAAATCGAGGGTAGTGGAGCCGCCCTCCTGATACAATGTGAATGGGCAAGGAATATTTCCTGCTTAAATGTATAAACTGTGTCCAGTGCCAGTTGTCGGACGCTGATTGCAATTTTAGGGTATGAATGGGCAGAGTGTGCAGCGGAAAGGAGAATCAGGCAGGGTGCATGGTGGGAGGCCCATCTACCGCCACCCTTTTACCGCACCCGGTAAAGTCCCTTCTCCGCGTTACATCGCACCCTACAGCGCTCTACTCGGAACTGCTGGCAAATGAGCCAAAGGTGGGCAGCGGAAACGTAACAAGGATACCCTCAAAGCCTCCTTGATAAACATCCCCACCGGTATCTGGGAGTCCCTGGCCCAAGACCGCCCTAAATGGAGGAAGTGCATCCGGGAGTGCGCTGAGCACCTCGAGTCTCATCACCGAGAGCAAGCAGAAATCAAGCGCAGGCAGCGGAAGGAGTGTGCGGCAAACCAGTCCCACCCTCCCCTTCCCTCAACGACTATCTGCCCCACCTGTGACAGAGTCTGTAATTCCCGTATTGGGCTGTTCAGCCACCTAAAGACTCATATTAAGGGCCCAAGTTTCCACACGATAAAAAACGGGCGCCCCTCCGAGCTGGGCGCCCATTTTTCGCGCCTAAAATGGCGCCTAAAAAAAACTCGCGATTCTGGAGCATTCTGCAGCTCCTTGTCTGTTTGGCGCGGCGCCCAGGGGGGCGGAGCCTACACTCGCGCCGATTTTGTAAGTGGGAGGGGGCGGGTACTATTTAAATTAGTTTTTTTCCTGCCGGCAACGCTGCGCGTTGGAGCGTTCGCGCACGCGCAATGTGAAAAAAACATTGGCACTCGGCCATTTTTGTAGTTCTTTGTAGCTGTTTAATTTTTGAACATTTTTTAAATAAAAGCACAATGCCATCAGCACATCAGCACTTGCAGCCTTCTCACTGTCTTCTTCCCCCACCCTGCGGGAAGAACGGGTGCCTCTTCCCCCCCCCCCCGCGGGAAAGAACGGGCGCCTCCTTCCCCCCCCCGCGGGAAAGAACGGGCGCCTCCCCCCCCCGGGGGAAGAACGGGCGCCTCCTCCTCCCCCCCCCCCCCCGCAGGAAGAACGGGCGCCTCAGGCTGACTGCAGCATTCTTCGTGCCTGAAGCACTTTCACACAGGTAGGAAGATGGTTTATTTAATCTTTTCTTTGCTTATAAATGTTTATTCAGGTTGGATTTATTTGTATAATATTTGTAGAAGTATAAATAAGGATTTATTGTAGAATTTAATGAGTTCCCTCCCCCCCCCCACCTCGTTCTGGACGCCTAATTTGTAACCTGCGCCTGATTTTTTAATGTGTAGAACAGGTTTTTTCAGTTCTACAAAAATCTTCACTTGCTCCATTCTAACATAGTTTGGAGTACGTTTTCACTGTGGAAACTTTGAAATCAGGCGTCAGTGGCCGGACACGCCCCCTTTTGAAGAAAAAATTCTGTTTCAAAGTAGAACTGTTCCACCTGACTAGAACTGCAGAAAAAAAAATGTGGAGAATTGCGATTTCTAAGATCGTCCGTTCTCCACCAGTTGCTCCTAAAAATCAGGCGCAAGTCATGTGCGAACTTGGGCCCTAAGAGTGGAAGCAAGTGTTCCTCGATTCCGAGGCACTGCCAATGATGATGATGATCGCACCCATACACCATCCAACCAAATCTCTTCTCTCCCACAGGTGTCTCCAGTAGTCTCTGGAACGCATTGTCCACTTAAACAACAATCCCGGCAACCTTCTTCAACAAGCCTGTGGTGCAAAAGCAGTGCCCGATTCTCCTCGGCAATTCCCAATTTTTCACCGTGGAAACATTGCGCTTTAACCAATGCCAGGCTGCATTAGAGCAGTACAACATCATACACACTGCAAATATGAAAGGGACCGAAGCACACATTTCGAGACACTCCCTCAGGAGCTGAATGATCCACGGTGGTGGCGGGTGATGCTTATTGATCACTGCACATCAAATGATTCATGTGCCGTCTGTGGGGACGGTCCATATCATTGGTGCTGATAAGTTATTAATTGGATAGTGGTTTAAAGCGCTGAATTACTGCAATGAAAGCACATGCTACTTCCAGAGAACAATGATTTTGTATTAAACAGCAGTGTGTTAAAACACTATCCCGATCCCTCTGGGACATGAGCTCCAGTCCATTGCAGACAGAGAGAGGGAGGTCAGGTGTTTATTGGTTACTGGTAGCTGCTATAGACCCTCCATGAAATGAGTTCAGAGCAGAAAGCTAGCCTCTCTAAATGAATTAATAACAGCCATCACCAGAAATGCCTGGAAAGTCCAAATCAGGAGCAACTTATCGACTCAAATGTAGGTTTCATCCAAAGATGGATCCTCAGTGTAAGGGCTGAGAGCAACAAGGTCTTCACCACATTCACTGTTACAACTGGTGATATTTTTATTATACATCCAAAGATGAGGGACCTCAGTTATGCAGAGAGACTGGAAAAGCTGGGATTGTTCCCCTTAGAGCAGAGAAGGTTAAATTTCGATGAAATACAGCTGTTCAAAATTATGAGAGGTTTGATAAGAGTAAATAACGAGAAACTGTTCACAATGGCAGGAGGGTCGGTAAGCAAAGGACACAGATTTCAGATAATGGGGAAAAATCCAGTGGTGGGGGAAAGAGGAAAAAAACACAGTTGCTGTGATCGGGAACGTGCTGACTGAAAGGGATGCGGGAGCAGATTCAATAGTAACTTTCAAACGAGACTTGGATAAATACTTGAAAGGACGCGACTGCTGCCAATGAACCAGGTTCGTCACGGGAGCCGGCTCGGTCAAATGTTTTTCTTAAATGCTGTGTCGGGAGCGGGCACTGGGGGGAAAATGTCGGGAAGAGCGGGCTCGGTGGGGAAAAAAACAAACATCATGTTTCCGGTTCCAGATTAATGCGCAGTTCATTTCTGCGCAGCTTCTGGGTCGTTGGCAGCAGTCACTCCGTACTTGAAATTGGCAGTAAAGCACTTAGGGACGTCCAGAGGCCATGAAAAGTGCTATATGAATGAAGTTCCTTCTCTGAATAGGTGACATTTGTAGGACTGTGGGGAAAGAGCGAGGGCACATAAGAAAGAACATAAGAAATAGGAGCAGGAATCGGCCATTCGGCCCCTCGAGCCTACTCCGTCATTCAATAAGATGATGGCTGATCTGATCTTGGCCTCAACTCCACTTCCCCGCCCACTCCCCATAACCCTTCACTCCCTTATCGTTCAAAAATCTGTCTATCGCCAGCTTAAATATATTCAATGACTCAGCCTCCACAGCTCTCTGGGGTAGAGAATTCCAATGATTCACGACCCTCTGAGAGAAGAAATTCCTCTTCAACTCCATTTTAAATGGGCGAACCCTTATTCTGAAACTATGTCCCCTAGTTCTAGAATCCCCCACAAGGGGAAACATCCTCTCTCTATCTACCCTGTCAACCCACCTCAGAATCTTATACGTTTCAATAAGATCACCTCTCATTCTTCTAAACTCCAATGAGTATAGGCCCAACCTGCTCAACCTTTCTTCATAAGACAACCCCTTCATCTCAGGAATCAACCCCATGAACCTTCTCTGAACTGCCTCCAATGCAAGTATATCCCTCCTTAAATATGGAGACCAAAACAGTACGCAGCACTCCAGGTGTGGCCTCAGCAATACCCTGTACAATTGTAGCAGGACTTCCCTACTTTTATACTCCATCCCCTTTGCAATAAAGGCCAAGATTCCATTTGCCTTCCTGATTACTTGCTGTACCCGCATGCGAACCTTTTGTGTTTCATGTACAAGGACCCCCAGGTCCCTCTGTACTGCAGCATTTTGCAATCTCTCCCCATTTAAATAATCATTTGCTTTTTTATTTTTCCTACCAAAGTAGATAACCTCGCATTTTCCCACATTATACTCAATCTGCCTATTTTTTTCCCAACTCACTTAGCCTGCCTATGTCCCTTTGCAGATTCTTTGCGTCCTCCTCACAACTTGCTTTTCCACCGATCACCTATCAGACTAATTGGATAGCTCTTTCTAAGAACTCAGATATGATGGGCCAAATGGCTTCCTTCTGTGCTGTATCATTCTATGATTCCATCTTCTTATTTCCATGCAGCTTTGGGGTTTTTTTAAAGTTATTTGAGAGCTATTTGTTTGGGACATGGAGGTCACTCAGGACTACATATATATCATGCACACATATATCTAACATTTCCTTTAAGACAGTGAGAGGGTGCTAACCGTGAAGTAATTTCAAAAGCTGCCAGGCAGCAAGACAAATGACAGATCTTCCTCCTGCTGCCTTGCTATCTGCTCACCTTAACCTTACTGTGTGCGGAAGAAGATGGGTAAAAATATATTATTTGGGCACAATTCTCAGGAGAGGTGCACCCAGCCCCTCCGTTCAGAAAAGATTGTTTGTGTACGTGAAGAAAGGGATCAACCCCAATTAATGAACCGTTTCTGTTTTGTGCAGTTCCTGTTACAGAGGCCCAGTTTAATTCCAGCCATAATTTTGCAACTCATTCCCCTAATAACGTTAATTGAATACTCCATTTTCACATGGGGCAGAGTTTAACCATGTACTTGGAGCTGTTCAGACAGTATCCAAAATTATCGCAATATTAAATACTTTCCCAACTACCGTTGTCTTTTTGCCCTTAGCTGTATTTAAATCACGAGCAGCAGCTGCACATTTGACAGGACGGCACTGAATTATTTCCTTACCGTCTCTATTAATGATTCTGACCTTAGGGGTATTGATTGACTTTTCCAGGTTAAGATCCTCCTGCGATCTTTCCTCCTCTAACAGCTCTGGGACTGGAGATTAACTCAAGTGAAAAAGCAAAGCACTTGAGCAGATCTTCTGGAACTGAACAACAGGGCCTCTTACTGCCCTTTGTTTCTTAGCAGGCAGTCAGAAAGTGTCGAGGAAGCTCTGTCCGCTGATTCACGAGCATTTTGTATTGCATGACTGAGGCATGGGATGCCTCCAGAAAGGGGAGCTCCCTCATTTTATCCCCAGTGTTCCCCTCTCCCCCTCCTCCTCCTCCTTCCTCCTCCAGCAGCTTGTCCTGCTCTGTGTCGCCTCTGCTCACTTGCCCTGTCATGCTGCAGGCCAAGGGGGATACAAACTACTGCACCATGTCTGGGAGTAACCGGTCTGAGTAGACCCCTTGAGCAGGTGCCACACCACTCCTTGTAGAGTTTAGGCAACTTTAACCAAGTCTAGAAGGGACGCAACTGCGGCCAACAAACCAGAAGGGTTCTGCGTATGCGGGTCAGGTTCGTCACAGGAGCGGGCTCATTCAAATAGTTTTTTTTAAATACTGGGGAGGGAGTGGGTTCTGGGGAGAAAGTGGCAGGGAGGGAGCGGGATGGGGGCGTTTTGCCCTACGTGGGGAGTCCTCTGTTAACCTGCTCCGTAGCTGTAACGTCCTGACACAATACCACAAATCCACACAAGGCACATTCTATGGACAAGGTCACTCCATGACCTGAACCTTTATTCACAGGAGCAAGAAGTGATGACCCTGCGTAGAACCTCCCTTTATATACCTGGGTGACCAGGTGAGGAGTGTCTCCCACAAGTTCACCCCCTGTGGTCAAGGTGTGCATTTCTTAGGTGTATACAGTATTGCAGTGTTGTTACATAGAGGTTACATACATGACAGTAGCATTCTCCCTTTGTGAGGTTGGATGGTGTGCACTGGCAGGTTATTGGAACATTACCGCAGTACCCAGTTCCATCCTTCCCCCATCTTCACAGGTGTGCATGTTCTAGAGGGAGACAATGGAAAGGAAGAAAGGAAAGGAGAAAATGAAACAGAAGAAGAAGGAAAGATGCAAACAGCACGATCCCACAAGCAGCAATGACCAGATAACCTGGGCTAGAAGTTCGGCTCCATCGTGCCAAAATGGCATCGGAGCAGCGCACGCAGTTCAGGTGCGGCCTGTGCTGACCGCCATCATGGCAAGGGCTTTAGTGTCAATGATCGGAGCTTGCACTGGAGGTGTGCAGAGTGTGCAGATTGTGACATCAATCAGCGTGCAAGGCTGATTTGACACCGCACTGCCATTTATGACCTCAATGCTGGAGCTAACGCCGTCTCCTAACCTCGCGCAGCTGGACACGCATTGCGCTGCCAAAAGGACCCCCCCACATTTACTAATCCAAGGGAGCATCACCGATTACAGGTTAATGGCTGATTCGTTTCTAGCAGCGGTTGATGAGCTTGTTCAAGTATTTGCTGCTTTCTAGACTTGGTTAAAGTTGCCTAAACTCTACAAGGAGTGGTGTGGCACCAGCTCAAGGGGTCTGCTCAGACAGGTTACTCCCAGGCATGGTGCAGGCGTTTGTATCCCCCTAGGCCTGCAACATGACAGGGTGAGTGAGCAGAGGCGACCCAGAGCAGGACAAGCTGCTGGAAGAGGAAGGAGGAGGAGGGGGAGAAGGACTCTCAGCAGGAGGCCATATCCACCCAGGGTCTTCAGGGAGCAATTCTCCTGCCTCAGCCTCAGTGAGGAACATTGTGTGTGACGTCTTTGTTTCACTAAGCAGATGCTCACAGACATCCGCCCCTACCCCAGGCAGGCCTCAGTCCAGGGCGAGGGTGGCACTGCCAGTGGCTGTAACGGTGACCTTGAACTTCACATCGGGCTCCTTCCAGGCCAGAGCAGGCGGCATCTGACACTCCTCCCAGTTCGCTGACCACTGCTGTGTAAGGGAGGTGAGCAACGCTCTATATGCAAAGGGAGCTCAATACATTTCATTCCCTGTTGCCGGAGAGCAGTGGGTGGAGCGAGCATGTGGGCGGAGCGAGAATATGGCTCCGGCAGTATGGCAGGAACCTACAGGGTGTATTGGGGCCGTTGACTGCACGCATGTCGCTCCACACGCACCACCTCGCAATTCAGAGAAAAAACCGGAAGGGATTCCGCTCCCTCAATGGTCAACAGGAGTGCGACCATACTCAGCGCATTATGTGAGTCAATGCTCGGTATCCTGGCAGCAGCCACCATGTCTTTATTCTGCGGCAGTCCAGTGCACCATCACCATTCGAGCCACCACTACAAAGCAGAGAGTGGCTACTGGGTGGCAAGGGCTATCCGCTGACCACCTGGCTGCACTACCCTACCACACGTGGGCAGCGTACATATAACAAAAGCCATGCTGCCACATAGAATCTGATAGAGCAGACTATTGGCATCCTTAACCCTTCTGCTGCCTGTACCGCTCTGGAGGAGCCCGACAGAACTCACCAGAGTGCGTCTCAAGATTTGTCGTGGTCCGCTGCATCCTCCACAACCTCACTATCATGAGGGCACAGCCCTTGCCGCCTGGCACACTGCGACCAGCTGAGGAGGAAACGGAAGGAAGGAGGTAACCCAGACAGTCCCTTTCTGCCAGGGCTGTCCATGATCATCCGACTGTAGTACCAGTAAATGCAAGTTGGACTGCACTAACTTGGCATGGGTGGCAGCAGTCTAGGCTGGCTGGCTGACAGACAACAGCAAGGGCACTGGCGGAGTGGCAGTGGTGGGAGGACAAATGCTGTCACCCTGAGAGAGGACAGCAGGGTTGTGCCCCACGGAGCCACTGCCCCTCCCCCGGTGCAGCATCTTGCATTCCTAGTAATCTGCTGGAGGACAGGTTGCTGGAATGCAGTGACACCCTGCAAGTCCCCTTCCACACTGGTAAACCCAGCCACCATGGCAGCCGTGTGAGCTTGCATGACTTCAGGCTGAGCTTCCACTGCAGCTCTCAGATGTAGGGTGGCTTGTGCTTGTGCTGCAATGGTTGGGCCCACACGTGCGTTCATGGATCTGGCCTGTCCCTTCCATGCTGGAAAGGGTAGGCTCCAAGCTCTGCGCAAAGCCCTGTGCAAGGTTGGTGCCGGACCCCTCCATGCTGCTTGACATTGCACTCAGGCTTCTGGCAGCTCTGCCAATGCACCAAGCATTTTGTTGTGCATACCCATCAGCGTTCTTCTGTAGGCCGCCCCATCGATGGCCTCACCCGAGTCCTCTGCAGCAGAACTCATGTGGGACCTGGCCCTCTGGGGAGACGGCACCAGTGCTACGCTTACCCCCCACCCTGGCTGCAAGCCACTCGTGCCCGGTGTCTCACCACGTGCAGATCCCACCTCGAAGCTTTCCTCTAAACTCCGCGCAGTGTCAGTATGTGAGCTGGGGGCTGGGAGTGTGAAATCAAGTGGTGGTGCTGTGTGTTCTGCATCACTGCTTTCTTCCTCTTGCATTTCATGTTCCTCCACCACTGCAACGCCAGGTGGCAGTTCTTGGGTGACTGAAAGGAGAAAGGCGCAAGGGTCGGGGTGCGGTGAGGGGAGCGGGGAAAGCAAGAGGTGCACGTTTACACCATTTGCAGCTTGTAAATCAGAAGGGATTGTGGGATGAGGGGGAAGTGGGATGTGAGAAGGAGGATTAGGTATGAGGATACCGGCATCTTCAATGACAGCAATGTCCCTCCCAGTAATGGCCAGCAGCGTATTCCTCCATCGGGGTATGGTTATTCTGCCGTGCGTGTGCCCCTCCGGGTAATGTAATCCCCACTGCTCGGGTAATACGCCACTGTCTCTTGCAAGAAAGAGGGAAGTGAGTCAGTGAGTGTCCCATCCCCCCCACCCCCGATGTCCCATCCCCCCCCCCCCCGATGTCCCATTCCTCCCCCCCCACCGACTACCATGTCCCATTTGCTCAACAGCTGCTTTTCAGCCCAACAGTCAATCAACTTGTCAATCAGGCTGTCGATCTAAATGCCTGCCCATCAGGCTGGCTGTCAGGTGGGAAACCTGTTGAAAATAATTAAAACAGTGTCTGGTGTTAAATTCAGCAGGTCATGGGGGAAGCCCGTACCTCCAAGTTTCCCATCTAGAAATCTTCCCCCACCCCACCACGTCACCCCCCTCCCAACCCCCTTCTCAGCTCCGGGTTATCATTGAGCCCTCTGTTTCAAAGAATAGTTAGGACAGACAAGATGGATTCCATTCCTCTCAACCTCTATTTGAACCAGATCTCACTCCAGATTTTCTCCGTGTCTTTCTGGTTTGAAACTACTGGTGCATATCACACTGGTAAGTGTGTGTGTGTCTCAGTGTCTGTTTCAATCAGAGGCCAGTAAATCACTTCAATACCTCTCTGAAGACAACCTTGGATTCCAGTGTCACTTGAATGGACTCTGCACTTCAGCCCTTCTATTATATGGAGTATCAATCCATCCTGCACTCTCTGTCCTCTCCAGTGTTGAATTACACGGCAATCTGGGGTGGGCCTTCTCTCTGTGCCAGCCTTTGCTTTGTTTATTGGCATTCTCCACAATTTCCCACATTCAGTCACTGGGTCATCCATCCAAGGATGGGGCAAATGGTGCAGCACGTTGATGGTTCCTGGATCCTGCGACCAAACATCAGCCACTGGTCGGGGGTATAAGAGGAGGAGGAGCCACTTCAAGATATGCGCGAGCCGTTCCAGGAGGGCGAGGGCTTCAAGGAGGGCGACTGGATAATGTCACCAAAACCCAGGTCGCCGATTGGAGCGTGGACAGGAACTTTGGTGGGGCCCAGGTACAGCAGAGGTGCGGCGAGAGATCGTGGCGGAGGTGCGGCGAATGACCGGAGCAGAGGTGCAGCGAGAGATCGGGGCCCAGGAGTGACGTGATCGGGCAGCATGGGCCAGCCCACACTGCGATGTGTGCACACTAGGTCCGTGCAGCAGAGCTGGTCTCCAGTCGTCTTGGTTAATCATTGCCACTAGAACAAGACCTAGCTCTGTCAAGCCGGTGTGGTGGCTGGTGTGCAATGGCCACCCCATGTTAAAAAACATCCACACACAGGCATCTTCCATCCTTCAAGATGTAGTCCGGGATCCGGAATATCAGGTCCTTCATCATAACACCTGTGAACTCATCCCTTTTTGGTGTGGAAGCAAGTCATCCTCGATACAGTGGACTGCTTAAGAAGAGAAGGATTTATATAATACAGTTTTATTTTTGAAGACTTACAACATTCTCTGGAAGCTGTTGGGTGAACTAATCAGCTCTTTGACAAAGTGGTTTCAAGCGTCTAGTGATCGCTTTCTATAATGATACCATTCCAACCTCTTGAAACCAAATATTGACCTCCTGCAGTGCAGACCTACATTGGGCACCTCAATATTGCTGTAATGATGGGGTAACTTCCTTTCCACAGTTAAGTACAGGATTAGTAGAGGCAGCAACCCAGAGGAGAGCAGAGCAGACAGGAGCATAGGGGTGTGGGAATGGAGAATGGGAGAAACACAATATACAACAACAACTACAACTTGTATTTAATAGCGCCTTTAACATGGTGAAATGTCCCAAGGCACTTTACAGGAGTATTTTGCGATATAAATTTGACACCGAGCCGCATAAGTAGAAATTAGCGCAGGTGGGGTCAGAGAGGTATGTTTTAAGGAGCATCTTGAAGGAGGAAAGAGAGGCGGAGAGGTTTACGCAGGAAGTTCCAGAGCTTGGGGCCCAGGCAATAGAAAGCACGGCCATCGATGGTTGAATGATTACGTAAGAACATAAGAAATAGCAGGAGAAGGCCATACGGCCCCTCGAGCCTGCTCCGCCATTTAATATGATCATGGCTGATGCAATCATGGACTCAGGTCCAATTCCCTGCCCGCTCCCCATAACCCCTTATTCCCTTATCAGTTAAGAAACGGTCTATCTCAGCGTTAAATTTATTCAATGACCCAGCTTTCACAGCTGTCTGAGGCAGCGAATTCCACAGATGTACAACCCTCTGAGAGAAGAAATTCCTCCTCATCTCAGTTTTCAATGGGGAGCCCCTTATTCTATAATGGGGATTCCATTGGCCTTCCTAATCACTTGCTGTACTTGCATACTAACCTTTTGTGGTTCATGCACCAGAACCCCCAGATCCCGCTGTACTGCAGCACTTTGCAATCTTTCTCCATTTACATAATAACTTGTTCTTCGATATTTTCTGCCAAAGTGCATAAACTCACACTTTCCAACATAATACTCCATCTGTCAAATTTTTGCCCACTCACTAAGCATGTTTATGTCCTTTTGCAGGTATTTTGTGTCCTTCTCACACATTGCTTTTCTTCCCATCTTTGTATTGTCAGCAAACTTGGTGTGTTACACTCGGTCACTTCATCCAAGTCGTTAATATAGATTGTAAATAGTTGGGTCCCAGCACTGATCCCTGTGGCACCCCACTAGTTACTGATTGCCAACCCCGAGAATGAACCATTTATCCCGTCTCTCTGCTTTCTGTTAGTTAGCCAATCTTCTATCCACGCTAATATATTACCCCCAACCCGTGAACTTTTATCTTGTGCAGTAACCTTTTATATGGCACCTTGTCAAATGCCTTCTGGAAGTCCAAATACACCATATCCACTGGTTCCCCTTTATCCACCCTGTTTGTTACATCCTCAAAGAATTCCAGAAAATTTGTCAAACATGACTTCCCCTTCCTAAATACATGCTGTCTCTGCCTGACTGAATTATGCTTTTCTAAATGTCCTGCTACTGCTTCTTTAATAATGGACTCCAACATTTTCCCAATCACAGATGTTAGGCTAACTGGTCTATAGTTTCCTGCTTTTTGTCTGCCTCCTTTTTTAAATAGGCGAGTTATATTTGCAGTTTTCCAATCTACTGGGACCTCCCCAGAATCCAGGGAATTTTGGTAAATTACAACCAATTCATCCACTATCCCTGCCGCTACTTCTCTTAAGACCCTAGGATGTGAGCCATCAGGTCCAGGGGATTTATTCGCCTTTAGTCCCATTATCTTACTGAGTACCACCTCCTTAGTGATTGTGATTATGTTAAGTTCCTCCCCCCCACCTAAAGCCCCTTGACTATCCACTGTTGGGATATTTTTAGTGTCCTCTACCTTAAAGACTGATACAAAATATTTGTTCAGAGTTTCTGCCATCTCCATGTTCTCCATTACTAATTCCCCGGTCTCGTCCTCTAAGAGACCAACATTTACTTTAGCCACTCTTTTCCTTTTTCTATACCTGTAGAAACTCTTGCTATCTGTTTTTATATTTTGTGCTAGTTTACTTTCAGAGTCTATCTTGCCATTCTTAATCATTTTGCTGGCTTTTAAAAGCTTCCCAATCTTCTGTCCTCCCACTAGTTTTGCCCACTTTGTATGCCCTTGTTTTTAATTGGATACCGTCCTTTATTTCTTTAGTGAGCCACAAATGGCTATATTTTCTTTTAAACCCGTTCCTCCTCACTGGAATATATTTTTCTTGAGAGTTATGAAATATCTCCTTAAATGTATTCAACTGTTCACCAACCATCCTGCACTTTAATCTATTTTCTCAGTCCACTTTAGCCAACTCTGCCCTCATACATTTGTAGTCTCCTTTGAGATCCAATTTTCTCACCCTCCATCTGAATTTGAAATTCAATCATGCTATGATCACTCATTCCAAGGGGACTCTCTAACAGGTGATTGTTTATTAATCCTGTCTCGTTACACACAACCAAATATAAGATAGCCTGCCTCCTGGCTGGTTCGATTACATATAATCAGGGATGCTCAGGAGGGCAGAATTAGAGTAACGCAGACATCTCGGAGGGTTGTGGGACTGGAGGAGATTACAGAAATAGGGAGGAGTGAGGCCTTGGAGGGATTTGAAAATAAAAATTAGAATTTTGAACTCAAGGCATTGCATAATCGGAAGCCAATGTAGGTCAGCGAGCACAGGGGTGATGGGTGAGCGGGACTTGGTGTGAGTTCGGACACGGGCTGCCGAGTTTTGGATCACCTCTAGTTTACATAATGTAGAATGTTGCAGACACGAGACTTTCACAGTAACTCTGAGGTGTTAATACAACAGCTGCAGAGGAGTTATTTTGTTTGTCAAGTTCAATGACCCACTAATTTGGGGATGAAATACACATGCAAAAGATCAGGCAGCAAGTCAACTCCCTTAAGTCAAATTGCTAACAGCAGTGACTGAGACACTGAATCCAAGAAGATTTCTGCGGCAGACTTAAATTTGTAACAACCTCCTTATCCCACTCTCAGGAAATTCCAAAGCACTTTGTATGAAATGAATTACCTCTGCTGTGCGGTTACTGTTGTTATATAGCCAAATGCAGCAACCAATTTACATACAGCATGATTCCAAAAACAGTAAAATGAGTTGAATGACGATTCTTTATAATAAATGCATTCTTTGGGAAGTAAATGGGGGAAATATGGGTACCTGAGCACCTCCTGTTAGTGCCAACAGATAGCGCTAATGGGGCGCTCGAGCATTGTCGCCGGGCGAGGCGAATCCAACGCTGCACGCCAAGTCTCGCCCCTCAACCACAGCCCTGCCGCTAAAAGTTATCGCTGGGAGCCTCAAAGCCAGGTGGATCATAGCGGCAGTAAGTGTGCAACGCTCACTGAACGCCCAATCTGCGAAATTGATTGTCGCCACCAACAGGGAGAGCGGGCGTGGAGCAACAGGAAGCCATCTCCGGGTACCTTATTTAAAGGGGCCATCATTAATGAGGCGCGGCAAAAGGTTAGTGGCGTTTCAGTGAAATTGTCTCATTCCGTGATTTCAATGTTATTTAGTATCAGGAGTGTTGTGGTAACTAAAAAGTAGCTACATTTATTCTTAAAAGAATCAAGCTGCTACACGTGGTTACACTAATGAGGGCTGTACTGGCAGTCGACCTCATCCTCCAAGATCTACCTCATGTGACCAGAGGGAGGAGGAGGGCCATCAGGGCTCTCCCTCCGAGGGTATTCCGAGGGCATGTCTCCTACCTCCAGTTAAGTGACGAGCGGTGTATTAGAAGGCTCCGCTTCACCAAGGGGGTAGTCAGAGAACTCTGTCACCTCCTGCAGCCAGACCTGCAGCCTCAAATCAGGGCGACCACAGCTCTCCCAGCGATAGTCAAGGTGTCCATTGTCCTCAATTTCTTTGCCAGCGGATCCTTCCAGTCTGCACAGAGGAGACATAGCTAACATCTCGCAGTTCGCCACTCATCGCTGCATCCGGGAGGTCACAGATGCTCTCTACAGCAGGAGAAGCGACTACATTCCTTCCCTATCACCAGATAGAAGCAGCACGAGTGGCACATGGCTTTGCCAGGTTATCGGGCTTCCCCATGGTGTGGGGCGCCATCGACTGCACCCACGGAGGTTTGTGGGCACCGCATCACAATCCTGAGATTTTCTGTGACCGCAAAGGCTACCGCTCACTGTGTAGTGGTGAGCGACCACACACAGCGAATCCTCACCATCAATACCCGCTATCCTGGCCGCAGCCACGATGCCTTCATCCTGCACCAGACCGTTGTGCCAGCTCTCTTCCAGCCACTACATCAAGCTCACAGCTGGCTGGTCGGAGATGGGGGATATCCATTCTCCACCTGCCTCATGACTCCCCTCCGCAACCCCAGCACTCCTGCCCAGCACTCCTATAATGAGAGCCATGCTGCCATCAGGAACATCACCGAGCAGACCATCAGCCTGCTGAAGCAACATAAGAGCATAAGAAATAGGAGCAGGAGAAGGCCATACGGTCCCTCGAGCCTGCTCCGCCATTTAATAAGATCATGGCTGATCCGATCATGGATTCAGGTCCACTTCCCCGCCCGCTCCCCATAACCCCTTATTCCCTCATTGTTTAAGAAACTGTCTATCTCTGTCTTAAATTTATTCAATGACCCAGCTTCCACAGCTCTCTGAGGCAGTGAATTCCACAGATTTACAAACCTCTGAGAGAAGAAATTCCTCCGCATCTCAGTTTTAAATGGGCGGCCGCTTATTCGAAGATCATGCCCTCTAGTTCTAGTCTCCCCCATCAGTGGAAACATCCTCTCTGCATCCACCTTGTCAAGCCCCCTCATAATCTTATAGGTTCGATAAGATCACCTCTCAAATTCCAATAAGTAGAGGCCCAACCTCCCCAATCTTTCCTCATAAGTCAACCCCCTCATCTCTGGAATCAATTGAGTGAACCTTCTCTGAACTGCCTCCAAAGAAAATATATCCTTTCTTAAATATGGAAACCAAAACTGCATGTAGTATTCCAGGTGTGGCCTCACCAATACCTTATATAGCTGTAGCAAGACTTCCCTGCTTTTATACTCCATCCCCTTTGCAATAAAGGCCAAGATTCCATTGGCCTGCCTGATCACTTGCTGTACCTACATACTATCCTTTTGTGTTTCATGAACAAGTACCCCCAGGTCCCGCTGTACTGCAGCACTTTGCAATCTTTCTCCATTTAAATAATAACTTGCTCTTTGATTTTTTCTGCCAAAGTGCATGACCTCACACTTTCCAACATTATGCCCACTCACTTAGTCTGTCTATGTCCTTTTGCAGTTCCATTGCCTTGACCACTTGGGAGGAGTCCTCCAGTACTCGGCCATTCCATGGTGGTCTGCTGCATGCAGGAATTGCGGGACCAGCTCAGGAGGAGGAAGAGGGAGAGGAGGGACAGGAGCGAGGGAGGAGGCAGCCAGTCAATCGGCCTTCCGGAAGGATGGTCCGTGACCCCTTCATCAGACTGTGATTGAATGAATTAAACCCCAGATTCCCGTTGCTCACTGCTTCCCCGCCATTCCATCCCTGTCGCAGGCCTTATTGCAGTGCAAAGCTGAACTGAGACACGGCAAAAAAGAATCCAAACTGAATTAATAAATTCATCAAAAATCAGTCAACACATATTTACAACAAAAATATTAACTATTCACCCTTGTGCAATTCCTTAGTGTCTGTCGTTACTGGGCCTTTGACTAATCTAGTGCCCCTACACAGTGTTGGCCCAGTGACTGCAGCAAGTGTCCGTGTGGGAGGATACAGACGGCCTTGCAGGACGCCCTCCACCAGCTCTGGGCCTGGAAGGCTCGGCTGTAGACTGCACCACCTCAGCCTGGGCAGCAGCCGTCTGGACTAACTGGATGACAGGCAGCGACAATAGCAAAGGCAGAGTGGCAGTGGTGGGAGGAGGAATGTCGTCATCCTTGTGCAACGTTGGAGGAGGACTCCTCCATGCTCCTTACCATTGCTGAGAGGTTCTCGGGCACACTTGTCATTACACCTATCATCTCTGTATGCAAGCCCATCACCCTTCTTCTAAACGCCTCCCCATCGAGATTCTCATCTGAGTCCTGTGCAGCAGAACTCGCTCGCTAACTTACTCTCTGGGGAGCTGGCTCTTGAGCTACCCTTTCCCCCTGGCCTTGCTGCAGCCCACTCGTCACCGGAGCCTCCCACTACTATCATCATCTTCATCATAGGCAGTCCCTCGGAATCCACTCTTAAAATTAGTTCTTATGTGGCTGAACATTCCAATACGAGAGCCACAGCCTCTGTCACAGGTGGGACAGATAGTCGTTGAGGGAAGGCGTGGGTGGGACAGGTTTGCTGCACGCTCTTTCCGCTGCCTGTGCTTGTTTTCTGCATGCCCTCGGCGATGGGACTTGAGGTGCTCAGCGCCCTCCCAGATGCACTTCCTCCACTTAGGGCGGTCTTTGGCCAGGCACTCCCAGCTATCAGTGGGGATGTTGCACTTTATCAGGGAGGCTAGAACTATACTAGCTTCTAAAGAATGCATGGTGCCAATATCTGAGGTGGTGCCTGCGGGTGAGAGATGCAGTGACGCAATATGTTCCTCCTCCTCTCGTGCCTCGCTCTCTCCGTGCCCTCAGGGATAGGCTGCACAGGTGCTTGCTGATTATCTGAAAACATATGGCAAAAGAGTCGGGTTAGTGTGAGGGGAGGGTCCAGGAAGGGAGAAAGGTATACAGCTGATTAACTGGAAATTTGCAAGACACTTGTGGGGTGAGGGGGGGGTGGAATGTGAGAAGGAGTAGGGGTGAACATACTGTTGTTGTCCCCAAGGGGGTCAATGTCGCTGGTGGCCATGGCACCCCCCACCTGGCGCCCAATAATCTGACGCACAGTGGTTGGGTGTCGACTTGTTCCCCCGCCCGTGCGCACCCGCTCCCTCCTGTTGTGCTCCACCTGGGCCAGCAAGAGCAAGGGAAGTATGTGAGTGTGTACAATGTGACTGGGCGATGTGGCTGTCATGGTTGAATAGCTGGCAGTGTGTGCAAGCTGTGAGATGTGGGTGTGAGGCTCACAGCAGTGCTAAGTGTGTGAGGGTCAGGTGAAGCAAAAATGTGAGGTATATGAGCCGTGATTGCTAGAGATTGTTGGTAGGTGAGTGATGGGGGTTTGGTGCATTGAGGAGTCTGTGAGGCCAGTGGTTCACTTGGTGGGATTGGCATTTGAGGATGAATTCACTGACCTTGACTGCTCGTGTGAGGTCATTAAACAGCACTGCCTCCAGGTCCTTGGAGCTATGTTGGTTGCATTGACCATGATGGCTATCTGGTGCTCATGCCTTCTCACAGTTTGTCTGACAGGCCTCCTGACCCCCTTTGGATAGAGGACCTCTCTTCTCCTGTGCCCTTCTCATAACAACGCCTTCATTGCTATGTCTGAGAGTCTGAGAGCTCTCTCCCCTGTTGTGCCATCACTCTATTTTCTTGTTCCTCAGTCTGTTTCCTAGCCAATTCCACCACCTGCTGAAGCCAGACAGCACCTCCCCTTTAAGAGGTATAGGCTGCCTTTAAGAACTGCAGGCTAGCTTTAATTGGTGCTAGCCTTGCATGACCTTGGGGTCCCCTGCTGGCTGAAGCGCTAAGCCACTGAACAGCTCTAGAGTGCTGCCTGCATCGGAATCAACGCACATTGTGATACTTTCACCTGTTTACGAGATTTATCCAATTTCTAGCCCACTAGTCTTTTTCCAAGTGCTGTTGGTTGAGGAATAAATTTTGGCCAGGAGAACGTTTCTTCAATTAGTGCTATGGGATTTTTGACATCCATCTGAAGAGGCAGAAGGGCCTTTACCTTAACTCGCACCAAGTCCCGCTCACCCAACACCCCTGTGCTCGCGGACCTACATTGGTTTCCAATCTGGCAACACCTCAATTTTAAAATTCTCATCCTTGTTTTCAAATCCCTCCATGGCCTCACCCCTCCTTATCTCTGTAATCCCCATGAGCCCTACAGCCCTCCGAGATCTCTGCACTCTTCCAATTCTGACCTCTTGCGCATCCCTGATTTTAATCACTTCACCTATCTTCAACTGACTAGGCCCCAAGCTCTGGAACTCCCTCCCTAAAACCTTTCCACCTCTCTACCTCTCCCTCCTCCTTTAAGACGCTCCTTCAAACCTGCCCCTATGATCAAGCTTTTGGTCACCTGTCGTAATATCTCCTTATGTGGCTCGGTGTCAAATATAGTCCCTCCCTTAGGACAGCCCAGAAGTATCAGCCTAGATTATGTGCTCAAGTCTCTGGAGTGTGGCATGAACTCATGACCTTCTGAGTCAGAGGTGAGCGGGCTGCCACTGAGACACAGTAGGGAAGAAACAGGAATTCTGACTGATTGTCCCCTTCCAAGCCCAGAGGCATTGAGGATAATTGTAATATCCCCAACTGTTGAGATCAGTTTAGTCAGCAGAGAGCACAGGTCCAACATGGAACCTTTCTCATATCTACGAGGTCACTGAATTACCAAGCCATACGAAGCTGTTACCCTTCAGCTAAATGGTGCATTTTTTTTTTTAAAAAGGTTCTGACCGCCGACATCTGGATCGTGAAACATTCCTGAGATGGAGTTTGCCTGGTGCTGCCTCCAACCTGATAACAGGAGGAACGTGCGTCTCGCCAGCCAACATTGCTCTATAGACCCCACATCCAGCAAGGGCCAGCCCACACTGCGATATGTGTGCGCACTAGGCCCATGCAGCAGAGCTTGGTCACCCGTTGTCTTGCTTAACCCTTGCCACTCGAGCAAGACCTAGCTCTGTCAAACCCGTGTGGTGGCTGGTGTGCAACAGCCACCCTACGTTAAAAAAATCCACGCATAGGCATCTTCCACCCTTCAGGATGTAGTTCGGGAACTGGAATATTAGGTCCTTGATTGAAACACCTGTGAACTCATCCCTTTTTGGTGTGGAAGTGGGTCATCCTCAATACGAGGGACTGCCTAATACTACAGGCCCTGCCTGGCATGAACTAGCTCTATGCTTTCTTATATGAAGTATTTGAGCTATTGATTAATTATTCACAAGACAAGAATCAGTTACATCAATTTTAATTGCCTTAATCCTTCTCTATGCTTGGGAGAAAGTAACGGATTGTATTTTGGAAAGGGATTGAGTTTGGCAGAAAGAATTGCATTTACTTTTCAATTTATCCATTCTGCTGTCAACATAATCAGAGGCCAATTGCAGTGTCTCCACTAGCTAAATGTTTACCATGAAAAATGGCAGCTTCTGGACACCTTTTGAAGAATCTGGCTTCAATATTTGATGAGCAGCTCATCTTAGTTAATAGATAATTAAATCATTTCAAATCTGTTCCTGGAACTGAAGAACAGTGCCCAGATTTATCCTCATGGATGACGGTAACGAGTTTTTAAGCGCCCTGCAACACTTAGGAGCTGGGCTAAGGTCGAAGGATTGCGGGGAGGGAAGATCAAAGTCCATTGCCCCCAAATGCTAAACTGTAGGCGAGGGGTCGGGGTCCCCCTTCATGTGACAATGCGATCGCGACCGATGTTGAGCGAGTAAATTATTTGCAATTGGTTCTGGCTCAGCCCTGACCTACAGAATTAGCCGAGCTCAAAGTGATTGAGCGGTGACATGGCTGTCCCTTGCACTGACCATGCACGATCCAATCTGTTGTGCATTCTGACCAAGCCACCTCATCTCCTGAGGAAAGCCCCCGCACAGTTTCTTCCTAATCCCCCAAAGGTAACTGGAGGAATGTTTCAGAATATATGTCCACACGTTACACCCATTGGGGGTGAAATTGGTCCTTGCCAGTAATGCAAAACCGGCTCACAATTGGCACCATGGCATGTTTTATTTCCGATTGACTTCAATCGGCCGCGGTGTATAGCCAACTGCCAATTCACTGTTGACCATTTGTGCAACTGGCGAAGGTCAATCTCACCCCATTACACCTCGTTCCATTTCATGGAGCCAAACTCAAAACTCATCATCCCCCTCATCACACTCTTAGTCTCATTTATACTTTACCATGTTCTCAAAACTGTGCAATTTCTTATCTAAGGAAGGATAAACTTGCCTTAGAGACGGCGCCACTAAAGCTCACAAGACTGATTCCTGGGAAGAGAGGGTTGTCCTATGAGGAGAGATTGAGTAGATTTGGCTTATGCTCTCTGGAGTTTAGCACAAGAGAGGTCATCTCATTGAAACATACGATTCTGAGGGAGATTGACAGGGTAGATGCTGGGAGGTTGTTTCCCCCGGCTGGAGTGTCTAGAACCAGTGGTCACAGTCTCAGGATAAGGGGTTGGCCATTTAAGACTGAGATGAGAAGGAATGTCTTCACTCAGAGGGTTGTGAATCTTTGGAATTCTCTGCCCCAGAGTCTGGATATATTCAAGGCTGAGATAGTTAGACTTTTGGAAGCTAGGGGAATCAAGGGATACGGAGATCGGGCGGGAAAGTGGAGTTGAGGTCAATGATCACCCATGCTCTTATTGAATGGAGGAGCAGGCTCGAGGGGCTGTATGGCCTACTCCTGCTTCTATTTCTTATGTTCTTATGTTCTTTACTTCTTGTACCCTTCCCTTCCTGCTACAAAGTTCAGGCTTTTAGAAGGCTTGATGTCATCTAATCACTGCTTCCTAATTAAACTCAGCTTCTCTCCCTTTATCAGCCTTGGTGGGGTGGGATCTTAAACAATGAACGTGGCCTTTCACCTCGATTTCTCAATAAAAGGAATCTGACCGTGTTACAGTATTCATTCTCGGCTGGCTGCTTTCCTGGAAAAGGTATTTTGACAATCTCAGCAGTTATGTACTTTACTCCACAAAGTAATATGGGAGCTTTAAACTCCATTGCCTAGAACTGCTGTGGGGTTTGTCAAGTCAATGCCATTTCTCTGGGGTTTTTGCCCAAAGTTATGGCAGATGATTGGGAGAACGTTCATGGAAATTTATAGAATCATAGAATGATACAGCACAGAAGGAGGCCATTCAGTCCATCGTGTCTGTGAAAGAGCTATCCAATTAGTCCCACTCCCCCGATCTTTCCCCACAGCCCTTCAAATTTTCCTTTTCAAGTATTTATCTAATTCCCTTTTGAAAGTTACAATTGAATCCGCTTCCACCGCCCTTTCAGGCAGTGCGTTCCAGATCACAACAACCCGCGACATTCTCCTCGTCTTTTCTCTGGTTCTTTTGCCAAATATCTTAAATCTGTGTCCTCTGGTTACCGACCCTCTGAGGCTAACACTTCAATGCACTACTGAGGGAGTGCTACATTGTCAGAGGTGTCGTCTTCCAGATCAGATAAGATATTAAATTGAGGCTCTGCTGCCTTCTCAGGTTGATGTAAAGGATCCCATGATATTATTTGAAGAGTTGCAGAATACTCCCAGTGTACTGGGCATGATTTATCCCTCAACCAACACCAACAAAACAGATTATCTGGCCATTCATCTCATTGCTGACTACACTTCAATGTATTTCATTGGCTGTAAAGCATTTTGGACATCCTGAGATCATGGAAGAGGCTACATAAATACAAGCTTTTTCTTTATTAACTATATAATAGCCAATGAGCAAAACATGGTGACTGGACCAGAAAGATGTGAACCAACCAAGTATGAGAATTTAGAACTGGACCTATCATGAATATACTAAGTCATATCAAATAACTGTGTCTATGGGTTTGTGATAACTGTGAGACCATTCACCGTTCCGATGAAGTGTATGATATTATTGTTGGATTATGCTGCAGCTAGATAATACTCTCCCAATATGTGGTTTAAGGCTTTTCTTCAAAAAGGGTAAGTGTCAGCCAAGTCTCAATGATAGCACTTTCATCTCAGAGACAGAAAGTTAAGGATTCAAATCCCAATCCAGATAGTTGAGCTTAGAATCTAGGTTGATGCTCCAGTGCAGTACAGAGGGAGTGCTGCATTGTCGGAGGTGCTGTCAATAGAATAAGACAACAGCAACAATAACAAAAACTTGTATTTATATAGCGCCTTTAAGGTAGTAAATAGTCCCAAGGCCCAGCAGTGTTATAAGACAAAACAAATACATTTGAAACATAGAAGAAATTACAGCAGATCAAAGAGGTAGCTTTTAAGGAGCATCTTAAAGGAGGAAAGAGGGGTAGAGAGGCGGAGAGGTTTAGGGAGGGTTTTCCAGAGCTTGGGGTCCAGGCAGCTGAAGGCACGGCTACCGATGGTCGAGTGATTATAATCAGGGATGTTCAAAACACTAAAGCAAGGAGCCATCTGCTCAGATGGAAGTAAAAGATACCACATGCTATTCGAAGAAGAACAGGGCCCCTAGCCAATATTTATCCCTAAACCAACAACAGATTATATATAATTTATCCCATTGCTGTAGGTGGGACCTTGCTGTGTGTAACTTGTCTATCCTCCATTACAACAGTGACTACACTACTTAACTGGCAGTGAAGCACTTTGGCTTGTCCTAAGGCCATGAAAGGTACTGTATCAAAGCAAGTCCTTTCTGTCTGCACTATCGATGTTTCAGTAATACTTAAGAAAAAGTCATCAGTTTTATGACAGAAAGATATTCATCACTGGTCATATGTTGACACGCGTGGCCTGAGGCCAGGACCAGCTATTTAGCCAGTGTCAGCTGTGGCTCAGTGAGCAGCACTCTCACTTCTAAATCTGAAGGTTGCGGGTTCAAACCCCACTCCAGGGACTTGAATACAAAAATCTAGGCTGACATTCAGTGCAGTGCTGAGGAAGTGCTGCACTGTCTTTCAGATGAGAAGTTAAACCGAGGCCCTATCTGCTCTCTCAAGTGGACATAAAAGATCCCATGGCACTATTTTGAAGAAGAGCAGGGGAGTTATCCCCGGTGTCCTGTGGCCAATATTTATTCCTCAATCAACAAAACCAAAAACCAGATGATCTGGTCATTATCACATTGCTGTTTGTGGGAGCTTGCTGTGCGCAAATTGGCTGCTGTGTTTCCCACATTACAACAGTGACCACACTTCAAAAGTATTTCATTGGCTGTAAAGCACTGTGATTGTGAAAGGCACTATATAAATCCAAGTCTTTCTTTCTTTTTGAACCTGGATGTAACGTTGTTGAAATAAAGCTCTTTACATACACGTATTATCAATTTGTTAAAATAAACCTTTCACCGAGAAATTCCTCTGGGCTTCTCCGCTCCACCATTATAACTGCGGTGGAAGTTCGGCAAAACGGTGTTTGTGCCGACGTTATGGCAGAGGAGCAAGGGCGGGCTGAGAGAATTACCGGGGTGGTGTTGCACAGCAGGCCACGTTTTACAATCAGACTTGGGTTCATCTTCATGATTCTCCCACGCAGCAACATTCTGATCTCACCCAAGGTTTCTCAAGGTGATATATTATAAGCTTAAGGCACATTTTGAAAGACATCATAACTCACTTATGATTTCAATGGTCCAGGAAACATAATTTCTTCACACTCCTGTCAATATGCTCTGACTATGTGACGCCCTTCTGCGTTTTTTTTTATCTTTGTGCAAAACAGATAAATAAAAAAGACTAGAGCGAGAAAGACATAAAAGCACTTTATATTGAAATTTCCACTACAAATGACATCTTTAGTGGTCAAAAAGTTATCAGAAGATTTGGCAGTCTCATATCTCAGGACTGTATCTTGGCAGCTTTGAAAATACTTTTGTGTTGTACAAATGAGCTAAATCAATAACTCTGAATACTGTGAAGTACATGTATAGCAGCCAATATCCCTGAGATCAGGGTGAGCAATGCACCACGGTGATTGGGACTAGGAGATAAATCCCATGATACACTTTATACTGACTCACAGGAGGGAATTCTCCTCCAGGATCCTGCCCCAATTCAGCTGGTGAGGATCACTGCCATCTCACAGCAGTGACTGGGACCTTGCTCCGTCCCTTCCCGGGGCCACCACTGGCCACTCATTCCCTGCCCGCTGCTTGCAAGGTGCAGGCATGGGTCCCGAGCAGAATCTCTTCCTTTCAGCCCGGCTCCTGGCGGCTGCAGTGTGGAGTGGGCCAGGGGAGCATGGAAGGGGGGTGAAACCCTGAGATCCCCCAGTACAGGGGCCGGGACTTGTAGGGGCTTCCTTCCATTTAGGACTGAGAGGAGGAGAAACTTTTTCACTCAGAGGGTGGTGAATCTTTGGAATTCTCTGCCCCAGAGGGCTGTGGATGTTCAGCCTTTGAGTATATTCAAGACAGAGATCGATAGATTTTTGGATATTAAGGGAATCAAGGGATATGGGGACAGTGCAGGAAAGTGGAGTTGAGGTAGAAGATCAGCCATGATCCAATTGAATAACTGAGCAGGCTCGAAGGGACGAATGGCCCACTTCCGCTCCTAATTCTTATGTTCTTACATTCTGCTCCAGTGCGTCCCAGAGACTGACCTGCTGAAGGTCTCAGTCTCAGTCACTGCCTTCAGCAAGAGCCTTCCTTCTGATCTTCAGGCCATTTCTGTGCCTTCAGTGTTTCTTCTTCTAGTGTTGCTGCGGTGACCCTACTGTAGTAGACCCAGAGTTTCCTCACACACTGAACCAGGCTCCCTTTGCATGGTGGAGATCGCGGTGGCAGCCGGTCGTAGATATGTAATGAGCCTTGGCCAAGGAAAATCAGTCAGAATGGAGCAGAATCGGAGGGTCAGGTGCACTGGGACATGATCTAACAACTCTGGTTTGATAGCTAACATTAACTCCGTAGTTCTTTGCACATAAGAACATAAGAAATAGGAGCAGGAGTAGGCCATTTGATCCCTCGAGCCTGCTCCGCCATTCAATAAGATCATGGCTGATCTGATCATGGACTCAGCTCCACTTCCCTGCCCGCTCCCCATAACCCTTTACTCCCTTATCGCTCAAAAATCTGTCTATCTCCGCCTTAAATATATTCAATGACCTAGCCTCCACAGCTCTCTGGGGCAGAGAATTCCACAGATTTACAACCCTTTGAGAAGAAATTCCTCTTCATCTCAGTTTTAAATGTGTGGCACCTTATTCTGAGACTATGCCCCCTAGTTTTAGTTTCCCCTAAGAGTGGAAATATCCTCTCTGCATCCACCTTGTCGAGCCTCCTCATTATCTTCTTTGTTTTGATAAGATCAGCTCTCATTCTTCTGAACTCCAATGAGTATAGGCCCAACCTTCTCAACCTATCTTCATAAGTCAACCCCCTCATCTCCAGAATCGACCTAATGAACTTTCTCTGAACAGCCTCCAATGCAAGTATATCCTTTCTTAAATACAGAGACCAAAGCTGTACACAGTACTCCAGGTGTGGCCTCACCTGTACAGTTGTAACAGGACCTCTCTGCTTTTATACTCTATCCCCCTTGCAATAAAGGCCAACATTCCATTTGCCTTCCTGATTACTTGCTGTTCCTGCATACTAACTTTTTGTGTTTCATGCACAAGGACCCCCAGGTCCCTCTATACTGCAGCACTTTGCAATTTTTCTCCATTTAAATTATAATTTGCTTTTCTATTTTTTCTGCCAAAGTGGATAACCTCACATTTTCTCACATTGTACTCCATCTGCCAAATTTTTGCCCACTCACGTAGCTTGCCTATATCTCTTTGCAGATTTTTTGTGTCCTCTTCACAATTTGCTTTTCCACTCATCGTTGTATCATCAGCAAACTTGGCTACATTACACTCTGTCCCTTCATCCAAGTCATCAATATAGATTGTAAATAGTTGAGCCCCCAGCACCAATCCCTGCAGCACCCCATTAGTTACTGTTTGCCAACCGGAAAAGGACCCATTTATCCCGACTCTCTGTTTCCTGTTAGATAGCCAATCCTCTATCCATGCTAATGTATTACCCCCAACCCCATATACTTTTATCTTGTGCAGAAACCTTTTATGTGGCACATTATCGAATGCCTTCTGGAAATTCAAATACAGCACATCAACTGATTCCCCCTTATCCACCCTACTCGTTACATCCTCACAGAACTCCAGCAAATTTGTTAAACATGATTTCCCTTTCATAAACCATCCTGATAGAATAATGCTTTTCCAAATGTCCTGCTATTGCTTCCTTAATAATGGACTCCAACATTTTCCCAACGAGATGTTAGGCTAACTGGTCTATAGTTTCCTACTTTCTGTCTGCCTCCTTTTTTAAATAGGGGCATTACATTTGTGGTTTTCCAATCTGCTGGAATCCCTGGAATTTTGGTAGATTACAACCAATGCATCCACTATCTCTGCAGTCACTTCTTTTAGGACCCCAGGATGCAAGCCATCAGGTCCAGGGGACTTGTCTACCTTTAGTCCCATTATTTTACCGGGTACTACTTCTTTAGTGGTAGTGATTGTATTACATTCCTCCCTCCCTATAGCCCCTTGATTATCCACTATTGGGATGTTTTTAGTGTCTTCTGCCACGGAGACCGATACAAAATATTTGTTCGAAGTCCCTGCCATTTCCCTGTTCCCCATTATTAATTCCACAATCTCATCCTCCAGGGGACCAACATTTACTTTCGCCACTCTTTTCCTTTTTATGTGCCTGTAGAAACTCTTACTATGTATTTTTATATTATGTGCTAGTTTACTTTCATAATCTATCTTTCCTCTCTTTATTATTTGTTTAGTTGTTCCTTGCTGGCTTTTAAAAATGTATAAGTGATACAGTTTCAGGTGACAAAACTGAAAGCTCTACAAATGTCAAGAGCCATTATTCTAAGTTTACATTGAGCTCATCATGTTCACTCCATCCCAATGTGGATTTTATTGATATGTAAACGAGCAGAATAATGACAGATGAAATTTAATTCATGATTGCACATAGCAGAGCAGTAGATGACATGCACAGTCCATGAATGATGTTGATATAACTAAGGATTCTTAATGGACCCAACACTCAACACGTCCAATCAGTGCAGAGAAGCAGCCAATAGGATGTTGAACTACAGCCAAAAGAGTAGAGTACAGATCAGATGAGGCAATGATCAAATTGTACTGGGCTCTGGTGAGACCACACCTGGAGTATGGTGTCCAGCTCTGATCACAAGAAGCAAAGGAGACATTCAATCACTGGAGGCAGCGCAGAGAAGAATCACAAGGCTTAACCTCAGTGTCAGAGGTCTGAGTTATGAGGAGAGACAGAAGAAACTTGAGTTTTGCAACCTGGATAGGAGGAGTCTCAGAGGTGATCGTATAAAGGGATATACATAATATTACATAGAATATATAGCACTGAAACAGGACATTCTGCGCCAATGGTTTCCACCCATTCTATCGACCTCATCTCAGCATTTCAGTATCTATTTCTATCCCATTTCTGTCATGTGCTCATCTAGTTTATCTTTGAAAGCATCTAAGCTATTTCCCTCAACCACTCCCTGTGGTAACAAGTTCCACATTCTAACCACTCTCTATAAAGAAATTTCTCCTTATTTCCATATTGGATTTGTTAATAACTATATCATATTCATAGCTTCTAGTTTTGCATTCCCCCACAAGTGGAAACATTCTCTCTACATCTAGCCTGCCCAACCCATTCATAATTTTAAAGACCTGTGGGATTAGAACTTAGAACTAGTGAAGGGTAGCTTTAGGAAAGATCTCTGAAAATTCTTCATACAGAGAGATAAATAAACTAGGTAATGTAAGGGAGGCAACTCTCAAACCACTTCAGAAATAATTGGATGCTTTTAATGGAGGAGGCATTAGCATCTTATGGAAGGATAATCAAGATGGGCCGAATGGTCTTCTAAATCCATAATGACCTTGTGATCCTTTACTGTTGAATAATCATTTTATGATGCTCCACTCTCACTAGGCAGGAGCAATTAGAATCGGTCCAATGTTGGTACATTCCTACTTCTGACTCACACTCACATTTAGAGTGCATAGGGACGGGTTCCTTGAGCAGTATGTAACGGAACCAACCAGTGGGCAGGCTATCTTAGATCTGGTCCTGTGTAATGAGACAGGATTAATAAACAATCTCCTAGTAAAGGATCCCCTTGGAATGAGTGATCATAGCATGATTGAATTTAAAGTTCAGATGGAGGGTGAGAAAGTTGGATCTCTAACCAGCGTACTAAGCTTAAATAAAAGGAGACTATGAAAGTATGAGGGCTGGGAAAATAGATTAAAGTGTAGGATGGTTGATGAACAGTGGCATACATTTAAGGAGATATTTCACAACTCTCAAGAAAAATATATTCCAGTGAGCAGGAAAGGATGTAAGAGAAAAGATAGCCATCCGTGGCAAACAAAGAAATAAAGGACGGTATCCAATTAAAAACAAGGGCATACAAAGTGGGCAAAACTAGTGGGAGGACAGAAGACTGGGAAGCTTTTAAAAGCCAGCAAAGAATGACTAAAAAAATGATTAAGAATGGCAAGATAGACTATGAAAGTAAACTAGCACATAATATAAAAGCAGATAGCAAGAGGTATATAAAAAGGAAAAGAGTGGCTAAAGTAAATGTTGGTCCCTTCGTGGACGAGACCGGGGAATTAGTAATGGGGAACATGGAGATGGCAGAAACTCTGAACAAATATTTTGCATCAGTCTTTACGGTAGAGGACACGAACAATATTCCAACAGTTGATAGTCAAGTCGCTGTGGGGGGGAGAAACTTAACACAATCACAATCACTAAGGGGGTGGTATTCAGTAAGATAATGGGACTAAAGGTAGATAAATCCCCTGGACCTGATGGCTTGCATCCTAGGGCCTTAAGAGAAGTAGCAGCAGGGATAGTGGATGCATTGGTTGCAATTTACCAAAATTCCCTGGATTCTGGGGAGGTCCCAGCAGATTGGAAAACTGCAAATGTAACGCCCCTATTTAAAAAAGGAGGCAGGCAAAAAGCAGGAAAATATAGACCAGTTAGCCTAACATCTGTGGTTGGAAAATGTTGGAGTCCATTATTAAAGAAGCAGTAGCAGGATATTTGGAAATACAAAATTTGGTCAGGCATAGGCAGCATGTATTTATGAAGTGGAAGTCATGTTTGACAAATTTGCTGGAATTCTTTGAGATGTAACATAGAAACATAGAAAATAGGTGCAGGAGTAGGCCATTCGGCCCTTCTAGCCTGCACCGCCATTCAATGAGTTCATGGCTGAACATGCAACTTCAGTACCCCATTCCTGCTTTCTCACCATACCCCTTGATTCCCCTAGTAGTAAGGACTTCATCTAACTCCTTTTTGAATATATTTAGTGAATTGGCCTCAACAACTTTCTGTGGTAGAGAATTCCACAGGTTCACCACTCTCTGGGTGAAGAAATTCCTCCTCATCTCGGTCCTAAATGGCTTACCCCTTATCCTTAGACTGTGTCCCCTGGTTCTGGACTTCCCCAACATTGGGAACATTCTTCCTGCATCTAACCTGTCTAACCCCGTCAGAATTTTAAATGTTTCTATGAGGTCCCCTCTCATTCTTCTGAACTCCAGTGAATACAAGCCCAGTTGATCCAGTCTTTCTTGATAGGTCAGTCCCGCCATCCCGGGAATCAGTCTGGTGAACCTTCGCTGCACTCCCTCAATAGCAAGAATGTCCTTCCTCAGGTTAGGAGACCAAAACTGTACACAATACTCCAGGTGCGGCCTCACCAAGGCCCTGTACAATTGTAGCAACACCTCCCTGCCCCTGTACTCAAATCCCTTCGCTACGAAGGCCAACATGCCATTTGCTTTCTTAACCACCTGCTGTACCTGCATGCCAACCTTCAATGACTGATGTACCATGACACCCAGGTCTCTTTGCACCTCCCCTTTTCCTAATCTGTCACCATTCAGATAATAGTCTGTCTCTCTGTTTTTACCACCAAAGTGGATAACCTCACATTTATCCACATTATACTTCATCTGCCATGCATTTGCCCACTCACCTAACCTATCCAAGTCTCTCTGCAGCCTCATAGAATCCTCCTTGCAGCTCACACTGCCACCCAACTTAGTGTCATCCGCAAATTTGGAGATACTACATTTAATCCCCTCGTCTAAATCATTAATGTACAGTGTAAACAGCTGGGGCCCCAGCACAGAACCTTGCGGTACCCCACTAGTCACTGCCTGCCATTCTGAAAAGTCCCCATTTACTCCTACTCTTTGCTTCCTGTCTGACAACCAGTTCTCAATCCATGTCAGCACACTACCCCCAATCCCATGTGCTTTAACTTTGCACATTAATCTCTTGTGTGGGACCTTGTCGAAAGCCTTCTGAAAGTCCACATCAACTGGTTCTCCCTTGTCCACTCTACTGGAAACATCCTCAAAAAATTCCAGAAGATTTGTCAAGCATGATTTCCCTTTCACAAATCCATGCTGACTTGGACCTATCATATTACCTCTTTCCAAATGCACTGCTATGACATCCTTAATAATTGATTCCATCATTTTACCCACTACCGATGTCAGGCTGACCGGTCTATAATTCCCTGTTCTCTCTCTCCCTCCTTTTTTAAAAAGTGGGGTTACATTGGCTACCCTCCACTCCATAGAAACTGATCCAGAGTCAATGGAATGTTGGAAAATGACTGTCAATGCATCCACTATTTCCAAAGCCACTTCCTTAAGTACTCTGGGATGCAGTCCATCAGGCCCTGGGGATTTATCGGCCTTCAATCCCATCAATTTCCCCAACACAATTTCCCGACTAATAAGGATTTCCCTCAGTTCCTCCTCCTTACTAGACCCTCCGACCCCTTTTATATCCGGAAGGTTGTTTGTGTCCTCCTCAGTGAATACCGAACCAAAGTACTTGTTCAATTGGTCCGCCATTTCTTTGTTCCCTGTTATGACTTCCCCTGATTCTGACTGCAGGGGACCTACGTTTGTCTTTACTAACCTTTTTCTCTTTACATATCTATAGAAACTTTTGCAATCCGTCTTAATGTTCCCTGCAAGCTTCTTCTCGTACTCCATTTTCCCTGCCCTAATCAAACCCTTTGTCCTCCTCTGGTGGATAAAGGGGAACCAGTGGATGTGGTGTATTTGGACCTCGAGAAGACATTTGACAAGATGCACATAAAAGGTGACTGCACAAGATAAAAGTTCACGGGGTTGGTGGTAATATATTAGTATGGATAGAGGATTGCCCAAATAACAGAGAACAGAGAGTCAGGATAAATGGTTCATTCTCTGGTTGGCAACCAGTAACTAGTGGGGTGCCGCAGGGATCAGTGCTGGGACCCCAACTATTTACAATCTATATTAATGATTTGGAAGAAGGGATTGAGTGTAACGTAGCCAAGTTTGCTGACAGCACAAAGATAGAAGGAAAAGCAATGTATGAGGAGGACACAAAAAATCTGCAAAAGGACATAGACAGGCTAAGTGAGTGGGCAAAAATTTGAAGATGGAGTAAAATGTTGGAAAGTGTGAGGTCATGCACTTTGGCAGAAAAAAATCAAAGAGCAAGTTATTATTTAAATAGAGAAAGATTGCAAAGTGCTGCAGTACAGCGGGACCTGGGGGTACTTGTACATGAAACAAAAAGGATAGTATGTAGGTACAGCAAGTGATCAGGAAGGCCAATGGAATCTTGGCCTTTATTGCAAAGGGGATGGAGTATAAATGCAGGGAAGTCTTGCTGCAGCTATACAGGGTATTAGTGAGGCCACATCTGGAATACTGTGTGCAGTTTTGATTTCCATATTTATGAAAGGATATACTTGCTTTGGAGGCAGTTCAGAGAAGTTTCACTAGGTTGATTCCGGGGATGAGGGGCTTGACTTATGAGGAAAGGTTGAGTAGGTTGGGCCTCTACTCATTGGAATTCAGAAGAATGAAAGGTGATTTTATGGAAATATATAATATTATGAGGGGGCTTGACAAGGTGGATGCAGAGAGGATGTTTCCATTGATGCGGAAGACTAGAACTAGGGGGCATAATCTTAGAATAAGGGGCCTCCCATTTAAAACAGAGATGAGGAGAAATTTCTTCTCTCAGAGGGTTGTAAATCTGTGGAATTCGCTGCCTCAGCGGGCTGTGGAAGCTGGGACATTGAATAAATTTAAGACAGAAATAGACAGTTTCTTAAACAATAAGGGATAAGGAGTTATGGGGAGCGAGCAGGGAAGTGGAGCTGAGTCCATGATCAGATCAGCCATGATCTTATTGAATGGCAGAGCAGGATCGAGGGGCCGTATGGCCTATTCCTGTTCCTGTTTCTTATGTTCTTATTAATCAGGCTCGTTATAGGGATTGGAGCGTTTCAAGATTACACCTTCGAGAACAATGAATGTTATCCTGAGTGAGGCATCTCAAGACACACTGTTAGTTAGACCTTTTCCTGCACCCTCAAAAATATTTTGCACTGTTACTTGGTGGAAGTGCGATGTGAAAATGGTGTGGCAAGGGCAATGGAACATCTGGGACCTTGGTGAGCAATGGGATCAACAGTGCAGCTCCTTAATCAGGATAAAGAAACAGAGGGACGACCCAGAATGAAGATGAATTAGGGTCAAATCAGGCACACAAAGAGAAATAAAGAGAGGGAAAGAAAGATTGATTCAGGAGAGAGAGAAAAACAGTGACAGAAAGGAAAAGTAAGAAAAATTTTAAATATTTTAAATTTGACATTTTCTCTACCAACAATTAGGAATTGGGACATGCAGGAATGAGATTAAACAGTTTAAATTGTTCCCATTCTGGGACAAAGAGATTGCATTAACAATCATCACATCATTAAAAAGTTACTTATGCTTTTAATTACCAGCCATGACTTTCTATGGTGTGTTTAATGGGCAATTAATATGCTAATCAGGCAAGATCTTAAAAATAATTGGGCAGGCTAAGGACGATATGTTGTTTGTGCGAAGCAATCAGCGGAGCAATGTAAATCCACCAGCAAGTTCCGGAGATTCGCATCTCATGACCAATCACTTAATCCCCTGCATGTGCTGGCCATTGATAACAGCTTGGGTCGTTCACACTCCAGTATTTATCCAGCAAGATTCGCTCCATTAGCTTCCTTTCCCTAACTCCCCATTAGAAAGAAATCAAGCAGTGTTATTAATAGCTCTGTTTAGTTTTATGTCTTTTCGGGGAGGAAAACTGCCATCCCTACCTGGTCTGGCCTATAAGTGACTCCAGACCCACGGCAATACGGTTGACTCTGAACTGCCCTCTGAAATGGCCAGCAAGCCACTCATTTTAACAACAGCTAAGACAAAGTATAATAAGAATAAAATTGCACGGACCACCCAACATCAACCTAGGCATCGGATTCGGACAAGATAAAGGTACACACAACCCTGCAAATCCTCCTCACAAACATTTGGGGACTTGTGCGAAATTGGGAGAGCTGTCCCTCAGACTAGTAATGCAATAACCTGATATAGTCAAACTCACAGAATCATATCTTTCAGCCAACATCCCACCTACAGCACAGACCCACCAGAGGTGACGGCACACAGCAAGTGGCCTGGGAGTCCTCAACATTGATTCCGGACCCCATGAAGACTCATGGCATCAGGTTAAACATGAGCAAGAAAATCTCTTGCTGATGAATCAGTGCTCCTCCATGTAGAACACCATTTGGAAGAAGCCCTGAGAGCAGCAAGGGCACAGAATGTACTCTGGGTGAGGGACTTCAATGTCCATCACCAAGAGTGGCACTACCACCGACCGAGCTGGCCAAGTCCTGAAGCATATAGCTGCCAAACCTGGATTGCGGCAGGTGGTGAGAGAACCAACATGAGAGAAAAATCTACTTGAGCCTGTCCTCACCAATCGACCTGTTGCAGATGCATCTGTCCATGACCTCATTGGTAGGAGTGACCACCTGTACTTGTGAAGACGCTGAGTACACCCTCCATCATGTTGTGTGGCACTACCACTGTGCTAATTGAAATAAATTCAGAAAATATCTAGCAGCTCAAAAAGTTGGCATCCATGAGGTACTGTGGACCATCATCAGCAGCACCACAATCTGTAACCTCATGGCCCGGCATATCCCTCACTCTACCATTACCATCAAGCCAGGGCACCAACCCTGGTTCAATGAGGAGTGTAGAAGAGCATGCCAGGAGCAGCACCAAGCATACCTAAAAATGAGGTGCCAACCTGGGGAAACTGCAACACAGGACTATACACATGCTAAACAGCGGAAGCAGCATGCTATAGGCAGAGTAAGCGATCCCACATCAATGGATCAGATCAAAGCTCTGCAATCCTGCCACATCTAGTCGTCAACGGTGGTGGATCATTAAACAATTAATGGGAGGAGGAGACTCCATGAATATTCCCATCCACAATGATGGCGGAGCCCAGCACATGAGTGCAAAAGATAAGGTTGAAGCGTTTGCAAACATCTTCAGCCAGAAGTGGCAAGTGGATGATCCATCTTGGCCTCCTTCTGAGGTCCCCACCATCAGAGAAAACAGCCTTCAGCCAATTTGATTCACTCCATGTGATATTAAGAAACAGCTGAGCGCACTGGATACAGCAAAGGCGATGAGCCCCGACAGTATCCCGGCTGTCGTGCTGAAGTCTTGTGCTCCAGAACTAGCCGTGCCTCTAGCCAAGCTGTTCCTGTACAGCTACAACACTGGCATCTACCCAACAATGTGGAAAACTGCCCAGGTATGTCCTGTCCACAAAAAGCAGGACAAATCCATTCCGACCAAATACCGCCCCATTAGTCGACTCACAAACATCAGCAAAGTGATGGAAGGTGTCGTCGACAGTGCTATCAAGCGGCAGTTGCTCACTAATAACTTGCTCACTGATGCCCAGTTTCGATTCCGCCAGGACCACTCGGTTCCAGGCCTCATTAGAGGCTTAGTCCAAACATGGACAAAAGAGCTGAATTCTAGAGGTGACATGAGACTGACTGCCCTTGACATCAAGGCAGCATTTGACCAAGTGTGGCATCAAGGAGCCCCAGTAAAACTGAAGTCAATGGGAATCAGGGGGAAAACTCTCCACTGGCCAGAGCCACGCCTAGCACAAAGGAAGATGGTTGTAGTTGTTGGAAGTCGTTCATTTCAGCCCCAGGACATCGCTGCACTCAGGGCAGTGTCCTAGACCCAAGCATCTTCAGCTGCTTCATCAACGACCTTCCCTCCATCATAAGGTCAGAAGTGGGGATGTTCGCTGATGATTGCACATTGTTGGGTGTCATCCGCAACTCCTCAGGATAAGAACATAAGAACATAAGAAATAGGAGCAGGAGTAGGCCATTTGGCCCCTCGAGCCTTCTCTGCCATTCAATAAGATCATGGCTGATCTGATTATGGATTCAGTTCCACATCCCTGCCTGCTCCCCATAACCCTTCACTCCCCTATCATTCAAAAATCTGTCTATCTCCACCTTAAATGTATTCAATGGCCCAGCCTCCACAGCTCTCTGGGGTAGAGAATTCCACAGATTTACTATCCTCTGAGAGAAGAAATTCCTCCTCATCTCAGTTCTAAATGGGTGACCTTTTATTCTTAAACTATGCCCCCTGGTTCGAGATTCCCCCATGAGTGAAAATATCCTCTCTGCATCTATCTTGTTGAGCCCCCTCAGTATCTTATACGTTTCAATAAGATCACCTCTCATTCTAAACTTCAATGAGTATGGGCCCAACCTGATCAATCTTCATAAATCAATCCCTTCATCTCAGGAAGTAACCTAGTGCACCTTCTCTGAACTGCCTCCAATGCAAGTATATCCCTCCTTAAATAAGGAGACCAAAACTGCACGCAGTACTCCAGGTGTGGCCTCACCAATACTCTGTACAGTTCTGGCAGGACTTCTCTGATTTTATACTCCATCCCCTTTGCAATAAAGGCCAACATTCCATTGGCCTTCCTGATCACTTGCTGTACTTACATACTATCCTTTTGTGTTTCATGCAGAAGGACCCTCAGATCCCTCTGTACTGCAGCAGTTTATAATCTCTCTCCATTTAAATATGAATTTGCTTTTTTATTTTCCTGAATGATTTCCCTTTCATAAAACTCACTTTGAGGAAATTCAAGGCTTAGTAAGGAATGCAGTATGAAGAAACTGGATGGAATAAACATCCTGGAACCTTCAAAGAATCAAAAGAGGCCTTGGTTGATATCTCTCAGAGCTCCATAAATACTGGAGGAGCACGCGAGGACTGAAGAATGCTCCAATATTCAGAAAGAACAAAAGCAGGAACCAAATAATTAGTGGCCGGTTGCCTAACATCCATTGTGCAATATCAGTAAAGCATTTAGTCAGTGTTAGAACAAGGTTAGAGAATCAGAGAGAAAATCCTTTTTTTTTGAGAATTAGGATAGGGGGAATTTATTTTATTAATTCATGGGATGAGGGCATCGCTGCCGAGATCAGCATGTATTATTGTGTGTCAGCCGTGGCTCAGTGGGCAGCACTCTTGCCTCTGAGTCAGAAGGTTGTGGGCTCAAATCCTGATACGTCCTTACTATACAGTATAAATGCAAACGAGGCCCCTGCTTGAGAGAAGGTCAATCTGTGACCTGTCCTTTATTCCTTAGCACTCAAGTGATGGAAGTGGGTGGAGCTTCCCCTTTTATACCTGAAGGTCCAGGTTAGGAGTGTCTCCCATAAGTTCACCACCTAGTGGTCATTGTTCTCAGTGTACAACTTAGGTCAGATTATACATGGGTTACAATGCTGGTTGAATACATGACATCACCTCCCCCGCAAAGTCTTATTGGATCACAGGTTTAGTCTCTCTGGTGGTTTACGCTCTCTTGTAGAGTGCCTGAGTTGGGGCTCTGGTGCTGGCCTGAGTGTCTGCTGTTTGCGGTGCCTCAGGCCTATCCGGACTGCCCACAGTGACTGGGCTCTCCTCCCTTTGGTTCCGGTTTTCGGTCATCTGTGGTGGAGTGAACTCTATATCGTGTTCTTCCTCTGCTTCTTCTATGGGGTTGCTGAACCTCCTTTTTGTTTGATCCACGTGTTTGTGTCAGATTTGTCCATTGGTAAGTTTAACTACCAGAATCCTATTTCCCTCTTTGGCAATCACAGTGCCTGCAAGCCATTTGGGCCCTGCAGCGTAGTTGAGGACAAAAACAGGGTCATTTACATCAATATATCACACCCTCTCATTCCTGTCATGGTAGTCACATTATGACTGGAGCCTGCTCTCGACAATTTCTTTCAAGGTGGAGTGTATAAGGGATAACCGGGTTTTGAGCATCCTTTTCATTAGCAGCTCTGCGGGTGGAACCCCTGTGAGTGAGTGTGGTTGGGATCTGTAGGCCAACAGGAGGCGTAATAAGCGGCTTTGTAGGGAACCCCCTTGGATTCTGAGCATCCCCTGTTTGATTATCTGCACTGCTCGTTCTGCCTGGCCATTTGAGGCCGGCTTGAACGGTGCAGTTCTGACATGGTTAATTCCATTGCCTACCATGAAGTCCTGGAATTCAGTGCTTGTGGAGCACGGGCTATTGTCGCTGACCACGACATCCGGTAGACCGTGGGCAGCGAACATTTCCCGTAGACTTTCGACCGTGGCAGAGGATGTGCTTGAATGTGACACTCGATCCATTTGGAGTAGGCGTCTACTACAACCAAAAACATTTTTCCCATGAAAGGACCTGCGTAGTCCACATGGATGCGTGACCAAGGCTTGGCGGGCCATGGCCAGGGACTAAGGGGGGCTTCCCTGGGCGCATTGCCTAGCTGGGCACACGTGTTGCCCCTGCGAACACAAAGTTCCAGATCTGCGTCTATCCCTGGCCACTAAACATGTGACCTGACAATTGCCTTCATCATGACAATGCCAGGGTGCTCATTGTCGAATTCTCTGATGAACACCTCTCTGCCCATCTGGGGCATGACTACACGGTTTCTCCACAGTAGGCAATCGGCCTGAATCGAGAGTTCATCCCTGCGTCTGTGAAATGGTTTAAATTCCTCAGGGCATGCCCTGTACGTGGCTGCCCAGTCCCCATTCAGGACACATTTGTTGACTAGAGACAATAGTGGGTCTTTATTTGTCCAGACTTTAATCTGACGGGCTGTCACGGGTGAGCCTTCCCTTCCAAAAGCTTCAACAGCCATGACCATCTCAGCAGCATGCTCGGTTGCCCCCTCAGTGGTGGCTAGTGGGAGCCTGCTGAGTGCATCGGCGCAGTTTCTGGTGCCCGGTCTGTGCCGAATTGTATAGTCGTAGGCAGCTAACGTGCGTGCCCACCTCTGTATGCGGGCCAATGCGTTTGCATATATGGCCTTGTTGTCGGCCAAAAGGAACGTTAGGGGTTTGTGATCTGTCTCCAGCTCAAATTTACTGCCAAACAGGTACTGGTGCATTTTCTTTACCGCACATACACATGCGAGCGCCTCCTTTTCTACCATCCCGTAGCCCCTTTCTGCCTGGGACAGACTTCTGGAGGCTTAAGCTACCGGCTGTAACTGACCCTTGGCATTGACATGCTGCAACACACACCTGACCCCATAGGACGACGCATCGCATGTTAAAACAAGTTTCTTACATGGGTCATATAGAGTTAACAGAGTGTTGGAACATAACAAATTGCCCTTTCCTGGCTGTCCTCCCAGAGCTATTTGCGACCTTTGCGTAGCAGCACGTGTAGCGACTCTAGCAGCGTGCTCAATTTGGGAAGAAAATTATCAAAATAGTTCAGGAGCCCAGGAACGAACGCAGCTCTGTCGTGTTATGGGGTCTGGGTGCTCTCTGGATCGCTCCAGTCTTGGATGCAGTAGGGCTGATCCCGTCTGCTGCTACCCTCATCCCCAGGAATTCTACCTCTGGAGCTAGGAAGACGCACTTCGCCTTTTTCAGTCACAGCCCTACCCAGTCCAGTCTGCGTAGCACCTCCTCCAGGTTGTGGAGGTGTTCTTCAGTATCGTAACCTGTAATGAGGATGTCGTCCTGAAAAACTGCTGTCCCTGGAATCAACTTGAGGTGGCTGTCCATATTTCGTTGGAAGATCGCGGCGGCCGAGCGAATCCCGAACAGTTGTACTCAAACAACCCCTTGTGTGTCGTGATGGTGGTCAGCTTCTTCGACTCACTCGCCAGCTCCTGGGTCATGTAAGCTGAGGTCAGGTCCAATTTTGAAAAAAGTTTGCCACCGGTTAGCGTCGCAAAGAGGTCCTCCGCTCTCAGTAGCGGGTACTGGTCTTGGAGTGACACCCGATTGATGGTGGCCTTGTAATCGCCACATATCCTGACCGACCCATCCGCCTTGAGCACCGGCACAATCGGGCTCGCCCAGTCACTGAATTCGACTGGCGAGACGATGCCTTCCCTCAGCAGGCGGTCCAATTCGCCTTCTATCTTTTCACACATCACGTACGGCACCACTCTGGCCTTGTGGTGTACTGGCCTGGCGTCTGGGTTTATGTGAATCACTACCTTGGCCCCCATGAAAGTGCCGATGCCGGGTTGAAATAATGAGTCAAATTTGTCCAGGATCTGTGAGCATGATACTCGCTCCACAGAGGAAATTGCATTGACATCGCTCCATTTCCAGTTCATGACAGCAAGCCAACTCCTCCCCAGTAGTGCGGGACTGTCCCCGGGACAATCCAGAGTGGCAACCTGTTTTCCGAATCTTTGTGGGTCACGACTAGTGGTACTGCCTAGCACCGGAATGATCTGCTTTGTGCAAGTCCGTAGCTGTGCATCATTCGGCGATAATTTTGGCCTCCTGGCCTTGGATGCCCACAACTTGCCGAACTGTTTGATACCCATCAGGGACTGGCTGGCCCCTGTGTCTAACTCCATTGATACTGGGATGCCATTGAGGAGCACTTTCATCATTATCGGTGGCGGCCTGGTGTATGAACTGTATACGTGCTCCACATGAACTCGCTGAACTTCAGCTTCCAGCGATTTCCCCCAGCGTTCATTTCTGCAGGTATTTTGCTCATCTCTGCAAACTCCGGCTGAGTGTATGCCTCCACGCCTCCAACATGAGCTGTTGTTGGAAACAAAAGGTCCCTTGCCAGTCAGTCAATCATCCCTGACTGTCCCTGTGACTGTCCTTGAGTGCGAAATAAACAGGTGTTGATGGCCCCATTACTGGCCGCATTGTCCCTTGCAATGGCGTGAATCGCCGTTCAGCTAGCCATTGTCTCTGTCGAACTCCCCCTCTGTGTTCGACTACATGTTGGGGCATGCCCGATTGCCCTTGTCTGCCTGGAGAACTATGTGCTGCTTTAACAATGTTGAATCTCTGTCCCAACCATTCCTTAATACAGTACCTCTCATCTGTTCTGCTAGTGGCCATGCTCACATGGTTTAAATCCCAGTTTCTTGTCGCCATTGATACGTCCTTACTATACAGTATAAATGCACATGAGACCCATGCTTGAGAGAAGGTCAGTCTGTGACCTGTCCTTTATTCCTTAACACTCAAGTGATGGAAGTGAGTGGAGCTTCCCCTTTTATACCTGAAGGTCCAGGTTAGGTGTGACTCCCACAAGTTCACCACCTAGTGGTCATTGTTCTCAGTGTACAACTTAGGTCAGATTATACATGGGTTACAATGCTGGTTGACTACATGACAAATCCCACTCCAGAGACTTGAGCACAAAAATCTAGGCTGACACTACAGTGCCACACTGAGGGAGTGCCACACTGTCAGAGGTACCATCTTTCAGATCACACATTAAACCGAGGCCCCGTCTGCCCTCTCCGGTGGATGTAAAAGATCCCATGGCACTATTTCAAAGAAGAGCAGGGGAGTTATCCTCGGTGTCCTGACCAATATTTATCCCTCAATCATCATAACAAAAACAGATTATCTGCTCATTTTCACATTGTTATTTGTAGGAGTTTGCTGTGCACAAATTGGCTGCTGCGTTTTCTACATTACAAAAGTGACTACACTTCAAAAAGTACTTAATGGGACGTCCGTTGACCATGGAAGGTGCTATATAAATGCAAGTCTTTCTTTTAGTATTGCACATCCCTAATTGCCCTTAAAAAGGTGGTGGTGAGCTTGAACCGCTGCAGTCCGTGTGGTGAAGGTGCTCCCACAGTGCTGTTAGGGAGGGAGTTACAGGATTTTGACCCAGCGACGATGAAGAACGGCGATATATTTCCAAGTCAGGATGGTGTGTGATTGGAGGGGAACTTGGAGGTGATGGCGTTCCCGTGTGCCTGCTGCCCTTATCCTTCCAAGAGGTAGGGATTGTGGGTTTGGGAGGTGCTGCCGAAGAAGCCTTGGCAAGTTGCTGCAGTGCATCTTGTAGATGGTACACACCGCAGCCACGGTGCGCTGGTGGTGGAGTGAATGAATGTTAAAGGTGGTGGATAGGGTGCCAATCAAACAGGCTGCTTTGTCCTGGATGGTGTCGAGCTTCTTGTTGGAGCTGCACTCATCCAGGCAAGTTGTAAGGATTCCATCACATAAGTTGCGCCGCACCCCATTCCCGGCCCGGATGTGAAATTGCCTCCCGCTCTCCTGCTGTATCGCCGGGTGTGAACAACGGCAGGAAGAGGAGGCGTTGTGAACTCGGCTGGCCGATTGGGGAGCGCTAATTAAAGGGATGGGTTTTCAGGTAAACTAGAGGTGATCAAAAACTTGGCTCACCCATCGCTTCTATGCTCGCTGACCTACTTAGGCTTCCGGTTAAGCAACGCCTCAATTTCAAAATTCTCATTCTGTTTTCAAATCCTTGGTCTTGCCCCTCTCTATCTCTGTAATCTCCTCCAGACCCACAACCCCCCGAGATGTCTGCGCTCCTCTAATTCTACCCTCCTGAGCATCCCTGATTATAATCGCTCAACCATCGGTGGCCATGCCTTCTGTTGCCTGGGCACCAAGCTCTGGAGCTCCCTCTCTAAACCTCTCCGCCTCTCTACCTCTCTTTCTTTTTACAAGACGCTCCTTAAAACCTACCTCATTGACCAAGCTATTGGTCATCTGACCTAATTTCTACTTATGCAGCTCAGTGTCAAATTTTTATCTCACAATACTCCTGGGATGTTTCACTACGTTAAAGGCGCTATATAAATACACGTTGTTGTTTACAGCGGGCTCCACATTGTTCAGGGCTCTGCTGTTACCGCCTCGCTCTCGGACTTTCGTGCGCTGAGAGAAGTGGTTAGGCTTAATTTAGCATTCCATTTCCCTCTCGGAGCACCAAAGCTGAATTTAGCAGCAGGAGACAATCATGAACACCTCGCACTACTTTTTCTACTTTTCAAAAGTTAACGCCCCAATTCCACGCGATGGAATTTCTAGTCCTTTGTCTTTCACCTCACTGTCAATCCTCTTAGCTTATAGTGAATGCGTGCTATAAATTTCAATCATTTGGAGAACTGTGAATATGAGTAAATCCCTGAATCTGACGCACTTGTGGCACACAGTTGTTGGGCCAGAATATGAACTGTAAATCCTGCGAAGATGGAGAAACGGATTTTCTTTCAGTAAAGCCAGCAGTGAACAAAGAGGTCTTGCTTTGGAAAAGAACTCTCTCGTCTGAAGCTAAAACAAAAGGCCAGGCTGCTGATTTGTCTGAAACAAAATCTGAGATTAAAGATTCCTTGCTGCCTGTGTAATTCGAACCGATTAGGACTGACTGACAGATACAAATGAATGGATTGCAAAAAGTGAAATAGACATCTATCAAGCAGCTACGGCTGATTAGAGAGGACAATTCTTATACCTTAGATATCAGCAGCCTGTGGTCCTTCTAATCACTTTACTTTTGATCCTAAAACCAGTGGTGACAGACAGGTGCGAGGAAGGTTATATAAAACAGAGAGCTTTCAGAAGACAAGTACAGCACTGTGTTTCAGTAACCCAAATCACTGATCCATTCTCAGGGAAACAGAACTGAGCTTATTAGTCTTGCTTTAACAGCACAAAGTGTATAAAACCATTTTGACATGCTCCTGTGCAGTATCTAATAGAGGTTGCCGAGTGTCACAGAACACCGCACTATATTTGTCTTGTGTAAAACATTCCTTTCTGAACCTCTGAAGACTGATATAACATTCAGAGATTGTTCTCGGGCTGTGGCTGCGGGTTGACTATATCAGGTGTTGCTCTACTGCCGAGACCTGCGCGGGACCTAGAATGCACACAAGGTAAAAAGCGTCTCTAATTCACTGTGAGAAATTTGCAGCGCCTATATTAACAGCACAATGTTTCCAGACCAGAATTCATCCTTTCCCCTTTCATTCAAGGGTCAGCTGTGGCTCAGTGGGCAGCACTCTTGCCTCTGAGTCAGAAGATTGTGGGTTCAAGTCCCATTCCAGGAACTTGAGCATCTAAAAAATCTAGGCTGACACTCCAGTGCAGTGTTGAGGGAGTGCTGCACTGTCAGAGGTGCCGTCTTTCAGGTGAGACGCCAAACCGAGGCCCCGTCTGCTCGCTCAGGTGGACATAAAAGATTCCATGGTACTATTTCGACAAAGAGCAGAGGTGTTATTCCCAGTGTCCTAGCCAATATTTATCCCTCAAAAACAGATGATCTGGTCATTATCACAGTGTTGTTTGTGGGAGTTTGCGGTGCACAAATTGGTTGTCGCGTTTCCTACATTACAACAGAGACTACGCTCCAAAAGTACTTCATTGGCTGTAAAGCACTGTGAGACATCCGGTGGGTGTGAAAGGCGCGATATAAATCCAAGTCTTTCATTCTTCTTACACACATCTGGGTGCAACATACCAAAATAGTTTGATCCAAAGTGAGTCTACGCAGAGGAAGTGCCAAGGGAATGCAGACACACTGTGCAGGACAAGTATGTTTATTCCCTACAGATTAATTTATGTTTGTATCTGTATTTCTTTTTGTTCTCTTTGATCTTTCCCTCTTCTGTACTTTGTTTCTCTGTCTCTTTCCTTTCCTGATCCTTCATTTTTGATTTCCTTTTTTGCTGACTGGCATTTTATTTTTAGTAATTTAAACCTTGCTCATTTTAATTTCTCATCACCAGCTGTGTCTCGCTCTTTTTGCATAAACTTTGAGTAGCGATGCTGTATATAATTCACTATCCATAGATCAATGCCTCAGATTCACCTCTCCCCATTCCATGCCTCTGTCTCTGAGCTTCCCATCTGCTCAATATCTCTGTATCGGACTCTTGCTGTGCCCATTAGCCCCTTCCCTTTCCGTCCTACCTGGTCGCTCATCAGCACCATTCCCAGAGTCCTGTTCTCTCTCGTATTCCCAGCAAGGAATAGACAAAGACAGAACTTGTGCCCTTTGCATGCTCACCACCAGTTAATGACTCTCTGAACGTGTAGTCACCATTGTTATGTAGGTAAAGACAGCAGTCAATTTGCACACAGCAAAGTCCCAAAAACAACTCCTGAAATAAATGGTCAGTTAGTCTGTTATGGTGATGTTGGCAGAGGGAAGAATATTTGCCAGGGCAGATGGAATATAATGTTGGAAAGTGTGAGGTCATGTACTTTGGCAAAAAAAATCAAAGAGCAAGTTATTATTTAAATGGAGAAAGATTGCAAAGTGCCACAGTACAGCGGGACCTGGAGGTCCTGGTGCATGAAACACAAAAGGTTAGTATGCAGGTAGTGATCAGGAAGACCAATGGAATCTTGGCCTTTATTGCAAAGAGGATGGAGTATAAAAGCAGGGAAGTCTTGCTACAATCTTGTATAGATTGTGTACAAAAAAAACGATTTTTGAGTTAATATTTTTGAATTCTAAATTAGTTGCAGTTGTAAAGTGATAACTACCACACTAAACTAATTGGGCACGTGATTAATTCTGATTTAATTTTACATGGTATTGGTGAGGCCACACCTGCATATAGTTTTGGTTTCCATATTTACGAAACAATATACTTGCTTTGGAGGCAGTTCAGAGAAGGTTCACTAGGTTGATTCCGGAGATGAGGGGGTTGACTTATGAGGAAAGGTTGAGTAGATTGGGCCTCTACTCATTGGAATTCAGAAGAATGAGAGGTGATCTTATTGAAACATATAAGATTATGAGGGGGGCTTGACAAGGTTGGATGCAGAGAGGATGTTTCCACTGATAGGGGAGACTAGAACTAGAGGGCATAATAAGGGGCTGCCCATTTAAAACAGAGATGAGGAGAAATTCCTTCTCTCAGAGGATTGTGGATCTGTGGAATTCGCTGTCTCAGAGAGCTGTGGAAGCCGGGACATTGAATAAATTTAAGATAGAAATAGACAATTTCTTAAATGATAAGGGCATAAGGGGTTATGGGGAATGGGCGGGGAAGTGGACCTGAGTCCATGATTGGATCAGCCATGATCTTATTAAATGGCGGAGCAGGCTCGAGGGGCCGTATGGCCTACTCCTGATCCTATTCTTATGTTCTTATGAGAGAACTCTTTGCGCTTCTTCAAATAGCACCATGTAAGGACTAGGGTGTTAATTAGTTTCGATTTCCCAGCCTTCAGTCGACAGACTTCATGTTGTGTGTGCTGAGACTGCTGGCATGGTGTGGGGGAGCCAAGCCAAAACACGGCCCACCCCCCACCGGAGCGACACATGCACATGCACACACGATGTTGGCGCGCACGCGCCTGGCAGGAGCCTACAGCCTGAGGCACTGTCCCTCCCCGTTGCCAGCCATTTTCTATCAGCTTATTCTGTGGCCATTTTATTGCAATTCCATTTTGAGAACACTATTATAGGAATTTTCAGAATTTTTCCCGGCCACAATGAGATCTTTTATATCCGGCGAGGCATATCCACGACCAGCACATCGTGCGTGCATGTGCTGCTCTGGTTGGGCGGGGAGGGGGGAGGCGGTTGGGGGGAAGAAGGGACGATGTTTAGGCACCGTCCCCAGAGGCATACCAGTAGTCACAGCACACACAATATCTACCCGAACAGGAAAACTGATCTTTGGTTTAATACCTCATCTGAAATACGGCACCTCCGGCAATGCAGCACACCCCAGTACTGCACAGAAATGTCAGTCTAGATCTGGGAAATATATGCCAAGGAACCAGATGGTTTATTAACTTCACTTACCTCCTCACTCAGGAACCGTCTTGGGTTTTACTGCCAGCTTAGGTCTAGGAACGAATGATGTCTGAAATGACTCGCCGAACTGCCCTCCATCACCGAAACTGGATTGAATTGAGTTCACCGAACCAATCCTTAATTAGGATACCCACAAACTCGTGCTCAAGTCCTGGAATGGTGTTTGAGCCCACAACCTGCCTCGCTTGGAGACGAGAATGTTACCACTGAGCCAAACTGACACTTTGAGGCAATTGGGCTTTTTTCACAGTACAAAAATACTGCATAACCACCAAAACCCCAAAATTTTAACCTCATTTGACTTCCTACAGAACCGCAAAGCAATGTGAAACAATGGACACATGATGAGTCTATTCTCATCTAGAAACATTAGCAAAATATTGAATTTTTGAACCATGTTTTTAATAATCATAATGCTTGTATGGTTTAGGATAGGCAATGCTTTCAATTAGAATAATATTTTTAATGTTTTGGCATTGTATTGGATAGTTAATGATATTTATGTATCTTGCGATATTCCCAGGTATCAATATATTGCAGTATAATGTTGTACGCAGTCTAAACACAGGAGACTTCATTCTGAGTGCTTTTTGGAAGCCATTTGCTTTCATGCAGCGGACAAATGACTTGTGGAATTAGTTACCATCGCCATCGAAGGAGGCAATGTTAACAGCTCCGGGAAACACAGAAATACATTGCAGGGAGGGAAGAGATTGAAGAGTGTGTTAAAATAGTGGCTAGATGGGGTTGATCTCTGGAAATTGGGGAGGCGTTTTCTTGTTTTTACAAACTCTATCCGAAGATGACGTGTAAAGAAATGATATCTTCATTTCCTTTATTTATCTAGGAACCGCGGAGGAAGCCTTTGACTTAATGGTAGCACTCATGCCTGTAAGTTGGAAGATGCCAGGATTCGGAGCTCGCGACTGGCAATCCCAGCGAGGAGAGACTAGGCTCAGAGTCTGGGGTGACATTCAACAGGATACTCATATACCCCGCAATCATACAGGTCACGGGAGCCCATAAACCCGCCGGCCCTATAGATCTAACCCCCCTACCGGCTGGTGTAAAGCTGGTTACTGCCGTGGAAGGAGTGTTCACACTGTTATCCAGCCTGTCACACTGTTATCCAGCCCATGAATCCTACTGCTACTTCACACTGTTCTCCGAGTGAGGAGCGAAGATAGAAAAAATAAAGATCTGGGAACCATAGATCAGAAGGACTACCTGATATCTCAATGTATAAATGCACTTCAATGTGTAGTACTGTATTATCGAAACGTATAAGATTATGAGGGGGCTTGACAAGGTGGATGCAGAGAGGATGTTTCCACTGATGGAGGAGACTAGAACTAGAGGGCATGGTCTTAAAATAAGGGGCCACCCATTTAAAATTGAGATGAGGAGGAATTTATTCTCTCATAGGGTTGTAATTCTGTGGAATTCGCTATCTCAGAGAGCTGTGGAAGCTGGGTCATTGAATAAATTTAAGACAGAAATAGACAGTTTCTTAATTGATAAGGGAATAAGGGGTTATGGGGAGCAGACAGGGAAGTGGACCAGAGTCCATGATCAGATCAGCCATGATCGTATTAAATGGCGGAGCAGGCTCGAGGGGCCATATGGCCTACTCCTGCTCCTATTTCTTATGTTATGTTCTTATTGTACAGTTGAGTGGCTTCAGCTGAGCATTACAAGAAATCTCAGCGTCCTTGGGCTCGGGAGATAATAACAAGGGCTACCACTGCTGGATATGTAGGACTGTGACTTTCGGATGAGGCCTAGCCGGAGATACGAAGAATGACCGATTGGGCAAAGTCCTCTCGCACCCCCGGAACGGTGCTCAGCACATGTGACTTTCAAAGGAGGAACAGTGCGAGAATTATAATGAGAAAATCTGGAGTCAATTTTTCTCTGCACCACCTGGGGGAATTTTCTGCTAATTACCTGGGCCAAGCGAAGGAAGGGGCTTTCATTGCCTGCTGGTAACAGTGCCCAAGTGATTTCCCTTCCATTATGGTCGTGCGATCTTGCCTGACAGATTTCTTGTTCGGTTCATTGCCCAGGGAATGCTTAATACCCAGGCAGTACAGACAATAATCTATCCCTCTGTCTTTAATTAACAAAAATACATTTATCGGTTCATTCTAGTTAAGTGAATTTAAGTGTCATTAATGAGGATAGTTTTCGAGTGAAATGTACAGATGATAGTGAAATCATCGACTGAATTACAGGGCAGTGTCAGCTGACAGGTGGATTATAAACCTTAAAGGAGAAGCTCGATTTGATTTACGCCTTAAACCAATTTGGAAGTTTCTACTAGCAATGATAAAAAAAATATCAAGTATGTATTAATTGAATTTTGATTAGTTAATACTCCCATCGCACTTCTTCCTCACCCCTCAATCTCCTGACTCACAAGCTGCAAATGATGTGAGCACACACTTCTTACTTTCTCCTCTTCTCTCACCGTAACCCAAGACTTGTCCCTTTTTCATTTCAGAGACCCAAGAACTGTGGCCTTCCCCGTCAGTGGGGAAAGAGGAAGAAGACAGTGAAGATGAAGAGACGCCGTCAGCCAATCATACTCTCACAGCCACCAGCTCAGGCACAGACACTGCACGTATTTTAGAGGAGAGCATAGAGGAGGGATCTGCATGTGGTGAGACACCGGGCACAAGTGCGCAGGAGCCAGGGCTGGGGGGAGGGGGAGTGCGGAGGAAGGATAGTGCCGGTGCCAGCTTGGCGAAGGACAAGGGCGCACACTCGTTCTGCTGCAGAGGACTTAGATGAGGACTGAGATAGAAACATAGAAAATAGGTGCAGGAGTAGGCCATTCGGCCCTTCTAGCCTGCACCGCCATTCAATGAGTTCATGGCTGAACATTCAACTTCAGTACCCCATTCCTGCTTTCTCGCCATACCCCTTGATCCCCCTAGTAGTAAGGACCTCATCTAACTCCTTTTTGAATATATTTAGTGAATTGGCCTCAACAACTTTCTGTGGTAGAGAATTCCACAGGTTCACCACTCTCTGGGTGAAGAAGTTCCTCCGCATCTCGGTCCTAAATGGCTTACCCCTTATCCTTAGACTGTGACCTCTGGTTCTGGACTTCCCCAACATTGGGAACATTCTTCCTGCATCTAACCTGTCTAACCCCGTCAGAATTTTAAATGTTTCTATGAGGTCCCCTCTCATTCTTCTGAACTCCAGTGAATACAAGCCCAGTTGATCCAGCCTTTCTTGATAGGTCAGTCCCGCCATCCCGGGAATCAGTCTGGTGAACCTTCGCTGCACTCCCTCAATAGCAAGAATGTCCTTCCTCAGGTTAGGAGACCAAAACTGTACACAATACTCCAGGTGTGGCCTCACCAATGCCCTGTACAACTGTAGTAACACCTCCCTGCCCCTGTACTCAAATCCCCTTGCTATGAAGGCCAACATGCCATTTGCTTTCTTAACCGCCTGCTGCACCTGCATGCCAACCTTCAATGACTGATGTACCATGACACCCAGGTCTCTTTGCACCTCCCCTTTTCCTAATCTGTCACCACAGATAATGGTCTGTCTCTCTGTTTTTACCACCAAAGTGGTTAACCTCACATTTATCCACATTATACTTCATCTGCCATGCATTTGCCCACTCACCTAACCTATCCAAGTCACTCTGCAGCCTCACAGCATCCTCCTCGCAGCTCACACTGCCACCCAACTTAGTGTCATCCGCAAATTTGGAGATACTACATTTAATCCCCTCATCTAAATCATTAATGTACAGTGTAAACAGCTGGGGCCCCAGCACAGAACCTTGCGGTACCCCACTAGTCACTGCCTGCCATTCTGAAAAGTACCCATTTACTCCTACTCTTTGCTTCCTGTCTGACAACCAGTTCTCAATCCATGTCAGTACACTACCCCCAATCCCATGTGCTCTAACTTTGCACATCAATCTCTTGTGTGGGACCTTGTCGAACGCCTTCTGAAAGTCCAAATATACCACATCAACTGGTTCTCCCTTATCCACTCTACTGGAAACATCCTCAAAAAATTCCAGAAGATTTGTCAAGCATGATTTCCCTTTCACAAATCCATGCTGACTTGGACCTATCATGTCACCTCTTTCCAAATGCACTGCTATGACATCCTTAATAATTGATTCCATCATTTTACCCAATACCCATGTCAGGCTGACCGGTCTATAATTCCCTGTTTTCTCTCTCCCTCCTTTTTTAAAAAGTGGGGTTACATTGGCTACCCTCCACTCCATAGGAACTGATCCAGAGTCAATGGAATGTTGGAAAATGACTGTCAACGCATCCACTATTTCCAAGGCCACCTCCTTAAGTACTCTGGGATGCAGTCCATCAGGCCCTGGGGATTTATCGGCCTTCAATCCCATCAATTTCCCCAACACAATTTCCCGGCTAATAAGGATTTCCCTCAGTTCCTCCTCCTTACTAGACCCCCCCAACCCCTTTTATAACCGGAAGGTTGTTCGTGTCCTCCTTCGTGAATACCGAACCAAAGTACTTGTTCAATTGGTCCGCCATTTCTTTGTTCCCCGTTATGACTTCCCCTGATTCTGACTGTAGGGGACCTACGTTTGTCTTTACTAACCTATTTCTCTTTACATATCTATGGAAACTTTTGCAATCCGTCTTAATGTTCCCTGCAAGCTTCTTCTCATACTCCATTTTCCCTGCCCTAATCAAACCCTATGTCCTCCTCTGCTGAGTTCTAAATTTCTCCCAGTCCCCAGGTTCGCTGCTATTTCTGGCCAATTTGTATGCCACTTCCTTGGCTTTAATACTATCCCTGATTTCCCTTGATAGCCACGGTTGAGCCACCTTCCCTTTTTTATTTTTATGCCAGACAGGAATGTACAATTGTTGCAGTTCATCCATGCGGTCTCTAAATGTCTGCCATTGCCCATCCACAGTCAACCCCTTTAGTATCATTCGCCAATCCATCCCAGCCAATTCACGCCTCATACCTTCAAAGTTAGCCTTCTTTAAGTTCTGGACCATGGTCTCTGAATTAACTGTTTCATTCTCCATCCCAATGCAGAATTCCACCATATTATGGTCACTCTTCCCCAAGGGGCCTCGCACAACGAGATTGCTAATTAATCCTCTCTCATTACATAACACCCAGTCTAAGATGGCCTCCCCCCTAGTTGGTTCCTCGACATATTGGTCTAAAAAACCATCCCTTATGCACTCCAGAAAATCCTCCTCCACCGTATTGCTTCCAGTTTGGTTAGCCCAATCTATGTGCATATTAAAGTCACCCATTATAACTGCTGCACCTTTATTGCACGCACCCCTAATTTCATGTTTGATGCCCTCCCCAACATCACTACTACTGTTTGGAGGTCTGTACACAACTCCCACTAACGTTTTTTGCCCTTTGGTGTTCTGCAGCTCTACCCATATAGATTCCACATCATCCGAGCTAATGTCCTTCCTAACTATTGCCTTAATCTCCTCCTTAACCAGCAATGCTACCCCACCTCCTTTTCCTTTTATTCTATCCTTCCTGAATGTTGAATACCCCTGGATGTTGAGTTCCCAGCCCTGATCATCCTGGAGCCACGTCTCCGTAATCCCAATCACATCATATTTGTTAACATCTATTTGCACAGTTAATTCATCCACCTTATTGCGGATACTCCTTGCATTAAGACACAAAGCCTTTAGGCTTGTTTTTTTAACACCCTCTGTCCTTTTAGAATTTTGCTGTACAATGGCCCTTTTTGTTCTTTGCCTTGGGTTTCTCTGCCCTCCACTTTTCGTCATCTCCTTTCGGTCTTTTGTTTTTGCCTCCTCTTTGTTTCCCTCTATCTCCCTGCATTGGTTCCCATCCCCCTGCCATATTAGTTTAACTCCTCCCCAACAGCACTAGCAAACACTCCCCCGAGGACATTGGTTCCGATTCTGCCCAGGTGCAGACCGTCCGGATTGTACTGGTCCCACCTCCCCCAGAACCGGTTCTAATGCCCCAGGAATTTGAATCCCTCCCTGCTGCACCATTGCTCAAGCCACGTATTCATCTGAGCTGTCCTGCGATTCCTACTCTGACTAGCACGTGGCACTGGTAGCAATCCCGAGATTACTACTTTTGAGGTTCTACTTTTTAATTTAGCTCCTAGCTCCTTAAATTCATTTCGTAGGAACTCATCCCTTTTTTTAACCTATGTCATTGGTACCAACGTGCACCACGACAACTGGCTGTTCTCCCTCCCTTTTTAGAATGTCCTGCACCCGCTCCGAGACATCCTTGACCCTTGCACCAGGGAGGCAACATACCATCCTGGAGTCTCGGTTGCGGCCGCAGAAACGCCTATCTATTCCCCTTACAATTGAATCCCCTATCACTATCGCTCGCCCACTCTTTTTCCTGCCCTCCTGTGCAACAGAGCCAGCCACGGTGCCATGAACTTGGCTGCTGCTGCCCGCTCCTGATGAGTCATCCCCCTCAACAGCACTCAAAGCAGTGTATCTGTTTTGCAGTGGGATGACCACAGGGGACCCCTGCACTACCTTCCTTGCACTACTCTTCCTGCTGGTCTTCCATTCCCTCGCTGGCTGTGGACCCTTCTCCTGCGGTAAGACCAACTCACTACACGTGATACTCACGTCATTCTCAGCATCGTGGATGCTCCAGAGTGAATCAACCTTCAGCTCCAACTCCGCAACGCGGACCGTCAGTAGCCGGAGGTGGACACACTTCCCGCACATGTAGTCGTCATGTATACAGAATACAGAAAAAGGTGGGTGTGTTAGTGAAAATAAATTCACATAGATTCTGGTAAGGTAAGAGATACAACTTTATTGCTAACAGAGCTCTGGGAGAAGAGTTGAGGTCCCGCGACCTGCGAAGCACCTTCTCCCCGAGTGCCTGGTGCCGCGGGGTTATAAGCAGTTTACAGGGGACGGAATACAATCATTTAAATTCATTTACATACAACCAATCAATCCATATGGCAACGCAATTCATTTACACACAACCAATCAATCCATATGGCAACGCAATTCATTTACATACAACCAATCATATTGTTGCACAACTTTTTAGTCCTAGTGAAACCTGATAGCATGTCGCGAGTTTGGGGGCCCTTCCTCTGTATCTTCTTTTGTGGTTAGTTATTCTGTTGCAAAGCTTTCTATGAAACAGTGGCCTGCACCTGGCCATGAGTTATTTGTTGCTGCAGAGTTCATTAGGCTTCGTGGTACAAAGTTCATTTAGTGAAAAGGCAGATAGTTGGCTTACCCCATCCTGCTTTGCTATGTCCGAAAATCCACTCCAACAGTTCCCCCTGTTGGTCTTGGAGGATGTTCACGAAATCCAGATGACCACAATGAAGGTGGCTCAGTGCCTAATATGCGGCCTTCGAGGCAAGTTACTTCCCTGACATTTTGTATGTATACCTTGCCTGTAGCTCTAGCCTACCCTTCATAGGTAGGGTCATCCGCTCCATCTTCCTCGGCATCTCCGGGTGTTCCCATCAGATGTTCTTTTCCGGTGATCACGCTGGCAACCGGCACTATTAGGGCCATCATGACTTTACAGCAATTATTATTACAACAAGAATAACTACTCCATGCATTAAATAGGACCCCCAGGATCCCCCTAATAGCCAGTCAAGCCAGCTATTCCTCCTTTTTGGGCCTTGTCCGAACTCGTCAAGCTGCTTTCTTATGGTATCAATGGCTTGGGTGATATTGTATGCTATAACACTTTACGTCGGTGTTGCTAACACTCGTGAACTGCTTATACCACCAATTGCTTGGTTCCCTTGAATTTGAGCCTGATTCTACCAATTGGTAAGCATCAAACGGGTATGCCCATGTTTCTGAGCTGACATGAGTTCCGTTGCACTGACCGCAGATAACTTGCCTCCCTGCGGTCACATTCAGGCATCTTTGCTCGTTACAGGTGCAAGTAAACTGGCCTCTATGCACTCGACTGAAGGGCACACTGCGTCTGCACACAGGTGGCGTTCTCGGGGACTAGGGCATATACACACCCCCATCCTTGCCCCGAGAAGCAAAGTGGGTAGCTTGCATTGTCTGAGCATACCGTTTCGTCCTTTCCCCAGGACCCCCTGCACACAGGATCTGTGGGATTTATTAATTCCACGCATCTTCCCTGTATACCCCTTCTATATTCGCCCGTTTGTCCCTCACAGGGTGCGTCCGAGGTATCCGCCGTATATAATCTCGGGGGGTCCGCCCAGGGGTGGCCACGAACAGGGCCTCTACTGATTGGGCTAGTGGGTAACACACGGTTCAATTGCCGTGTAAACGTATATGAGATTTGAAAAACAAGTTATCTTCTAATCCTATTAGCTTTACAACCGTGACAACATAGAGTAACGCGATTATATATGCTATCTTAGACATGTTTGTTACGCTAAAAAAATGCAATATTTACACATTAGCAGTAGCCGTAATTTGGACTTGCATGCAGTCGTCACCTGTTCGGGGTGCATAAACAAGTATCCTGGTTACATTATCGTGAATCACATGTCTTATGTTTACTCATTAGTTTCTTTGTACAATTTCAACTGGGTCCAATGTTTCCATACACTCTTCCTTCTTATGTCCAGACAGGCACAGGTGTCTCCACTGATTATGACCTCATATGGGCCATTCCATTTTGGTGCCAACCCTGGTTTTTCAGGTAATGTTTTTACCATGACGCGACGTCCCGCCATCGGAAAGTCAGGGAGCCTTTCAAGCTCTTTCTGAGCGTCTCTCTCTTCCTGATTGTCTCTTACTAATTTACGCATTCCTTTGAGTTGAGTGCTTAGTTCCAAAACATACCGTTTAATTTTGTCTTTTAATGGGCCTACGTCAGCCCCACCTGTTATGATGCTTTCTGGTAATTGCATTGCCCTTCCTGTCGTTAGTTCATAAGGGGTTAATCCAGTTGTCCGGTTTACCGTGGCTCTTAACTTCATTAATATAATAGGTAATACTTCTGTCCACGTTCTTCCTGACGTTTGCATGGCCTTGGCCAGGGCGTTCTTAAGGGTATGGTTCATGCGTTCTACCATTCCAGAACTCTGCGGTTGGTAGGGGATGTGGAATTTTTGTTTTATGCCCATCAGCTGGCATACTGTTTTTACAATCTTCCCGGTGAAGTGGGTGCCTTGGTCGGAATCTATTTGAAGAGGCACTCCCCATTGGGGAATCACCTGCTCGGTCAATATCCTTGCCACTGTTGAGGCACTCCCCATCGGGGAATCACCTGCTCGGTCAATACCCTTGCCACTGTTGAGGCAGTGCAATCACGTGTGGGGAAAGCTTCCACCCACCGGGTAAATTGATCTATAATCACTAGGCAATATCTTTTTTCTATGGGATGGGGGCAAAGGACCTGTGGAATCAATTTGTAAATGTTCCCATGGCCCTCATGGACGGGGCTGGTGTCCCATTTTAATTTTAATGGGCCTGCCTGGATTATTTTGTGCGCACGTAACGCATCGATGGCAATGTTTGGCAATATCTCTCCCCATCCCCTTCCACCACCAATCTCTTCCAAGACTCCCGGTCATGGCCTCTCGTCCCGAATGCAACTCCAATAAGGTATTCTGTATGCATTCAGGCGCCATTACCTTGTCGTTTCGTCTCCAAACGTTATCCTTCCCTTGCGTTGCGCCCTGCTTTGTCCACATACCCCTTTCTTCCTCAGAAGTATCCTGGTGTAGTTTCTCGATACTTATCTGTTAGTCTCGGACCCCAGCGGCGCTGACTGAGGCTTCCTCACACTCCTCTTGTTCAAATGCCTCTTGTGTAGCTAAGTCCACAGCTTGATTTCCCTGGTGACTCAGCCAATCTGGACTGGTTCGGTCCAGTTCCCTTTGGTTGGCTTTAATTTTAATGACCGCTACCTGTTTTGGTTTATTACTGGCTGCTGAGAGAGCTTCTATTCTCAGCTAGTGTTTTATGGGATGTCCGCTGGTTGTGGATGTCCTCCCCCACGCTGTCATATAATCGTGTACTACTCCGAATGCATATTTACTGTCCGTATAGATATTAACGATCTTATCCTCTGATAGTTCCAGTGCCCGGGTGAGGGCTACCAGTTCTGCCACCTGAGCTGATGACCCCCCACTAATTCACCCTGATTCGACTGTCTCTAGATCCTGGTTAACTACAGCCCATCCGGTACGAGGTAGTCCCTCTACGTATTTTCGCGAGCCGTCCACAAACAAGGTTTGTTCTGCGGTTTGAAGGGGCATGTCTTTTATTCTATCCTCTTCCATGTCCATATCCACGTCCCTGCAATCGTGGGGCTCTCCCTCTTGCACTATGCCCTCCGCGGGGTTTTCCCCTACATCTCTAATTATAGTTACTGCTTTGTTGGGTGGCAAGAGGACTGCTTCCCACTTTGCCCGTCTCATATTAGAAACGGTTCTCAGTTTTCCTGTGTTTAACATTTCTACCAACGTGTGTTTGGTGTGGAGAATGATATTTCCGGTCATTACCACGGGCTCACTTATTTTTACAGCCCAAGCTGCGCAGTCTAGTGCAGCTATACATCTGGATAATCCGGTCACCACCGGACCTTCGGCGGTGGAGTAATAGGCTATAGGTCTCCTTTTATCCCCGTGGTCTTGGGTGACCACGGCCGTATAGAACCCATCTTCATTGGTACAGTGGATGTGGAAATCTTCCCAATCCAGGTGCGGAGACTAGTTCTGACTTGAGTTTACTATATGCCTGTTCTTGTTCCGGGCCACACTCTATAAGGACTAGGGCCCGTTTTCCTCCCTTTACTAGTCTTTGTATAGGCTCGGCAATCTTTGCAAACTCAGGGATAAAGTTCCGGCTGTAATTCAAGAGACCCAGTACCTTCCTCACCCCCCTTACCGTTACTGGTCTAGGCATGTCCTTGACAGCCTTTTTCCTATCCGAGGGCATTTCTTTCAACCCCTTTGAAGGCTGTACCCAAGATACAGGACTTGTGTTTTCCCTACCTGGGCTTTCTTGGGGTTGACCTGAAGGCCTGCCGTCTCCAAAGCACATAACACCAGGTATACGGTTGCCTGATGTCCCTCCTTGGTTTCTGAAGCTATTAATATGTCGTCGACATATTGTAAAATACTATTTCCTGCCGGTACTTCTATTTGTTCTAGTACGTCGCTCGTAACTCGGTGGAATATGGCAGGACTATTATGGAACCCCTGTGGTAATCGGGTCCAAGTATATTGTTTATCCTCCACCGTGAAGGCGAATTTCTCTTGTGATTCTGGGTCGAGGGGAAGTGCCCAGAAGCCATTGGCTATGTCCAGGACTGTAACATAAGAACATAAGAATTAGGAACACGAGTAGGCCATCTAGCCCCTTGAGCCTGCTCCGCCATTCAATAAGATCATGGTTGATCTGCCCGTGGACTCAGCTCCACTTACCTGCCCGCTCCCCGTAACCCTTAATTCCCTTATTGGTTAAAAATCTATCTATCGGTGACTTGAATACATTCAATGAGCTAGCCTCAACTGCTTCCTTGGGCAGAGAATTCCAGAGATTCACAACCCTCTGGGAGAAGAAATTCCTTCTCAACTCGGTTTTAAATTAGCTCCCCCGTATTTTGAGGCTGTGCCCCCTAGTTCTAGTCTCCCCGACCAGTGGAAACAATCTCTCCGCCTCTATCTTGTCTATCCCTTTCATTATTTTAAATGTTTCTGTAAGATCACCTCTCATCCTTCTGAACTCCAACGAGTAAGACCCAGTCTACTCAATCTATCATCAGAAGGTAACCCCATCATCTCCGGAATCAGCCTAGTGAATAGTCTCCGTACCCCCTCCAAAGCCAGTATATCCTTCCTTAAGTAAGGTGACCAAAACTGCACACAGTACTCTAGGTGCGGCCTTACCAATACCCTATACAGTTGCAGCAGGACCTCCCTGCTTTTGTACTCCATCCCTCTCGCAATGAAGGCTAACATTCCATTCGCCTTCCTGATTACCTGCTGCACCTTCAAACTAACTTATTGGGATTCATGCACAAGGACCCCCAGGTCCCTCTGCACCTCAGCATGTTGTAATTTCTCCCCATTCAAATAATATTCCCTTTTACTGTTTTTTTTTCCCCAAGGTGGATGACCTCACATTTTCCGACATTGTATTCCATCTGCCAAACCTTAGCCCATTCGCTTAACCTATCCAAATCTCTTTGCAGCCTCTCTGTGTCCTCTACATAACCCGCTTTCCCACTAATCTATTTGTCATCTGCAAATTTTGTTACACTACACTCTGTCCCCTCTTCCAGGTCATCTATGTATATTGTAAACAGTTGTGGTCCCAGCACTGATCCCTGTGGCACACTACTAACCACCGTTTTCCACCCCGAAGAGGACCCATTTATCCCGACTCTCTGCTTTCTGTTCGCCAGCCAATTTTCTATCCATGCGAATACATTTCCTCTGACTCCGCGTACCTCTATCTTCTGCAGTAACCTTTTGTGTCACACCTTATCGAATGCCTTTTGGAAATCTAAATGCACCACATCCATCGGTACACCTCTATCCACCATGCTCGTTATATCATCAAAGAATTCCAGTAAATTAGTTGAACATGATTTCCCCTTCATGAATCCATGCTGCGTCTGCTTGATTGCACTATTCCTATCTAGATGTCCCGCTATTTCTTCCTTAATGATAGTTTCAAGCATTTTCCCCCCTACAGATATTAAACTAACCTGCCTTTTGTCTGCCCCCTTTTTTAAACAGAGTCGTTATATTAGCTGCTTTCCAATCCGATGGTACCTCCCCAGAGTCCAGAGAATTTTGGTAGATTAGAACAAATGCATCTGCTATAACTTCCGCCATCTCTTTTAATACCCTGGGATGCATTTCATCAGGGTCAGGGGACTTGTCTACCTTGAATCCCATTAGCCTGTCCAGCACTACCTCCCTAGTGATAGTGATTGTCTCAAGGTCCTCCCTTCCCACATTCCTGTGATCAGCAATTTTTGGCATGGTTTTTGTGTCTTCCACTGTGAAGACCGAAGCAAAATAATTGTTTAAGGTTTCAGCCATTTGCACACTTCCCATTATTAAATCCCCCTTCTCATCTTCTAAGGGACCAACATTTACTTTAGTCACTCTTTTCCGTTTTATATATATCTGTAAAAGCTTTTACTATCTGTTTTTATGTTTTGCGCAAGTTTACCTTCGTAATCTATCTTTCCTTTCTTTATTGCTTTTTTAGTCATTCTTTGCTGTTGTTTAAAATTTTCCCAAATCTTCTAGTTTCCCACTAACCTGGCCACCTTATACGCATTGGTCTTTGATTTGATACTCTCCTTTATTTCCTTGGTTATCCACGGCTGGTTATCCCTTCTCTTACCACCCTTCTTTTTCACTGGAATATATTTTTGTTGCGCACTATGAAAGAGCTCCATAAAAGTCCTCCACTGTTCCTCAATTGTGCCACCGTTTAGTCTGTGTTTCCAGTCTACTTTAGCCAACTCTGCCCTCATCCCACTGTAGTCCCCTTTGTTTAAGCATAGTACGCTCGTTTCTGACACTACTTCCTCACCCTCAATCTGTATTACAAATTCAACCATACTGTGATCACTCATTCCAACAGGATCTTTTACTAGGAGATCATTTATTTTACCTGTCTCATTACACAGGACCAGATCTAAGATAGCTTTCTCCCTTGTAGGTTCTGTAACATACTGTTCTAAGAAACAATCCCGTATGCATTCTATGAATTCCTCCTCCAGGCTACCCCATGCGATTTGAGTTGACCAATCGATATGTAGGTTAAAATCCACCATGATTACTGCCGTTCCTTTTTCACATGCCTCCATTATTCCCTTGATTATTGCCCGCCCCACCGTAAAGTTATTATTTGGTGGCCTATAAACTACGGCCACCAGTGACTTTTTCCCCTTACTATCTCTAATCTCCACCCACAATGATTCAACATTTTGTTCATTAGAGCCAATATCGTCTCTCACAACTGCCCTGATATCATCCTTTATTAACAGAGCTACCCCCTCTCCTTTCCCTTCTTGTCTATCTTTCCGAATCGTCAGATACCCCTGTATGTTTAATTCCCAGTCTTGGCCACCCTGCAACCATGTTTCTGTAATGGCCACCAAATCATACCCATTTGTAATGATTTGTGCCGTCAACTCATTTACTTTATTTTGAATGCTGCGTGCGTTTAGGTAGAGTGTTTTAATCTTAGTTTTTAAACCATGCTTTCAAGTTTTGACCCCTCCTGCAGCCCCTTTATATTCAGTGGTCCTTTTTGTTTTTTGCCTTGGGTTTCTCTGCCCTCCACTTTTACTCATCTCCTTTCTGTCTTTTGCTTTTGTCTCCTTTTTGTTTCCCTCTGTCTCTCTGCATTGGTTCCCATCCCCCTGCCATATTAGTTTAACTCCTCCCCAACAGCACTAGCAAACACTCCCACTAGGACATTGGTTCCAGTCCTGCCCAGGTGCAGACCATCCGGTTTGTACTGGTCCCACCTCCCCCAGAACCTGTTCCAATGCCTCTGGAATTTGAATCCCTCCCTGCTGCACCACTGCTCAAGCCACGTATTCATCTGCGCTATCCTGCGAATCCTACTCTGACTAGCACGTGGCACTGGTAGCAATCCCGAGATTACTACTTTTGAGGTCCTACTTTATAATTTAGCTCCTAGCTCCTTAAATTCGTCTTGTAGGATCTCATCCCTTTTTTTACCTATGTCGTTGGTACCAATGTGCACCACGACAACTGGCTGTTCTCCTACCCTTTTTAGAATGTCCTGCACCCGCTCCGAGACATCCTTGACCCTTGCACCAGGGAGGCAACATACCATCCTGGAGTCTCAGTTGAGGCCGCAGAAACGCCTATCTATTCCCCTTACAATTGAATCCCCTATCACTATCGCTCTCCCACTCTTTTTCTTGCCCTCCTGTGCAACAGAGCCAGCCACCGTGCCATGAACTTGGTTGCTGCTGCCCTCCCCTGATGAGTTATCCCCCTCAACAGTACTCAAAGCAGTGTATCTGTTTTGCAGGGGGATGACCGCAGGGGACCCCTGCACTGCTCTTTCTGCTGGTCTTCTTTGTGTCATCTGCAAATTTTGTTACACTACACTCTGTCCCCTCTTCCAGGTCATCTATGTATATTGTAAACAGTTGTGGTCCCAGCACCGATCCCTGTGGCAAACGACTAACCACCGATTTCCAACCCGAAAAGGACCCATTTATCCCGACTCTCTGCTTTCTGTTCGCTTCAAGCATTTTCCCCACTACAGATGTTAAGCTAAGCAGCCTATAGTTACCTGCCTTTTGTCTGCCCTCTTTTTTTAAACAGAGGCATTACATTCGTTGCTTTCCAATCCGCTGGTACCTCCCCAGAGTCCAGAGAATTTTGGTAGATTATAACGAATGCATCTGCTATAACTTCCACCATCTCTTTTAATACCCTGGGATGCATTTCATCGGGACCAGGGGACTTGTCTATCTTGAGTCCCATTAGCCTGTCCAGCACTACCTCCCTAGTGATAGTGATTGTCTCAAGGTCCTCCCTTCCCACATTCCCGTGACCAGCAATATTTTGCATTGTTTTTGTGTCTTCCACTGTGAAGACCGAAGCAAAATAATTGTTTAAGGTCTCAGCCATTTCCACATTTCCCATTATTAAATCCCCTTTCTCATCTTCGAAGGGACCAACATTTACTTTAGTCACTCTTTTCCGTTTATATATCGGTAAAAGCTTTTACTATCTGTTTTTATGTTTTGCGCAAGTTTACTTTCGTAATCATTCTTTCCTTTCTTTATTGCTTTCTTAGTCATTCTTTACTGTCATTCAAAATTTTCCCAATCTTCTAGTTTCCGACTAACCTTGGCCACCTTATACGCATTGGTTTTTAATTTGATACTCTCCTTTATTTCCTTGGTTATCCACGGCTGGTTATCCCTTCTCTTACCACCCTTCTTTTTCACTGGAATATATTTTTGTTGCGCACTATGAAAGAGCTCCTTAAAAGTCCTCCACTATTCCTCAATTGTGCCACCGTTTAGTCTGTGTTTCCAGGCTACTTTAGCCAACTCTGCCCTCATTCCACTGTAGTCCCCTTTGTTTAAGCATAGTACGCTCATTTCTGACACTACTTCCTCACCCTCAATCTGTATTACAAATTCAACCATACTGTGATCACTCATTCCGAGAGGATCTTTTACTAGGGGATTGTTTATTATTCCTGTCTCATTACACAGGACCAGATCTAAGATAGCTTGCTCCCTTGTAGGTTCTGTAACATACTGTTCTAAGAAACAATCCCGTATGCATTCTATGAATTCCTCCTCAAGGCTATCCGTGCGATTTGATTTGACCAATCGATATGTAGGTTAAAATCCCCCATGATTACTGCCATTCCTTTTTCACATGTCTCTATTATTCCCTTGATTATTGTCCGCCCCACCGTGAAGTTATTTGGGGGCCTATAAACTACGCCCACCAGTGACTTTTTCCCCTTACTATCTCTAATCTCCACCCACAATGATCCAACATTTTGTTCATTCGAGCCAATATCATCTCTCACAACTGCCCTGATATCATCCTTTATTAACAGAGCTACACCACCTCCTTTCCCTTCTTGTCTATCCTTCCGAAGGGTAGCTAATGTAACCCCACTTTTTAAAAAAGGAGGGAGAGAGAAAATGGGTAATTATTAACCGGTTGATCAGTAGTGGGGAAAATATTGGAATAAATTATTAAAGATGTCATAGCAGCACAGTTGGAAAGAATTTGGAAAGGATCGGTCCAAGTCAGCATGGATTTATGAAAGGGAAATCATACTTGACAAATCTTCTAGAATTTTTTGAGGATGTAACTAGTAGAGTGGACAAGGGAGAACCAGTGGATGTGGTGTATTCGGACTGTCAAAAGGGTTTTGATAAGATAAGGTCCCACACAAGAGATTAGTGTGCAAAATTAGAGCACATGGTATTGGGGGTAATACATTGACGTGGGTAGAGAACTGGTTGGCAAACAGGAAGCAAAGAGTAGGAATAAACGGGTCCTTTTCAGAATGGCAGGCAGTGACTAGTGGGGTACCACTCAGTTCAGTGCTGGGACCCCAGCTATTTACAATATACATTAATGATTTAGACAAAAGAATTGAATGTAATATCTCCAAGTTTTCAGATGACACAAAGCTCGGTGGCAATGTGAGCTGTGAAGAGGATGCTACGAGGCTGCAGAGTGACTTGAACAGGTTAGGCGAGTGGGCAAATTCATGGCAGATGCAGTATAATGTGGATAAATGTGAGGTTATCCACTTTGGTGGCAAAAACAGGAAGGCAGAATATTATCTGAAGGGTGACAGATTAGGAAAAGGGTAGGTGCAACGAGACCTGGGTGTCATGGTACATCAGTCATTGAAAGTTGGCATGCAGGTACAGCAGAGGATTTGAGTATTGGAGCAGGGAGGTCTTACTGCAGTTGTACAGGGTCTTGGTGAGGCCTCACCTTGAATATTGTGTACAGTTTTGGTCTCTTAAGCGGAGGAAGGATATTCTTGCTATTGAGGAAGTGCAGCGAAGGTTCACCAGACTGATTCCCGGGATAGCAGGACTGACAAAGGAAAAAAGACTGGATTGACTGGGCTTATATTCACTGTAACTTAGAAGAATGAGAGGGGATCTCATAGAAACATATAAAATTCTGATGGGATTGGACAGGTTAGATGCAGGAAGAATGTTCCCGTTGTTGGGAAAGTCCGGAACCAGGGGTCACAGTCTAAGGATAAGGGGTAAGCCATCTCGGACCGAGATGAGGAGAAACTTCTTCACTCAGAGAATTGTGAACCTGTGGAATTCTCTACCACAGACGGTTGTTGATGCCATTTCGTTAGATATATTCAAAAGGGAGTTAGATGTGGCCCTCATGACTAAAGGGATCAAGGGGTATGGAGAGAAAGCAGGAATGGGATACTGAAGTTGCATGATCAGCCATGATCATATTGAATGGTGGTGCAGGCTCGAAGGGCTGAATGGCCTACTCCTGCACCTATTTTCTATGTTTCTATGTTTGTCCTGCTCAGTGTGGCCTCTCTTCGTTCTCACAGAGGAAGGCCGACCAGGCCAGCTATGTCTGGAAGCAACTTGTTTCAGCACAAGCTTTTAAATCATGTAAATCGTACATCAGCACCAGCCACACCACTCCCTGTACATTACTGAAACATTAGGCAAGTGCAGAAAAGCTCCAAAGACGCATATAGTTGCACCAGCAGCCAGAAGAAATAATCTAGCAAATAACCTGTAAGTGGATTGTGGTCCCTTTAATTAGTGCTGGTGGAGGATCCTTCATGCTGGTTAACATCATGTTCAGCCGTGCGAGGTTAAGAGAGAGCGGAGACTGGAGCGTGCATTCAAAAATGACAGCGCTGGCGTTAAGTCAGCATTGCACACCGATTGATGTAATGATCGGCTTGCTCTGCATGCTGCTGGTGCACGTGTGCAAACCTCTTTACCAAGATGCGTGCAGCACACTTCCTGTCGGACGTGCGCATCTCGAATCCCATTTTGTGCAGTAGGAGGCCATGCAGTGCCGAAAAAATGGACGTTAGAGTGTGCTCCTCTCGGTCGATTGGATTTTTTCATGCTTTTTGGTATCTGTTTGAGGCCAGCAGTGTTACATAGGGGAATGTACATTGAGCTTACAAAGGGTAATGCCATTTTATGACCTACAACTGAAAGTATATTATAATCCGTTACAGAGACTGTATTTTTTTAAACCAGTAAATTATAGGAAAAAATTCAAATTACAAAGTGATATTTCACTGTCCAAAATTGTGGCTCCAAGCTTATTGTTTATAACTTTCGGGGGCAAAATTGTCCTGTGTGATGGGGCGGTAACCAACGGGGCCAGGACTTTTAGCCCCTGAAAGGAAGTGGAGTACAATCTCCTGCGCTCCACTTCCTTCGGCGGCGGTAACCTGGGCGTTACTGAGGCGGGGACTCAAGCGCTACGTGGATGCTCTGTGGAGCGTTGACGTGCTACATCGCCCCTCCCCTTCGGTTAAAGGGGAGGGCCACTGCGCACTCTGCACGGCCTCCACTGGGCCCCCACGGCAGCGTGCGATTCGGCCGGCAGCCCGGCACCCAAGATGGGCTGCACGATGGCTGCTTGGACTACGCTAGACCCAAGAATGTTGGCCGACAAAAAATGATGGCAATCTCCCCATTAAGTACCGTCCCAAGAGTGTTGACATCAGCCTCGCGGCCCATGGGGCAATTTCCCCCACGGGGCAGGAAGGGGTTGGCGTGATGTGGGGTCACTGCGCATGGCAATGATGTCATCGGCGGTTGCTCGGTGACCTGGGATGCTAACCGCAGCGCCTCCGCACATTCCCGGGCGAAAATTGTCTTGCGCCCTCTTAGTGCCCCTCGGAGGCGCTAACGGGGCTATAAAAAAGGGGCAATTTCACCCCCACAATCTCTACTCATGTGATTGCCCAAGGGAAAATTAAATCAATTTACTTCACATAAATATAATTGAGGTCTAGAAGTCCGTCAGCTCTGCTGAATTAAAGTGGACACAATCTGACAGGAATTAATTCCTCATGTATGATAACATTGGCCCAAAAATTGCTGTGAAAATGATGCTGAGGCTAATAGCTTTCGCTGTTATTTAAGTGCAAATCCCACAGCAACTTCAGGTGAGGGCAGATGCACGATTAAATGTGGAAATCAAGAAGCTGCTGTTGAAGATGCATCGCTCCTCCGTTTGCTTTGCGAAAATGACATCTCGCTGTCTGGCTGCCCATCACAATGCACTGAGCGGCGTGAGGTTACATTGTAATAGAACTAAACTCGCCACAGCAAGTGCAGTCAAGCAATTTCAAGTCTAAGTACCTTTTTAATGATGTGATAATTGTTCATTACTGCTCGTCAACCTCCCTAGCACTAAAAATTAACTATTACAAGTGTGGAATCTCATGCCATCAGCTTTTAATTGTCGTTGGACATTTATTAAAAACATTAAAAACTTATTTTTACTTTATCTCCTCTCTCTTAATCCTCTCTTCATTTCTCTTTCTGTACCTGGTTTGACATTGAATTCGCCATTCCAATTCACACTTCCTTGTGTTAGACCTCACCCTGTTCATTTTACAATCCTTCAATCTGATTGGTTAAGGAGACGCACAGTCACCCAGATCCCAGAAGCCCCGGTCAAGGGTACTGCTGTTTCCATCTCGCACTTCCAGCAACTTGTGCAAAATATCACGGAGATTAAAAACGGGAAAGGGAAAGTCTGACGAATCATTGACCAGTTACAGGAATTTCTGGGCCAAAATCTTAAAATTTTTCTTGAAAATGTGAATCTACAGACAATCTGAATTGAAGAGAAGCCGTCCAGAATTAGCAAGCGTCACTGTTCGGGACATTTCACCATTGTCGTTATGGGGAAATGCACTAGGTTAGATTATTTGAATAGCCCCCTTGATAGAATTTAAAGTAACCCGCTCATGAGATGGGGACAATTGTTTTCGACACTTTTCCTGTTTTGTTTAAGACTAACTGCACAATCATCAACATACTAATTTAGGGGAACCAACATTTTCGATCTTGTGATAATGATACAGAAGGTGCTGCTTTGTCTTTTCAATTAAAACGCATTCAACGGGCTCTCAAATGAAATGGCGGTGATTGTCGAATCTGTTCCCAGTTATACAAATGTCATAGCAGAAATTCATATAAAATCTCTTGGGAGAATCAGTCTGACTCATAAACTGTCCTTCCATAAAGCTCTTATACATATTCAATGAAATCAGTTGTTCCATTTTGTAGACACCAGTGTACCTGCAATATAATTTTATGCTTGTTGTATAAATTTACGCTTTACAGACCTGCGAAATTCTGCTGAGTGAAGAAGCCTTAAATGTCTGACAGTTAAAAATATCGTTATTCAACAGACAAGGGATTTTCTACAGATGCTGTATGGATTTTATTATAGTATACTGGATTTAGTTAATTCTGAGATATAAATGTTTCAAGCACCAAGGAGCCAATTGAATGAATTTGGGAGAATTTTTCAGTGAGCGTTATGATAACAGCAGTTATTTTATTTGATCATACTGGCTGTCCGATATTGGCCAAGTCTTTTCCACCGTGTGTCCATAAGAGAGTTGTAGAAATTGTTAGACACACTTTAAGTACTAGTGGCATCATAACAAGAAAGAAGGAAGACCTTGGGATGAAATTGGTCATTAGGCGATAGCGAATCAGTAGCTTGTTTTACACCACGGCTGATTTTTTTTTGAAATTCGTAGCCAATCGTTCCAATTCTTTGTCAAATCACAAACGCCAGAGGTCACCTTGGGCCCATTCAAGGATCACTCTGCGCCAATGCTCTTAGCCAAAAGGCCAGCCTTGGCTCAGCTGGTAGCACTCGTGCCTCCGAGTCAGAAGGTTGTGGGTTCAAGTCCCACTCCAGAGACTTGAGCACAAATATCTAGGCTGACACTCCAGTGCAGTGCTGAGGAAAAGACCTTAAGCCGAGGCCCCGACTGGTGGATGTAAAAAATCCCATGGCACTATATCGAAGAAGAGTAGGGGAGTTATCCCCGGTGTCCTGGAGCCAATACATATCCCTCAATCAACATAACAAAAACAGATTATCGGGTCGTTATCACAGTGCTGTTTGTGGGAGCTTGCTGAGCGTTAGTTGCCTGCTGCGTTTCCCACATAACAACAATTCAAAAAGTACTTCTATGGCTGCAAAGTGCTTTGGGATATCCGCTGGTCATGAAAGGTGCTATAGAAATCCAAGTCTTTCTTTCTAAAATGGAAATTCGGGTGGGTTCTATAATGGGGGCACCAGTATTGAGCCCATGTGGTGAAGTTTAAAATTACATCCCTTCAGACTGCAATAGCTAGTGAAAAGCTTTAAGAATATTGCTATCCTCCAGTAAACAAGAGTGAGTGGTACAGTGAGTAACCTCAAGGACGTTGGATTGTATTCAACTAAGGTGTATGTCATGATAATCTCTTGTCTCTGCAGTTTGTAAGGAACCTACATGAAACAGGTTTGCATGGTCTCAATTGAATGTCGAATCAATCTTGATCGAAAGAAAGCCATTACAAAAAATGAAGTACTTTTTGACATGTAGGTCGGAATTTTCCTTACCAGGGTGTGGTGGGTCGCGACCCTGCTGCTGCTGGTTCCATCCCGCTGTACAAAATGAGCTTACCTTAATGGGGCCTATTAAGCCTGCCCAGCGCATTACCCAGCCCAATGAGATGGAGCAGGTTGGTGCCATCATTCATGATGCATTTTAAGCCGGGATCCTTAAAGGGACCCTGGCCACATAAAATTTTAAGTTTAATCTAACATAGTGGGTGTTGAATCTCTACTGTACAATAACATAATGAGTAATATATGAGTGACAAAGAAATATTTAAACAATATAATTTAAGGAATATGACTCCACCTACAAATACGATCAAGAATTACATTAATTGGGAAGTTATTGGTGCTTCAGTCACAAATCTATAGACTTTTGTATCAGTAACTGGTATAAATAAAAGATGGGTATGTATAGGTAATTAAACAAATGTTAAATGTAATTGTGAACGGGTGGATTTACAATCTTATGCAAGTTCAGTGGAAGTGCTGTGGAATCCCTGACAAACAGTGTAAGCGGTGCTTACTGTGGGTTTCTGGGATTTCTGCAGCTTTTCTGTTGATGGGAACAATGTACAAGTGAGAGACCCTCCGCAGAAATTCACCTTAAAATCTCAGACTGCAAAATTAAATTAGTTATATTCAGGGACTGAAAGCAAATTGAACCATTGGAATTAGTGATGAAAACGAAATTCTTACACTTGATTTAGTGTGTAACTGGACAGTCACAGTATACTGTGCGAAAAACCTGACCAGAAACAGCACAAAAATGTATTTAACTGGTATATCTAATTTTTTATAGTGCAGATTAATTCGCTGTTGAGTTGGAAGGCATCAGCTGAGAATGGCCAGTGAAAATGTATTTCCCTCACCATTTACGTTCCTTTAAGAATTTCTGAATGAACATTTACCAGTAGCTTTTCAAGCAGAACAGAATTCTCCATCAATCTGTCAGCTGATTTAATCAATATATTTTTATTTTGGTTTATTTTCCATGCTGCCAAGGAATCAGCGGGAGCATTGACCATGGAACTCATGCCTCAGGTTGACAGGAATGGTTCCCGAGCTGTTTGAATCCCATGGTCATGCAGGAAATTTTGAAAATTGGGGGGAAAGGCTACTAAGTGCCTGTGAAGTACCTCATAATAATCACGATCCTATCCCCTGCCGCTGCAGGATGGGTCGACTCCATGCTGAAAGACGTGCCTGTGGGAAAGGCATGTGAGAGCGAGAGGACAGCGGGTTCCTGACCCACTGTCAAAAAAGACAACTTTCCCACCCAACCCACCACCGATCACCCCCGCTACCACCACAGAAAATCCAGCCTGTAGTAACTACTGTAATGTAGGAAACACGGAAGGCAATTTGTACACAGCAAGTTCCCACAACAGCGATGTGATAGAAACATAGAAAATAGGTGCAGGAGTAGGCCATTCGGCCCTTCTAGCCTGCACCGACATTCAATGAGTTCATGGCTGAACATTCAACTTCAGTACCCCATTCCTGCTTTCTCGCCATACCCCTTGATCCCCCTAGTAGTAAGGACCTCATCTAACTCCTTTTTGAATATATTTAGTGAATTGGCCTCAACAACTTTCTGTGGTAGAGAATTCCACAGGTTCACCACTCTCTGGGTGAAGAAGTTCCTCCGCATCTCGGTCCTAAATGGCTTACCCCTTATCCTTAGACTGTGACCTCTGGTTCTGGACTTCCCCAACATTGGGAACATTCTTCCTGCATCTAACCTGTCTAACCCCGTCAGAATTTTAAATGTTTCTATGAGGTCCCCTCTCATTCTTCTGAACTCCAGTGAATACAAGCCCAGTTGATCCAGTCTTTCTTGATAGGTCAGTCCCGCCATCCCGGGAATCAGTCTGGTGAACCTTCGCTGCACTCCCTCAATAGCAAGAATGTCCTTCCTCAGGTTAGGTGACCAAAACTGTATACAATACTCCAGGTGTGGCCTCACCAATGCCCTGTACAACTGTAGCAACACCTCCCTGCCCCTGTACTCAAATCCCCTTGCTATGAAGGCCAACATGCCATTTGCTTTCTTAACCGCCTGCTGCACCTGCATGCCAACCTTCAATGACTGATGTACCATGACACCCAGGTCTCTTTGCACCTCCCCTTTTCCTAATCTGTCACCATTCAGATAATAGTCTGTCTCTCTGTTTTTACCACCAAAGTGGATAACCTCACATTTATCCACATTATAGTTCATCTGCCATGCATTTGCCCACTCACCTAACCTATCCAAGTCGCTCTGCAGCCTCACAGCATCCTCCTCGCAGCTCACACTGCCACCCAACTTAGTGTCATCCGCAAATTTGGAGATACTACATTTAATCCTCTCATCTAAATCATTAATGTACAGTGTAAACAGCTGGGGCCCCAGCACAGAACCTTGCGGTACCCCACTAGTCACTGCCTGCCATTCTGAAAAGTACCCATTTACTCCTACTCTTTGCTTCCTGTCTGACAACCAGTTCTCAATCCATGTCAGTACACTACCCCCAATCCCATGTGCTCTAACTTTGCACATCAATCTTTTGTGTGGGACCTTGTCGAACGCCTTCTGAAAGTCCAAATATACCACATCAACTGGTTCTCCCTTGTCCACTCTACTGGAAACATCCTCAAAAAATTCCAGAAGATTTGTCAAGCATAATTTCCCTTTCACAAATCCATGCTGACTTGGACCTATCATGTCACCTCTTTCCAAATGCACTGCTATGACATCCTTAATAATTGATTCCATCATTTTACCCACTACCGATGTCAGGCTGACCGGTCTATAATTCCCTGTTTTCTCTCTCCCTCCTTTTTTAAAAAGTGGGGTTACATTGGCTACCCTCCACTCCATAGGAACTGATCCAGAGTCAATGGAATGTTGGAAAATGACTATCAACGCATCCACTATTTCCAAGGCCACCTCCTTAAGTACTCTGGGATGCAGTCCATCAGGCCCTGGGGATTTATCGGCCTTCAATCCCATCAATTTCCCCAACACAATTTCCCGGCTAATAAGGATTTCCCTCAGTTCTTCCTCCTTACTAGACCCCCCGACCCCTTTTATAACCAGAAGGTTGTTCGTGTCCTCCTTCGTGAATACCGAACCAAAGTACTTGTTCAATTGGTCCGCCATTTCTTTGTTCCCCGTTATGACTTCCCCTGATTCTGACTGCAGGGGACCTACGTTTGTCTTTACTAACTTTTTCTCTTTACATATCTATAGAAATATGACCAGATGATCTGTTTTATTGATGTTGGTTGAGGGATATAAATTGGCCAAGACACGAGGGAGAACACCCTGCTCTTCTTTGAAATAGTGCAGCAAGATCTTTTCATGAAGCTACCCCTAATTTGGCACTGGAGTCACTCTCAGAGCCACAGCATTAGTTGCCATGGGAAATGGATTGCCGCATCGTTGCAATAGAGAGCTGTTCTGTGATTGAGTTCGAAGACTATTTTGAGCAGAGTAAGCTTTGTGAGTGGAGGAAAGAGCTCCGATGCCCTGAGGCTCCATGCTATACACTATGTTCCCCGAGGCTCCATGGTACACACTATGTTCCCCAAGGATCTATGGTACACACTATGTTCCCCGAGGCTCCATGGTACACACTATGTTCCCGAAGGCTCCATGGTACACACTATGTTCCCCAAGGATCTATGGTACACACTATGTTCCCCAAGGATCTATGGTACACACTATGTTCCCCGAGGCTCCATGATACACACTATGTTCCCCAAGGATCTATGGTACACACTATGTTCCCCAAGAATCTATGGTACACACTATGTTCCCCAAGGCTCCATGGTACACACTATGTTCCCGAAGGCTCCATGGTACACACTATGTTCCCCAAGGCTCCATGGTACACACTATGTTCCCCAAGGCTCCATGGTACACACTATGTTCCCCAAGGCTCCATGGTACACACTATATTCCCTAAGGCTCTATGGTACACACTATGGGCCCAAAGTTCCCCAGGAATTGCTCCAGTTTTTTTGGAGCAACGTGATTTTTCTGGAGTATCTGTTTAGTTGCAATTCTGGCCATTTAATTTGCGCTGGTGTAAGTGAGTTAGTTAGGTTTTTTTTTAGTTTAGTTTTTTTTTCAAAAGGGGGGCGTTCCCAGCCACTTACACCTGTGTTGGCCATTTAAACGAGTTTGGCCAGCAAATAGTTGCTCCAAACTAACTTAGGCCAGCGTATGTTGCCACTTCTGTCCACACAGAAAAACCTTATCTAGAGTTAAGGAATCGGTGCAAGTAACTACATTTAAAGTTCCACCAAGCACCAAACAAAGCACAAAAAGTAATAAGCATTCAATAAAAAATAAAGAAGTGAAGTAAATAATTAAATGAACAAATAAAGAACTGAAGTAAATCCTACCTTCAACTAAACTCAGCAGTGGCTGGCCGTGCGGGAGTCCCTTTGGCCTGAGATAGGGGAGGGAGAACGCGGCATCTGAACGGGGGGGGCGGGAGGGAGAAGGCTCAATGCAGCATCTTAACAGGGTGGGGGGGTGGGGGGATTTTTTGAGATCGAAAGAGACACACACCGCACGAAATGTATTTGATTCGGTCAACAAAATAACGCCACGAACCGATATTGAATTGGTGCCAGCAGCTGTGGGTTGTTTGTCTTGGTTCGTTCAAAGTTTGCTTTTCTGGCCTCAGCCAGCTTGGTAATTCAGCTCGAGCCAGGTCCCCATCTGTCTCGCCCCCTCTTGGCCTGTTCCTTTGCTTTCACATGCTGCATAAAGCTGTCCCCGCTCTCTGAATGCTTCATGTGCCCCACGCGCACATTAACCCTGTTGCCGAGCATCTCCTGCCTTTGATTTGCTGGTTGACAATAATGCCTTCGGCAAGTAATGCTGTAAAGATCCCAATCTTGTCAAAAAATATTCAATATCAAAGCGTGCGCCCACACATAGGCACAGCCAGTGAAATAATGCTGCTCGGGCCACTGGGGGCCTGCTCACATGAACGCGGCATCGGGGGAGCCCATTCGGCCAGGACTAGGGGCGCGTGCTTCAGGCCCCTCCCACACAGCCTGCAGAGATTCGGGCTGCGAGGAGCTACTGCACATGCGTGCACACTCTAGTGCGCATGTGTAGAGGTCCCGGCACTGTTTTCAGTGGTGGGACCTGGCTCCGCCCTCCACGCGTTCTGCTGCGCTGCACCAAGCGCCTGGATCGATCGGACTGCGGGGAGATTACGAAGGTAAACAATAGGCGCCATTTCTGTTCTAAAAAGTCGGCGCACCACACGGAGGTGCAGCGTTGTAACCGTGGGGGCAAACTTGGGCCCAAAGTTCCCCAAAGCTCCATGGTACACACTATGTTCCCCAAGGCTCCATGGTACACACTATGTTCCCCAAGGCTCCATGGTACACACTATGTTCCCAAAGGCTTCATGGTACACACTATGTTCCCAAAGGCTCCATGGTTGACATCCTCGTGAAAAATCAGGAACCCGAAGAAATTGTGACTTATAAAAGAAATAATGATTTTATAAAAGAAGTTCTTCTGCCAGCTCAGCAGACCACAGAGAGCTAAGGTTGTTATGAGGTTAGCACACTGCTGGGCCAATTGTCTCTTGTTTCCCAAGTCACGGCAGTATAACATTGTTATGTCGATAATGAGGAATCCGACCAGTGAGTTTTAAATATGGAAATACTGCCAGGATCAGTGGAGATCGGCAGTAATTTCAAACAGTTAGAAAACCTCCTATGGCTCTCAGCAGAAAATCCCCCCAGCCTCTGGGTCTACGTCATGCTGGAGCAACACTCTGTCCGAAGTGAAGAATGATGAAACAGCACTGCCAGGGTTAGTATGTACACTGCTAGATGCTGATTTGCCAGCCCAGCCTCCCAGAAGAGAGAGACTCCATTTCACATGCTGACTCAGGACCTTCTATTGCTGGGGCTGGCTGGCAGTTCTCTACAAACAGTACCCAAGAATTACCTGCGTCTTGCCTTATTTTGTTTTAGTATTGAAGATTTCTGCTGTCTGTACGAAACAGTGGTAAACACTGCAGGAATGTGGCTGTCGATGTCGTGGTTAAAATTACCCAGAGGAAGTCAAGTGGGCCAGATGGTATTAAATTAGAGAGGGTCTTACTTCAACCCAGATTCTGTATCAAAATGCACAGGGAGCCTATTAAAACTGGCTCATAATGATTATACCTCCAGGGATTGGGGCAGAACAATTAAAATCCCATCAAAGATACATTTAAGAGAGCTCAGACAGACCCGGATGATACAATGCACCAATTACTAGAGTTAAATTTCAATCGTCCACAGGTCCTGCTTAACCAGATAGTCCCCATATCATCATTTCCAAGGCAACAATTTGGGTATTGCTGCTGGTAGACCAGATGATGGAGCTTCACATGAACGTGCTTGCTATAATTGACATGAAGACATAATATAGCTTCCATTGTAACGGGAATGGGGGGGGTGGGGTTAACTTTTTGCTGCACACTGGTTTTAACACCTCAGTGAGTAGCAAACAAGAAACATACAATTATTTAAATTGAATTCCCCTGACATCTGAGAGGGTTCTGCCACACCACTTGGCATGATGCAAGAGGGGTTCGTTTATCATTCGCTAAAGAGAAAGCTTTTGGAAGTGCACTGAAGCCTTGCCAATTCCACACTGTCAAAACTCTCCCAAATGCCCCATCTGTTAACATAATGCAGCAGCTTCACTGTGCAGCAAGACCATTGTGTTCCGCGACTTCATCAGAGGAGGGCCACAAGCCTCATTCCCAGCTTAGAGCATCTTCGTTCTCAAGATAGGCTAAAAGAGCTGGGACGCTACCCTTTATAGAAGCATAGACATTGGGGTGATCAGATTGAGAACAATGAAGAGATTGACGTTTACAGTTGACAGTTTATTTCAATGAAATAGGTAAGGGAGGACCACCGGTCACAAATTTAGATCTAGGTTAGATGTCGGGAGCTGGTTCTTTTCCCAGGGAATAGTGGGCCTCTGGAACAAGCTGTCATCTCGTACGATGGATGCAGACTCGCTGAATTGCTTCAAGCGAGAGCTGGACCGGTTTCTGGCTGGGGCGGAGATCACTTCTTACAGAAGGTAGGTACTGCAGGGATTTCAGGGCCAGAGTCATCTCCTGGACTAACTTCCATGAGGCGGAGAGAAATTTCCCAGAGTTTTTCCCCAAATTGACCTGGGTTTTCTAATTTTTTTTTTGGAATCATAGAATGGTTACAGCACAGAAGATGGCTATTCGGCCCATCGAGCATGTGCTGGGCTTTGCCTCTCCCAGGAGATCACATGGTTTTAAGTGGGTATTAGAGTGTATATATTGTGACACACAAGGTATGGCAATTGTGTGGGACAGGCTGGATGGACCAGTCGGTCTTTATCCGTCCGTCATTGTTCGTATGTTCATAATCGCACAACGTTATTGACATCACATCTACTTTGATGGTTTATATTTATCTTCCTATTGATAAAAGGATTCAGTGGGTCCAAAGCTCGGCTGCCCCATGTCCTAACTCGCACCAAGTCCCGTTCACCCATCATCCCTGTGCTCGCTGACTGTGTCCTAACTCGCACCAAGTCCCGTTCACCCATCACCCCTGTGCTCGCTGACCTACATTGGCTTTCGATTAAGCAATGACTCAATTTTAAAATCCTCATTCTTTTTAAATCCCTCCATGGCCTCGCGCCTCCCTATCTCTGTAACCTGCTCCAGTCCCACAACCCCCCCCCGAGATATCTGTGTTCCTCTAATTCTGGCCTCCTGAGCATTCCCGATCTCAAACGCTCCACCTTCAGCTACCGAGGACCTAAGCTCTGGAATTCCTTCCCTAAGCTTCTCTGCATCTTTACCTCTCTTTCCTCCTTTAACACTCTCCTTAAAACCTACCTCATCTGCCCTAATATCTCACAAAGTGGGTCAGTGTAAAATGACCCATTTATAATGCTCCTGCAGCTTGGAATGTTTTACTACGTTAAAGGCGCTATATAAATGCAAGTTGTTGTTGAGATAAAGAGCATAAAATTGTGCACCGGTAACAGTTGCAGGGTGGGACTTCCTGCGCCAGGCTGAGAAGTTCTGCCCCGACAGCTAAATTGGGCATATTGCTCCCAAGAGGAAATGGAGCACAAAATCTCGCACTCCACATCCTCTCAGGGTGGTTCCGGGACGCTAACCAACGCGGATTATCCAGTGCTATACTGAGAGGCGTGTAGCGCTGATGGGAACACAGGGCCCATTAAATGGGAGGGCCACACTGTGGACTCTGTGTGAGGGAAAAGGGGCCACTGCTCGACGGCCAGGGAGCGGGATGCCAGGCTCCAACATCATGGCGCGGAACCCACGATGTGAAGATATCAGAAGTCGCAAATTTTCTACATTTTCTGTGCCACACCTCCCCTTTAACCTCTGCCCCGCGAGTGGCCTCAATCCCGGCATCGCCCGCAGCAGCCTCAAGGGGTGCTACTGAATTTTCGCTCTGGGACAGAAACGGGTCGCTGCGCACGGTGATGATGTTGTCACCGCCGGCGCAGTGGCCCAGAACGCTACCGGCAAGAGCGGGACGCTACCAGCTAGCACCGTTCTAAAACCCTGTGGAAAAGTAATTTACGTTCCGTTAGCATTCCCCGGGGGAGCTAACAGGAGGTGCAAACGACCCGAATATTTTCCCTGGAGAGTGTAATCCCACATGCGTATATTTTATACTGGTGTGCCTCGGATAATAAGACAAGATCTTTCTTGTTTTTTAAAGGCAGCTTCAGTACAGTAGTGAATATAAGAAACCAGGTGCCTTTCTCCCATGTCAGTGGTCTGTGTAACTCATGTTTAAATAATCAGATTTCAGTGTGCATCACCCCATTCTCTTATTTTCCCTGTGTTCTTGCTCTCATTTCCTGTGCTCTAACCATTGCTCGGGAGAAACAAATATCCAGAGAGCTATCTGTAGAGAAAATGGATCTTACTGATCCCAATATTGTGCAGTGGCTGCGTCGCACACAACCCCCTCAGCTTATCCTCTGCGTGCATCCATTCCATGATGCTGAATACGCAGCACCTTGATGAAACTGACAGTAAATGCATTGAATGCTGGCACTGAGCCCCAATGACCAGGGAATTCCCAAGTCTAATGATTGGTCTGTATTGGGTAAGCTGATCGCAACCAAGTTAAAACAAGGCCTCATTCTCCTTGAGTTAGTGTAGGTAAAAAAAACTCAACCAAGGTCCCTGGTCCTGACCTACTGGATAGGGTGAATATCAAGTGAGGGCAGGTTTGGGCAAAACTGTGATGCCTCCACTAGTCAAATAGCCGACTGACATTCCATGTCTATCAACACAGATGAACAGTAGCCATTTGACAGTATACCAGTGTGCTGCTGATGGGGATGGACCATGCACAGCATGAGTTGCTGCAAAAGGGAGAAACATAACATTATTATTTATCTTAAAACAAAATTGATGATCCACAGGGATAGGCACAAATGTAGCATTAATACCAAAATCCTTTATAAACAACAGTCCATTATATATTAACAATCGTATGTCTACACTTCCTGTTAACTTTTCCATTTTAAGTTGCTATGTGCACATTTATATGGACGTGTTAATTTGCAACACCTAAAGCTCTCATTGGGTCTCCTTGATGACAAGTCCTGATTGCTGATTGGTCCCCTTGGGGGATAAGACACACCCAGCAGTTTCTCTGGAATGTGCAATTTGAGTCTCCCTGCCTACGTAAAATTAGTGACTTTGCAAAGCATAATTCGAGCCATTCTAACTGCCGACTCCAGACAGAACAGAGCTCACTTAGAACAGACAGGGCTCACTCTCATGGATTAAAACCTTCTCCCATGCCCCCCACCCCCCCAATCAAGCTCCTGCCCTCATCGACCAATTCCTGCTCTCCTCCCCCCCGCCCAGGTCTCTGACCTCCTCCCCCCGTCCAAGTTCTTGACCTTCCTCCCTTTCCCCGTTCGCCCCAGCGCCTCCCCCCACCCCACCCAGCCATAGCTGGGTCATTGTGTGTGGGTCATTGATAGTTAACAGGTTTATTGGGTATGAAGTGAATAGTGACAGTATCGGAGTCCAGATTTCGTCCTTGCCAATTTGATGTCACTTGTCACACACATACCGAGCTTTCTGCAAAATCAACCAGGTATAGGGGGAGGAAGAATGTGGGTGGGGTTGGAAGAATGCGATCCGTCTTACCATCTGGCTCACGATCTTGCTCTCAACCGCGTCACCCCCCACTTTTAGAATATAGAAACATAGAAAATAGGTGCAGGAGCAGGCCATTCAGCCCTTCTAGCCTGCACCGCCATTCAATGAGTTCATGGCTGAACATGAAACTTCAGTACCCCCTTCCTGTTTTCTCGCCATAACCCTTGATTCCCCGAGTAGTAAGGACTTCATCTAACTCCCTTTTGAATATATTTAGTGAATTGGCCTCAACTACTTTCTGTGGTAGAGAATTCCACAGGTTCACCACTCTCTGGGTGAAGAAGTTTCTCCTCATCTCGGTCCTAAATGGCTTACCCCTTATCCTCAGACTGTGACCCCTGGTTCTGGACTTCCCCAACATTGGGAACATTCTTCCTGCATCTAACCTGTCTAAACCCGTCAGAATTTTAAACGTTTCTATGAGGTCCCCTCTCATTCTTCTGAACTCCAGTGAATACAAGCCCAGTTGATCCAGTCTTTCTTGATAGGTCAGTCCCGCCATCCCGGGAATCAGTCTGGTGAATCTTCGCTGCACTCCCTCAATAGCAAGAATGTCCTTCCTCAAGTTAGGAGACCAAAACTGTACACAATACTCCAGGTGTGGCCTCACCAAGGCCCTGTACAACTGTAGCAACACCTCCCTGCCCCTGTATTCAAATCCCCTCGCTATGAAGGCCAACATGCCATTTGCTTTCTTAACCGCCTGCTGTACCTGCATGCCAACCTTCAATGACTGATGTACCATGACACCCAGGTCTCGTTGCATCTTCCCTTTTCCTAATCTGTCACCATTCAGATAATAGTCTGGCTCTCTGTTTTTACCACCAAAGTGGATAACCTCACATTTATCCACAATATACTTCATCTGCCATGCATTTGCCCACTCACCTAACCTATCCAAGTCACTCTGCAGCCTAATAGCATCCTCCTCGCAGCTCACACTGCCACCCAACTTAGTGTCATCCGCAAATGTGGAGATACTGCATTTAATGCCCTCGTCTAAATCATTAATGTACAATGTAAACAGCTGGGGCCCCAGCACAGAACCTTGCGGCACCCCACTAGTCACTGCCTGCCATTCTGAAAAGTACCCGTTTACTCCTACTCTTTGCTTCCTGTCTGACAACCAGTTCTCAATCCACGTCAGCACACTACCCCCAATCCCATGTGCTTTAACTTTGCACATTAATCTCTTGTGTGGGACCTTGTCGAAAGCCTTCTGAAAGTCCAAATATACCACATCAACTGGTTCTCCTTTGTCCACTTTACTGGAAACATCCTCAAAAAATTCCAGAAGATTTGTCAAGCATGATTTCCCTTTCACAAATCCATGCTGACTTGGACCTATCATGTCACCATTTTCCAGATGCACTGCTATGACATCCTTAATAACTGATTCCATCATTTTACCCACTACTGAGGTCAGGCTGACCGGTCTATAATTCCCTGTTTTCTCTCTCCCTCCTTTTTTAAAAAGTGGGGTTACATTGGCTACCCTCCACTCCATAGGAACTGATCCAGAGTCAATGGAATGTTGGAAAATGACTGTCAATGCATCCGCTATTTCCAAGGCCACCTCCTTAAGTACTCTGGGATGCAGTCCATCAGGCCCTGGGGATTTATCGGCCTTCAATCCCATCAATTTCCCCAACACAATTTCCCGACTAATAAGGATTTCCCTCAGTTCCCCCTCCTTACTAGACCCTCTGACCCCTTTTATATCCGGAAGGTTGTTTGTATCCTCCTTAGTGAATACCGAACCAAAGTACTTGTTCAATTGGTCTGCCATTTCTTTGTTCTCCGTTATGACTTCCCCTGATTCTGACTGCAGGGGACCTACGTTTGTCTTTACTAACCTTTTTCTCTTTACATATCTGTAGAAGCTTTTGCAATCCATCTTAATGTTCCCTGCAAGCTTCTTCTCGTACTCCATTTTCCCTGCCCTAATCAAACCCTTTGTCCTCCTCTGCTGAGTTCTAAATTTCTCCCAGTCCCCGGATTCGCTGCTATTTCTGGCCAATTTGTATGCCACTTCCTTGGCTTTAATACTATCCCTGATTTCCCTTGATAGCCACGGTTGAGCCACCTTCCCTTTTTTATTTTTACGCCAGACAGGAATGTACAATTGTTGTAATTCATCCATGCGGTCTCGAAATGTCTGCCATTGCCCATCCACTGTCAACCCCCTAAGTATTATTCGCCAATCTATCCTAGCCAATTCATGCCTCATACCTTCAAAGTTACCCTTCTTTAAGTTCTGGACCATGGTCTCTGACCATGGTCTTTAGACATGGATCATGTTATTCCCCCATCCTCACTGTGCTCTCCATGCTCTTTACCACCCCCACCCCCGCACCAGCGAGTTCTTGATCTCCTCTCCCGTCCTCCCTCTCTCTCTCCCCCATCCAATCCCCCTCCCCATGCCCTCACTCTCGCTGCCTCCTCCCCACCTCTTTCTGCCTCACTCTCTTGTCCCCCCACTCTCTCTCGCTCTGACTCTCTCTCTCTCTCCCCCACTATCATGCTCCCCCGCTCTCTCTCTCTATATCTCGCTCCCCTGCTCTCTCTATCTCTCTCTCCCCACTCTCTCTATCTCTCTCCCCACTCGCTCTATCTCTCTCTATCTTTCTCGCTCCTCCGCACTGTCTCTCTCTCTCTCCCCCACTCTTTCTTCCCACTCTCTCTCTCTCTCCCCCCACTCTCTCTCTCTCCCCCAATGTCCTCTCTCTCTCTCAGATGGCTGCGAAGATGTTTGTGTAGATAATCACAGCGATATTCTGGGCAAAAGTCCTGGAGGCTCCTTTAGAATAGTCACTTATTTTCAAAAGATAACCCAAAAGCACTAGTCGCAGGCTTATGCTTGAGCGGCAATAGCAGCCGCTTCAGGTTCAGCCCCACTTCTTCATATATCGTACTGCGCATGCGCACCAGATCGAGCGGGGTCCATCGCGCGCATGCGCAGAAGGAGACAAATCCGTTTGTGCAGATAATCACTTTGTACTTAGAATGGAATCTGCCTACTGGTAGTGCCTCCACTGGTGGAAGGGTGTAATTACAATGTGACAAGTTTACATAAGGACTTTCCTTTATAAATGTAGACATGAGAATTAATAATGAAAATATAAAAATAAGGACAGAGTATCTGACATTAAAATTAGGACTGAATTACATATACATGCTTTGATCCAATTACCATCCCTTTGCCAAACTTTAACCCCACTTTATCAGAAAACAGAAAATGACACTTAGTCCATATATCTGTGTGTTTTGGCCTGCTGTTTGTCCTTGCTGTAGTGACGATCAGCTTTCTAGTCCAGTGTTAACGTTACCCTTTCCATGCAGTGAACAGTGTTTAAAGGGCTGCTTGAGATGGAGATGACGTCAGTATTTGACACAGACACTTGGTGCTCAGTAGCAAGTACGAATGTGTGAAGTACCTGGGTGCGTGAGAAACATCAGTTGTAGTCTCTACAACCCTTCACTAAGTTTGTGCATGTGTATTAGTCCCCATTTAAAGGTAGTGTATTTAAAATTCTTAGCTGAAACTTTGAGACAGCTGTGGAAATGGGTAGGAGGTGGAGTGACTTTGAAAAGAATTTGTATGGGGACGGTTTAAAGTAACTGACACGGATACTGTACAGGGAAATGTAGCCACTTACAACTGAAGCAATATTGATTCTTATTCTAGTGCTTCCGACTGTACACCAGTGTGAGAGTTCCTCATATTGAGCTCAGCCTTTGATGTGGAGAAACAGCAGGCTGCAGATTGGTCAGAAACTATCATGATTAACGCTCGCCTCAATTGATTGTTTACAGCCACCGAGAATCTAGTTGTTGAGCAGGAAATCATGCAATTTATGGCTGGCTGGCATTAAGAACATAAGAAATAGAAGGAGTAGGCCATACGACCCCTCGAGCCTGCTCCAGCATTCAATAAGATCATGGCGGATCTTCGACATCAACTCCTCTTTCCCGCCCGATCTCCATATCCCTCGATTCCCCTAGTGCCCAAAAATCTGTCGCTCTCTGTCTTGAATATACTCATCGACTGAGCATCCACAGCCCTCTGGGGCAGAGAATTCCAAAGATTTACCACCTTCTGAGTGAAAACGTTTCTTCTCATCTCAGTCCTAAATGGTCGACCCCTTATCCTGAGACTGTGACCCCTGGTTCTAGACTCTCCAGCCAGGGGGAAACAACCTCTCAGCATCTACCCTGTCAAGCCCTCTAAGAATTTTCTACATTTCAGTGAGATCACCTCTCATTATTCTGAACTTCAGAGAATATAGGCCGAATCTCATTCTCTCCTCATAGGACAATCCCCCCGCATCCCAGGAATCAGTCTGGTGAACCTTCATTGCATTCCCTCTATGGCAAGTATATCCTTCCTTAGATAAGGAGACCAAAACTGTGCACAGTACTCCAGGTATGGTCTCACCAGGGCCCTGTACAATTGTAGCAAGACACCCTTACTCTTTTACTCCAACTCCCTTGTAAAAAAGGCCAACATACCATTTGCCTTCCTATTCACTTGCTGCACTCGCATGTTAACTTTGTGTGATTTGTGTACAAGGACACCCAAATCCCTCTGAATACCAACATCTACTAGTCTCTCACCTTCTAAAAATATTCTGCTTTTCCATTCATCCTACCCAAGTGGATAATTTCACGCTTCCCCAAATGATACTTCATCTGCATTTTCTTCCCCAAACATTTAACCTGATTACATCCCTTTGCGGACTATTTGCGTACTCCTCACATCTTACTTTCCCAACTAGCTATGTGTCATCAGAAAATTTGGATATATTACTCTCGGTCCCCTCAGTTAATTTATTGATATAGATTGTGAATAGCTGAGGCCCCAACACTGATCCTTGTAGCACTCCAATAGTTTCAACTTGCCATCCCAATAATGCCCCATTTATTTGTACTATCTGGTTTCTGTCTGTTAACCAATCCTAAATCCATACCCCCAATCCTATGAGCCATAATCTTGTGTAACAACTTCCTGTCTGGCACCTTGTTGAATACCTTCTGAAAATCCAAATATACTATATCCACTGGTCCCCCCTTATCTACCCTGCTAGTTACATCCTCAAAAAACATGATTCCTCTTTCATAAAACCATACTGACTCTCCCTTATCATATTATGATTTTCTAAGTGCCCTGTTACCATGTCCTTAATAATAGATTCTAGCATTTTCCCTACTACTGATGTCAGGCTAACTGGTCTATAGTTTCCTGTTTTTATCTCCCTCCTTTCTTGAATAGAGGTGTTACATTTCCTACCTTCCAATTCACTGGGACCATTCTAGACTTGAGGGACATCAAAACCAATGCTTCCACTATCTCTGCAGCCAACTCTTTTAAAACCCTAGGGTATCAAGTCCAGGGGATTTGTCAGCATTTAGTCCCATTAATTTTTTCAGTATTTTCCTTTACTAATATTAATTGCATTAAATTCTTCACACTCGTTAGATTCTTGGTTCCCCACAATTTCCAGTATGTTCTATGTGTCCTCTATTGTGAAGACAGATGCAACATATTTGTTTAACATCCCTGCCATTTCCTTATTGCCCATTATAATTTCTCTTGTCTCTGCCTCTAAGTGACCCATGCTTACTTTCACTAATCTCTGTCTTTTTATATACTTGTAAAAGCTCTTACGATCTGTTATTATATTTCTTGCTAGTTTACTTTCATATTCTATTTTCTTCTTTATCGATTTTTTGCTCCTTTGCTGATTTTAAAAACCTTCCAATCCTTAGGTTTACTACTCTTTTTGGCAACATTGCAAGTTTCTTCTTTTAATCTAATACTGTCCTTAATTTTACTAGGTAGGCATGGCTGTACATTTTTCCAGTGGAATTTCTATTCCTCGAGGGAATGTATTGTGAATTATGAATTATTTATTTAAATGTTTTCCATTGCTGAAATCATGGCTGATCTTCTGCATCAACTCCTCTTTCCTGATTATGATCACTCTTCCCCAGAGGATCCTTTACTATAAGATTATTAATTAACCCTATTTCATTATGCAATACTAGATCTAAAATAGCCTTTTCCCTAGTTGGTTCCTCAACATATTGTTCTACAAAACTGTCACAAATGCATTCCATGAACTCATCCTCCAAGCTACTGTTGCCAATTTGGTTTGCACATTTTAAATGAAGATTAAAGTCCCCCATGATGATTGCATTACCCTTGTTACATGTCCTCTAATTTCCTGATTTATACTCTGTCCAACACTGAGATTACTGTTAGGGGGCCTATAAACTACTCCTCCCAATGTTTCCTGACCCTTGTTCTTTCATAGCTTCATCCATACTGATTCTATATCCATATGCTCTGGGCTAAGATCCTTCTCTCTAATGCCTTTATCTCATCCTTTATTATCAGGGTGACCCACCTCACTTTTCATTTTGCCTATCTTTTCTAAAAGTCAAGTACCCTGGAGTATTTAATTCCCAACCTTGGTCACCCTGCAACCACATCTCAGTAATAGCTATTAGATCAAACCTCTATTTGTGCTATTAATTCAAATATTTTGCCACAAATGCGTCATGCATTCAGATATAGTGCCTTTAATTTTAACGTTTTACTATTTTTCCCTCACGTCGCCTTAGTTGCTGATGCCCTATTACCGTTATTAAACTTTCTGTCCCTTCCTGACACAACTCTGTTTGATATTACCCAAATTGCTACTCTGCTCTATAGTCTTGACTTTTCTCTTCAGCCTTAGAAATGTACCTTTATTTGAACTCTCCCTCCCCCCCGTATTAGTTTAAAGCCCTATCGAACACCTTAGTTATTTGATTCACCAGGTCACTGCTCCTAACCGCTTTATGTGGAGTCAGTCCCAATGAAAGAGCTCCCACTTTCCCCAGTACTGGTGCCAGTGCCCCATGAATTGAAATCCCTGCCTCCCACACAACTCTTTTAGCTATGCATTTAACTCTCTGCTTGCAAGCATTGCACCACCACACCTACGCCGTGCATATGCCGTCTCCAGAGAATAGAACTGCTACATCAGCAAAGACTTGAACAACCGACCACCAAACCATTTCAAATCTAGGCGGCAATTTTAGACCATCGGCGAAGCCCTTCAGCGATCTCCCCTCAGCCTTGATGGCCGATGGCGAAATGCTTGGAAGAACTGTGACATACGGAATGAATTCCTTATAGAGGACTCCACAGTACAACCTGAAGGATCAAACCTTCCCCACAAACAGTGGACAACCATCAACCACCTGAAACTGGTCATGGTCGATGCTGCCACCTTCTCCATAGGTGAAGGATTAAAGCCTCCCCATCATGTGACTGTGGAGCTCCTAATCAGATGCTGGAGCACATCATCGAGCACTGCCCTCAGAGGGAATTCGCAGGCAGCTTACAAAATATCCACACTGTTACACCAGAAGCTTTGGCCTGGATATCCAACTTAGATATTGACGTTTGATTTGCTTTGCTACTGCTTACGGAAGAAGAAGATTCTCTGATCTGTTTGTTCCGATGCCAATGTTCACATGGCTCAGATAGTAATCCAGCGGTTTTACCTTTGAGGTTCTGCTTTTTAATTTGGACCCTAGCTCCTCAAACTTCCTCATTCCTAGTTCTTCCTATGTTGTTAGTTCACACGTGGACCACAACAACTGGATCCTCCCCCACCCACTCCAAATTCTTCTCCAGCTGTGAGGAGTTGCCCTGAATCCAGGCAATACAGCCTTTGGAACTCCTGGTCGCAACTGCAGAGAACAATATCGATCCCTCTGACTTTACTATCCCCTACCGCTAGCACATTCCTTTACGCTCTCCTGACTTGCATGGCCTCCACAGTGCAATGGTCAGTTTACCCATCCTTCCTGCAGTCTTTGTTCTCATCCATACAGGTAGCAAGCACCTCGTACTTGTTGGACAATAGCAAAGGCCGAGGCTCCTCTGGCACTGCAGCTGGGGTCACCTTACCTGCTTGAGTCACAGTCGCACCCACCTGTCCCTGACTACTAACCAAATCTAAACCACTAACTAACATAGGTAACACTCCCCCTCCCTGATGCATCGCAATGTCTGCACCTCAGACTCCAGCTCAACAACTCTGAGCTGAAGTTGCTCAAGTTGCAGGCACTTGCTGCAGATATGGTTGTCCAGGATCACAATGCTCTCCACAAACTCCCACATGCTGCCGATGTGGCACACCACCTGCACTGCCATCTCTCTCTAACCTTGCTTTGTATATTTAATTAATTAAAGTTTTATGTAATTATATCACGTGGTTTATTGTAAACTAATTAATTTAAGTAAAAGGAGACCCTCCTTCCCCCTCTGCACTGAATTCCCACTATTACCAAATTCTCAACTTCCCACTCCGTTTACAATGTACTCAGCTAATGTTGCGCTCTGTGCCTCCGCAAACACATTTGACTTTTATCTATCATCATCATAGGCAGTCCCTCGAAACAAGGATGACTTGCTTTCACGCCAAAAAAAGGATGAGTTCACAGGTGTGTATTGTATGGGGTTAATCACATACTGTTAATTATGATATTTAGTCATTTACAGTGTGTCTCTGTCCCATGCCCCGTAGAATGTTGTTGCTATAGAGAGAGAGGGAAGCGACCTTGGAACACACACCAACTTGTTATGAGATGGTCGGCGCCTCAAGATCTCATGCTTTGTGGACAAGCACTTGGGGCTTTACAGATTAGGAGTTAGCCATAAGCCACATGCACGCATGTTTTGTTCAATAGTATGCTTGTTTGATAGTATAAAGGTACAGCACTGTCCCATAGCTCTTTGAACTTCATCTTGGACTGTGATTCACGAGCGGTGCCGGGACCCTCAAAGCTCCAGACCAGCCGTCGCTGTGGAGTTCCCGATGGGCCAAAGGCCGTGAGCATTGTTGCATCTTATCATACTTCTCTTTTCTTCGAAAACTGTATTATTAATGTTTCTTTTCTCTCAGTAAACAGTATCTTATTCTTTACTTCATTTGTCTTGTCTCTTATTTAACATTCATCCAGATGCTGAACCTGGATCTATTATTATCGATCCAAAACATTTTGGCGTCACGAACAGGATCTGGTAAAATGTTTAAGAGAAAAGACAAGAAGCAGTCTCCTCCTGCGGGAGAGAAGGATAGAATACCAGGGTGGGGCACGAGGGATGAGGGTTTTGGTTCTCTTGCCAAGGTGCTAGCCCGGTTTGGACCCCCGCCACATGGGGATATGCCGTTATTGGAACAGAACAAAGATAGAACCGTACCCCACGTGGTACTGTCTCTCCTGGAGGAAGTGGGCTTCCCACAGGAGAAAAATAGTCCCCCACAAATGGGATGTATTTTGTTGACAGCCTTAAGGACGATGTGTAAACAACTTAAGGAAAGTGAGGCAGAAAAACCTGCAGTTAAAAACAGCTGTTAAGGTTTTGGAAAGTCAAAACTCGACCCTGACTGAAGCGGTCCACACTGCTCAAGAACGGGCGGACAAGGTCAATGAACAATTAGAAACTTTAATCTGCCGTCTGGCGACAGTACAAAATTAAAAGAAAGCCAGACCACGGAAATTACAGATGGATTTGAAATATATCCTTTGTATTGCACTGATTTGCTGCTGTATGTGGTAAGGACTTGCTCAATCAGACCCCAGTGAGTGTTTAAAAGCCAATGCAAAATCATGTAGGGAATGTATACAAGCTGGAAGAGATGGAGAGGGGGGGGGAACGGGAGGAAACTAAAAACCCTCCTCCATACACTCCGAGCACAGAAGCTAGACCCCTTATGACAAATAAGATGAAACAGCAATATGGGGAACAGCCGGTAAGCACTAGAGGGGTGCGTGACTTCACCACTAGTGAGTTACAAGAAATAGGGTCTCGATTTTGTCAAAAACCTGGGGAATCATTGTCAGAATGGCTAACCCGGATTTGGGACCAGGGAGCATCAGGCGTAATACTTAACCCCGAAGAGTTAACGAAAATGGGGACTATGACTACGGACCACCATATCACAACAGTGCCACGGAATGTCCAGGGCACAGGTTCGCTATGGGACATGGTTACTGTCAGGGTCCGGCAAAAATATCCCTCTGCCGTTGATTGGGAAGGAGAGGTAAAATCTTGGAATACTATGGCGGAGGGTGCGATACAGTTGCGCAACATGGCAGTACAGGGAGGATTATATCACCAGCAATATGGGTGCCAGATCAGGAGCATTTTATGGCACGAATGCGGAGCAGGCTGATGAAGAGTGGTCCTCCTATGATGAGGGGTGCGCTACTCGCATACCCCAACGTAGAAGAGCTGTGGAAGGCTAGTAATCTCCTCGACTAGGGGTGTGGCCGGGATCCGGGAGTACTCCCCGTTAGAACCACATCAACCCAAGCTCCTGGGGACCTGAGGCCGCACATTCTGATTACGATACATTGGCAGGGGAGGGGGGGGAACATACAAAGAGATGTTGCTTTACTGGACATAGGGGCAGAAGTTACTATTATCCATGGAAATCCTAGGAAACACACAGGGACCCGTATGATGATTAATGGGGTCGGAGGGGCAGAAACGCTCGCTGTCCGAACAACTATCAGAATGGCATTGGGAAATGGGCCTCCGTGCTGGGTAATGGTCTTAATATCGGCAGTAAAGGAACATATTATTGGGATGGACCTTTTAAAGGGAACCACACACAACACCTCGTTCGGGCGATTCTCATTCGGGATACGGGCGATCACTTTGATTACAGGGGAAGCAAAGTGGGAACCAGTGGTAATACCACGGCCATTGCGTATAGTGACTATGAAACAGTACCGAATACCTGGGGAACACAAAGAAATGGGGGAAACCATATAAGGGCTCTTGGGGGCGGGTATCATTAGACATGCGGTATCCTCCTACAATAGCCCTGTTTGGCCTGTGCAGAAAACCGACGAAAGTTGGAGGATGACTGTGGACTACCGACAACTGAACAAATTTGTCCCTCCCCTGGCAACCGCTGTCCCAGATATAGTATAACAGAGCGGCTGTCTGAAGAAGGTGCGGAGTGATATGCGGTAATCGACCTGGCCAATGCCTTTTTCTCCATTCCAATAGCGGAAGAATCCCAGGACCAGTTTGCATTCACTTGGAAAGGGAGGCAATACACGTTTAAACACCTACCTCAAGATTACCTACATAGCCCTACCTTATGCCACGGGTTGGTGGCCCGGGACCGAGACATGTGCACGTTGGCTCCTAATGTCTCACTGGCATACTACATCGATGATGTACTAATAAGGGGTCCCACCGAGGCAGTGGTGTCAGAAGCCCTAGCTACTTTAGTCCAACACATGCGAGACAGGTGCTGGGAGATAAATCCAAAGAAGGTACAGGGCCCTAGCCAGACTGTCCAGTTTCTGGGGATCCAATGGTCTCGGGGTGAGCGCATCATACCCGAGCCTGTGAAGAATAAAATTCAAGAAATGGCCACCCTCACGAATAAAACTGACACACAGCGGTTTGTGGGACTATTGGGTTACTGGAGGAGACACATACCTCACCTCACGATGCTATTAAAACCGCTGTATGCCGCAACACGTAAAAAGGCCCACTTCGAATGGGGAAAAGAACAACAGGTGGCTTTTGATGCAGTCAAAGAAGCCATAGCTCAAGCTTTACTCCAGCCCCACGAGTGCCTGGGCAGCCTTTTGAGCTACAGGTATCCGTTACCAATGATACTGCAGTATGGAGTTTGTGGCAGGTTCAACATGGCACCCGTATACTGTTAGGGTTCTGGTCTAGAAAATTGACAGATGCTGCTACTCATTACACTCCATTTGAGAAACAATTATTAGCATGTTATTGGGCCCTAACAGAAACAGAAGGACAGACAGGGGACGACAAAGTCAGTTTAATACCAGGCCTACCCATATTATCCTGGGTTCTCTTAGAAAATGAGACACACAAGGTCGGGCGAGCGCAGCAAAGCTCTATAGTGCGCTGGAAATGGTATATCACAGACAGAGCAAGTAAAGGAAAAGAAGGAATCACCCGACTACATGAGCATGTGGCAGAATACCCACAAACAGCTGAGAGTGAACTTACGCAGTCGTCTGTCAGTTTAACCCAAGAGTCACCGATCTCCTGGGGCGTGTCTTTTGAACAGTTAACACCTGAAGAACGTAGCCATGCCTGGTTCACAGATGGCTCAGCGGTCTGGCGAAACGGCCTTCAGTGATGGCGAGCCGCTGCCTTCAATCCCAAAACCCAGACAATTGTGCATGATGAGGGTGTGGGAGGCTCCAGCCAGCTAGCAGGACTAGCAGCTGTAGTCCTTGCGTTAGAAGAGGAACAGCAACAAGTACACATATATACTGACTCATGGGCAGTAGCCAATGGCATGGCGAGCTGGATGCGAAACTGGCATGAACATAACTGGCAAATAACTGGAAAGACTTGTGGGGAAAGCACGTATGGGAACAAATATGGTCCAAAGCCCAGAAGATGAAAATAACTGTATATCATGTGGACTCTCACATGAAAAACACTTCAAAGACCTCTGAACATAATAACACCATTGATAATATAGCCCGGGTACGGGCTGTCAAAGAGGCAGAAGAGGAAGAATATGGCATAGGCAAGTGGGCCCACCACAAATCTGGCCATTTGGGCATTCAGGGTACGATACAATGGATACGAAATAGGGGGTTAAATTTGACTACCGATGGTGTTAAACAGATCATAAACACCTGTGAAATTTGTCAGAAGGTGAAGCATTTTCCCTACATTTTCCCCGGTGCCCATATTAAGAGAGGGACTCAACCGGCACAAATATGGCAAGTTGATTATGTAGGACCTTTACCATTGCAACAACAGTTCCAATATTTGCTCACTGCTGTTGATACCTATTCTGGACTTTTGATAGCTTATCCAGTGACTAAAGCGAATCAACAAAGTACAATTAAAGGACTGCAGAATTTAATCACATACTACGGTGAGCCAGCAAAAGTACAGTCCGATAATGGGTTGCACTTCACAGGTCAAACAGTGCAACAGTGGGCAGTAGACAACAGGATCTATTGGATGTTCCACATACCTTACTATCCTCAAGCTGCAGGGTTAATAGAACGCATGAATGGACTACTTAAGCAACAGATTAAAATATTAACTCCCACTAACACATTGCAAGGGTGGTTAAAGGTCTTACCACAAGCAGTGCGCAATCTGAATCACCGACCATTGCGGGGGGGAACTCCCATAAGCCACATGTTAGGCAAAGTTAGTGTCCCGACTCTTGAAAAAGAAATTCAGACTCAGGACACAGTTTGTGAAGGAGGAAAAGTGTGGGTGCAGTACCCCCAGAAACCCTTACAAGCAGGGGAAATCTTAGTGAGAGGAGAAGGAGACACTTATTGGGTGCTCCTGACTGGTCAATATATTCCCCTCTGTGTTGACAAGGGTAAATTGACTAAACGAGGCTGAAATTAATATACTTATGCTTCCTCCCACAGAAATTCTGCCAAAATGGCGACTTACCAACTTGTGCTGGCAGGTCTCTGTGTCTCGTTATCTGTGACTGTGCTACTTCCATCCTCAAACACAGCATGGCCATACAGGGTGGCGGTTAGCTAACACTGATTGTACGCAAGACAATTAAGGGTGGATTGTATTGATGGAACATCTTTTACGGATAGTCCCCCAAAACAGCTGTTAATAAATCCTATCGTTGTTTTACTCATCACGTTATTACTGCTTGTATGTATTCTTAGGTGTAGACTGCGGGCGTTGCTTGCGCATACTCAATGTGTAACTGATGCATTACGCCTTCAACTTGATTATATTACTTAGAATGTCTAAATATCAAGGGTGGATTGTATTGTATGGGGTTAATCACATACTATTAATTATGACATTTAGTCATTTACAGTGTGTCTCAGTCCCATGCCCCGTAGAATGTTGTTGCTATAGAGAGAGAGGGAAGCGACCTTGGGACACACACCAGCTTGTTATGAGACGGTCGGCGCCTCAAGATCTCATGCTTTGTAGACAAGCACTTGGGGCTTTACAGATTATGAGTTGGGCATAAGCCACATGCACCCATGTTTTGTTCAATAGTATGTTTATTTGATAGTATAAAGGTACAGCACTATCCCGTAGCTCTTTGAACTTCACCTTGGACCGTGATTCGCGAGCGGTGCCGGGACCCCCGGCACTCCAGACCAGCCGTCACTGTGGAGTTCCCGACGGGCTGAAGGCCGTGAGCTTTGTTGCATTTTATCATACTTCCCTTTGCTTCGTAAACTGTATTATTAATGTTTCTTTTCTCTCAGTAAACGGTATCTTATTCTTTACTTCATTTGTCTTGTCTCTTATTTAACATTCATCCAGATCCCGAACCTGGGTCTATTATTATCGATCCAAAACAAGGTGTTTCAATGAAGGACCCGAACTACATCCTGAAGGGTGGAAGATGCCTGTGCGTGCATTTTTTTAACGTGGGGTGGCCGCTGCACACCAGCCACCACACGGGCTTGACAGAGCTAGGTCTTGGTCCAGTGGCAAGGATTACCCAAGACAACTGGAGATCAACTCTGCTGCACGGACCTAGTGCGCAGTGTGGGCTGGCCCGTGCTGCCTCTGGGCCCCTGGCCCCGAACTCACGCCTCTCCTGGGCCCCGATCACATCGCTCTACAGTCTCTCGCAGCTCCTTCGCCCCGATCTCGCCACTCCTGCTGCATCTGCCCACGCTCCAATCACCGACCTGGATCTTGATGACGTCACTCTTCACAGCCTTTGCCCTCCTGCACCAGCTCGCGCTGTACCTTGCAGTGGCCTCCATGCTGCCCATGGCCACCACTCGCCACTCCTTTTATGGCCCCGACCTGCCGCTGATGGTCTCTCGCAGGTTATCAACGAACTATGCCACAATTCATTTCACAGGCCCTTATGCTACAAGCAAAGGCTGACATATGGTCAGACTTCTCTGCAGTTGTCACTGACAGTTTCCAATTACCGTACCTATAAAGTATGTACCTGCGAGTGTGCTCACAGGTTTGTAAAGCTGTTGCCCATCCTCGTCTGCAGTCTGGAAACGCCATGGTGCACCATCCTGCCATCTGGAGGAGGCGGGGGTCCCCAATGGAGTGATCTTTACACAGGAGTCATCCCTCTATTTATTGGGGACCTGGCCTGGAGGGTGTTGCATGGAGCAGTCCCGTGCAATAAGTTTTTAAGTCAGTTCACGGGCTCCCAGGCCGCCTGCAATTTCTGCGGTCTGGAAGAGTCCATGTTCCACGTTTTTATGGAATGTGCGATGTTGCAGCCCCTCTTCCAATATTTGAAGGGGCTGCTCCTCAAATTCTGGTTGCACTTTAGTCCCACGCTCCTGATCTTTGGGCACCCTGTGCGGAGGGGAGCGGGCAGGTCCGAGGGCCTCCTTGTAGGACTGCTCCTCGGCATGGCCAAGGGTGCCATCAGCCGGTCCAGGCAGCGGGCGGTTGAGGTGGTCGTTCAGCCCGACTGCCTGCCTCTCTTCCGCGGTTACATCTGAGCCAGGGTGTCCCTGGAGATGGAGCACGCGGTGTCCACTGGTACGCTCGCGGCCTTCCGCGAGAGGTGGGTGCCGGAGGGACTGGAGTGCATCATCACCCCCAGCAACCAAATTTTAATTTGAACCTTTAATGGCTAAAGTTTAATTTGTTGAAGTTTGTCGGTTTTAGTGACCCCCCCCCCACCCCACCCCTCCCCCACTTTTAGCCAGGGTGGGGGCACTTGTATAATTTGTGTTTTAGGGCCCTCAAAAAAAAACAAGGGGGCACTTGAAAAGTTTTTGGAGTGTTCCCCCCCACCTCCCTCCCTTTAATCAAGGGGCATTTGATTATTAGTTTACAACAAAATAGTTGTAGAGCTGTTGCATTGTGAATGGCTTCGCCAGTCACATAATGTTCACAAGACTCAATAAAACCTCCGGCAGTTCAGTCTAGCATCCACAATGAGGTATGCAGTTGTGAGCCTAATGGATGAACTGGTAAAAAAAAAGACTTGGATTTATATAATGCCTTTTATGACCACCAAACGTCTCAAAGCACTTTACAGCCAATGAAGTACTTTTTGAAGTGTTGTACTGTAGGAAACTCAGCAGCCAATTTGCGCACAGCAAGCTCCCACAAATAGTAATGTGATAATGACCAGATCATGTGTTTTTTTTTGTTGTGTTGATTGAAGGATAAATATTGGCCAGGACACCAGGGATAACTCCCCTGCTCTTCTTCAAAATAGTGCCATGGGATCTTTTAAATCACTTGAGAGAGCAGACAGGACTTCGGTTTAACGTCTCATGTGAAAGACGGCACCTCCAACAGTGCAGCACTCCCTCAGCACTGCACTGGAGTATCAGCCTAGATTTTTTTGTGCTCAAGTCCCTGGAATGGGACTTTAAACCACAACCTTTTGACTCAGAGGCAAGTGTGCTACCCACTGAGCCATGGCTGACACTGGTAATGTGTAGTGTGATTGTTAAATCTTTGTTAATAAATCAACTAGTTGTTAATAGCAATGTGTTGCTATGAATTCTTAAGCAAAGATCCCATGAAGTAAATACATTGCCATACCTGCAGTCTGGCAGATGCCACGGAGCTGAAATAAGGTTGCCCTTTTCCCAAATCTGTGCGGGTGATTTTCCTCTCTTTACCGCCCAATTTTTGAGCATGTGCAGGATGATAATGAAACCATTTTCTTTTAAACTTACTCCATTAAGGACCCACTTGTGGCTGAGCTGGGAGGTGTATCTGTCCCGCCCCCTCCCCCAATTAGTGAGTTCCATGTTGCCGTTGGCAACTCGCTGATATTATTCTAATGAGGCCCAACCACACAAATGGTCTGGGCCTGCAGCAGGCTTTGACAGGCAGATCACTCTGCCCACTGTCTGCCCAATAAAAGTCACAAACAAAAAATCTGCTCCCAAATATAAGTTAGGGTGGCGATCGATCACCAGTCAAATCTACCCAGAGTGCCTTTCCTCTTTAATAACACCATTCAGAGCTTACCCAGTGAAGCAATACAAAGCTCACTTGGTAAATTCCACACAGGCGGTCCACAATGACCTACCAGTGGTGGAGCAGAGTCCACATCATACCTACCAATCCACATTGACCATTGTACACGTGTCCTGCCTGCGACATGTGAAAGTTTCTCACAATACCATCGGTCATGAAGCAATGCAGAATTACCTAAAGGATCCACATTGAAACTATCATTGTTTTTTTTATTAAATCACTTTTCAACATTCGAAAAGGATTTTACTTCCTTCATTGAAAAGCAGACGCAAAAGCAACCAATCCAATCGCTGTTTTCTTCAACGACTTTTTGAGTATCCGTGTTGGTTTCTCATATACCCTACCACATATCCCTAAAAATAACATCAACAATTCACAAAATAACATCACTGAAGAGAGAGGTGAGGAGAATATTCCCTTATGTAGGGATCGTTAGAACATGGAATGGCTGCCCGGAAACAGTGAGAGAAGCAGAATCCAGAACAGCGTTTAAAAGTATTTAAAATTGCAAAATTGAAAGGAATGGGGAAAGGAAAGATGAATTGGACTGAGTGAATAGCTCTTTCAGAGAGCGGGCAGAGGCGCGATGGGCCGAATGGCCCCCTTTCGTGCTGCAAAATTCTATGATACTGTGATTCTAACTTACCCACTTCATCATGCAGCAGATCCAGCAACATTCTTATGCTTCAGCACAGAACGTTTACAAACGGGTGTCGATTTTGCAGTCGGTTGAATGGAATAGGCCTTGCAGTGTCCCTGGCAACCTCCCTTTTGGGAGAATTTTAAAATTAAAAGCAGATCCATTAAAAATATCTATTTTCTTCCTTTTATGCCACACTCATTTTACTTTTCAATCAATGCACATGTCTACAATATGTGTGCGCACTAGGTCCATGCAGCAGAGCTGGTCTCCAATCATCGTGGTTAACCCTTGCCACTGGACAAAGACCTAGCTCTGTCAAGCCCGTGTGGTGGCTGGTGTGCAACGACCACCACCATTAAAAAAATCCACACACAGGCATCTTCCACCCTCCAACATGTAGTTCGGGACCTGGAATATTAGGTCCCTCATTGAAAAAGCAGTGAACACATTTCTTTTTGGTGTGGAAGCAAGTCATCCTCGAAACGAGGGACCACCTATGATGATGAGGTTGAATGGAGGCTGTTAAAAATGGTCATCTGTTTCCACTTGAAAGAGGCACCAGGCTGACATAATTATTAAAATGCCCATTACCCAAACATGTAAAATTACAAATTGATTCTAAGGGACAGGCTGGAAAGCATACCTGTATAGTGATCAGGCATGCCAGAAGGATTTAGAAAGAAATCATGTGTAACTTCTTTGAGAGTGCCACAGAAAAAAGGCAAATTGAATAACTAGGGCTGCAGAGAGGGTCTTAAGCTAATTAGTGGGTGGGAGGGTTCAGGTGAGTGGAATTTTTAAAAGTCAAAGAATAAGGAGAAGGCAATACACCAGGGTAGCACTGGGGAAAATGAAAATCAGCGCGTGACAGGAAGGGACAGAATGTATAGACAGTGTATAAGGAGTCTATCAGAAAGTGGGGTCAAAGCAGAAAAAAATGGTAAAAAGAACAAATGTGAAAGCTCTTTATCTGGTACTGTGTAATGAGACAGGATTAATAAGCAATCTCCTAGTAAAGGATGCTCTAGGAATGAGTGACTATAGCATGGTTGAATTTCAAATTCAGTTGGAGGATGAGAAAGTTGGATCTCAAACCAGTGTCCGAAGCTTAAACAAAGGAGACTACAAAAGTATGAAGACAGAGTTGGCCAAAAGGGACTGGGAAAACAGATTAATGTGTAGGACGGTTGATGAGCAGTGGCAGACATTTAAGGAGATAGTTCAATAACTCTCAACAAAAATATATTCCTATGAGAAGGAAAGACTGTAAGAGAAGGGATAACCATCCATGGCTAACTAAGGAAATAAGGGATGGTATCAAATTGAAAACAAGGGCATACAATGTGGCCAATATGAGTGAGAGGCCAGAGGATTGGGAAACTTTTAAAAGCCAGTCAAAAACAACTAAAAAAATAATAAAGAGAGGGAAGATAGATTATGAAAGCAAACTAGCACGAAATACAAAAACATATAGTAAGAATTTCTACAGGTACATAATAAAGAGGAAAAGAGTGGCTAAAATAAATGTTGGTCCCTTAGCAGATGAGGCTGGGGAATTAATAATGGGGAATAGGGAAATAGCAGAGACTTTCAACAAATATTTTGTATCGGTCTTCACGGCATAAGACACTAAAAACATCCCAATAGTGGATAATCAAGGGGCTATAGAGTGGGATGAACTTAATACAATCACTAAAGAAGTAGTATTCGGTAAAATAATGGGATTAAAGGCAGACAAGTACCCTGGACCTGATGGCCTGCATCCTAGGGTCTTAAAAGAAGTGGCTGCAGAGATAGTGGATGCATTGGTTGCAATCTACCAAAATTCCCTGGATTCTGGGGAGATCCCAGTGGATTGGAAAACTGCAAATGTAATGCCCTATTTAAAAAACGAGGCAGACAGAAAACAGGAAACTCTAGATCAGTTAGCCTAACATCTGTCGTTGGGAAAATGCTGGAATCCATTATTGAGGAAGTCGTAGCAGGTGTAAGAATTCGGTGAAAACATCGGCATAAACTTTTGGACTTTTGGACATTGCTTGGACACATTTTCTGTTACTGCAGAGAGCAGAGCGGAGTGATTTGGGACAGGTTCACACATACCCCACAGGAATACACATCAGGTGGACAAGGAATCAATCGCAGGAATGGTTGATGGACAGGCCTTTTGTCTTGCAATCAGTGAGACATTAAGTAAAGTGGCTGAAGTTTCAGGCCATCGAAAGTCAAAGGAAAGCTATTCAACCACAGGCTTGTCGGAACCACACATCGAGGTAGAGCCCAATTGACAAAGGAACAGCCCAAAGACTTGATTTTGCTTTTCAGTTGCACAGCCTCAGGCGGGAAGAAGCATTTTGCAAGTATAAGAGACAGCAGTTGCAGTCATCTTTCTCTCTCCCCTCTTCTACGCCTTCTTGCGTCGTTCAACGCACAAGGACTGAGCACTTCATCTGGGATGGAGAGAAGAAACACCATCTACGAGCAAAGAGAGCCTCGTTATTTTGACTGGGAAGCTGACCTTGAGACTGGACTTGAATACCACAGATTGGTACAGAACCAGGAGATACGCCTCATCGGGAGAAGCAGCGAGTAAGCCAGACGAGTAATTAGAGAGCATTATCCCAGCCCACGCATATTTAAGACCACTGCATAGTGTGAAAGGGTGTTATGTGTCCCAAGCAAGCCTTAGGGGTTTAGTGGGGGAGGATTTTGCATGGATTGTAAGCGAACGCACAATTCTGTTGGACAGATTCAGTGGTACTTTTGAATCCGAGCAGGGGTGTTTTAGACGAGGGTACTTCGCGTTAGGGGCCTGTTCAGATGGGCCAGAATTGTGTGTTGTACTATGTTTGTTTGTTTTACACACCAGGGTGTGTTTTACTGGGTGCAGGTGTTTGCTTTAACTTGAATAAAAACATTGTGATGGTGGAGACCGAAAAGATCTGTTTATGACTGTATATTACTGTTCACGACGATAATTCCAATGTCTAGAACTGTTGTAAGAGGGGTGACTCAAAACCACCAGGTGCAAAACCACTTACACAGGACATTTGGAAAAGCATGATTCAATCAAGCAGAGTCCACATGGTTTTATGAAGGGGAAATCATGTTGGATAAATGAGTTTACTGAGGATGTAACAAGCAAGGTGGATAAGGGGGAAACATTGGTGTATTTTATTTCCAGCAGGAATTCGATAAGGTGCCACATAAAAGGGTACTGCACAAGATAAAAATTCATGGGGTTGAGGTAATATATTAGCATGGATAGAGGATTGACTAACTAACAGAAAACAGAGAGTCGGGATAAATGGGTCATTTTACGGTTGGCAAACAGTGACGAGTGGGGTGCTACAGGGATCAGTGCTGGGTCCTCAACTATTTACAATCTATATTAATGACTTGGATGAAGGGACCGAGTGTAATGTAGCCAAGTTTACTGATGATACAAATTGTGAGGAGGACACAAGAAATCTGGAAAGGGATAATAAACAGGCTAAATGAGCGGGCAAACATTTGTCAGAGGGAGTATAATATGGGAAAATGTGAGGTTATCCACTTTGGCAGAAGAAAGACAAAAACAAATTGTGATTTAAATGGAGAAAAATTGCAAAGTGCTGCAGTACAGAGGGTCCTGGGGGTCCTTGTGCATGAAACAGAAAAAGTTAGTATGCAGGTACAGTAAGTAATGAGGAAGGCAAATAGAATGTTGGCCTTCATTGCAAGGGGGATAGAGTATAAAAGCAGAGAAGGCCTGCTACAACTGTACAGGGTATTGATGAGGCCACACCTTCAGTACTGCGTACAATTTTGATCTCCGTATTTAAGGAAGGATATACTTGCATTGGATGCTGTTCAGAGAAGGTTCACGAGGTTGATTCCGGAGATGAGGTGGTTGAGTTATGAAGATAAGTTGAGTAGGTTGGGCCTATACTCATTGGAGTTCAGAAGAATGAGAGCTGATCTTATCGAAACATATAAGATAATGAGGGAGCTCGACAAGGTGGATGCAGAGAGGATATTTCCGCTCATAGGGGAAACTAAAACTAGGGGACATAGTCTCACAATAAGGGGCTGCCCATTTAAAACTGAGATGAGGAGGAATTTCTTCTCTCAGACGATTGTAAATCTGTGGAATTCTCTGCCCCAGAGAGCTGTGGAGGCAGGTCCTTGAATATATTTAAGATGGAGATAGACAGGTTTTTGAGCTATACGGGAGTAAAGGGTTATGTGGAGCGGGCAGGGAAGTGGAGCTGAGTCCATAATCAGATCAGCCATGATCTTATTGAATGGCGGAGCAGGCTCGAGGGGCCAAATGGCCTACTCCTGCTCCTATTTCTTATGTTCTTAAATCATGCAATTATAGTTTATGTAGACTTTCAGAAAACTTTTCACAAAGTTCAATATTAAAGACCTTTAATTAAAAGCAAAAAGGCATTCATGTTCGAATATAAGACTGGGATAAAAATTGGTTAAAAATAATAAATAGCAAGAACGTTTGAGAAGTGCAATGCCCGCCTGGAGGGAAGTGTTGAATGTAAACCCATAGGGTCTGTGCTGAGAATCCTATTGCTGACAATTGACACAAACAAGCTGGATAATTAAAACAACTATAAATAATCAGATTTGCTGGCATTATAAAAGTAGGGAGAGCATTAGAGACAGGGCACACTGCAAGAAATTTGAAAAATTATTTTAATTGGTCATACAACTGGGCAGACACATGGCAGATGATATTTATCAGTGACTAATGTATTACAAACACATCACAAATGTGGGACATAAATATAGAATGAAAAAAAGAGACTTGCATTTATATAGCGCCTTTCACAACCACCAGATGTACCAAAGCGCATTACAGCCAATGAAGTACTTTTGGAGTGTAGTCACTGTTGCAACATGAGAAATGCGGCAGTCAATGTGCGCACAGCAAGCTCCCACAAACAGCAACGTGATAATGGCCAGATAATCTGTTTTTTGTTATGTTGATAGAGGGATAAATATTGGCCAGGACACTGGGGAGAACTCCCCTGCTCTTCTTTGAAATAGTGCCATGAGATCTTTTACATCGACCTGAGAGGACAGACCGGGGCCTCAGTTTAACATCTCATCCAAAAGACAGCACCTCCGACAGTTCAGCACTCCCTCAGTTCTGCACTGGAACGTCAGCCTAGATTTATGTGCTCAAGTCCCTGGAGTGGGACTTGAACCTACAGCCTTCTGACTCAGATGTGAGTGTGCTGCCCACTGAGCCACAGCTGAATATAATTAAATTTAGCAAAGTGTATAACTAGAAAAGGGGTTAGGTAATAGTAGACCCATCAATGTCCATATAATTTTATAAAGCAATTCTACAAAGCTAGTCAAAACTGTGGCAATTTGTTAACCTGAGTGAGCTTCAAATTCCATATCTTATTCCTCACCCAGACCACCTATTTCCACCTCTGTAACACTGGCCCCCTAAGCGCTACCTTATGCAAACTATTATCTGTCCAACATTCTATTGTCTGTACCTATTCTTTTATTAAGTCCCTTTTGCCCATCACCCCTGTACATTTACAAATCCTGGTATAGACTTGCTCCATTCTCCTTCTGCGACCTCCTCCAGCCCCACCTCTCTGCTAAGATTATGCTCTCCTCCATTCCCAACCGATGCCGTTGACGTCTCCTTCAGTCACCTCCCAATAGTCAAGAAATTGATGACTGCTGTGACCTTAACCACCATTTACTTACTGATAATCCTTCCAAATCAACTGCAATTAGTTGATACATGATAATCATAATCTCTGTTACAAATTAGATATTCTCTTGAGATGAGGCCAGATTTGAATCAGTAAATTGCATGGTTTTGCAGCAAGTGAACATACAGAGTAGCAGTTGCGATCGGATTTACTTAGCTCAATCAGTACAACTTGTCTGCATGTCACATTACAAAATAATGAACATGCTCGACTTCCCCATATCAGTAGGCATTACTACACTCCCGCATTCTGCCTCCTAGCCTGGAAAACGTTTCCTCTTGCAAATTTCTATTTGACAAAATCCCACTGCCTTCATAGTCTTGGCTGAACTTGACAACTTTTGCCTCTGTCTCTGTAATTTTATCATGCTCTGTTTATGGCCAAAAAAAGCCCGTCAAACACCTACTTCCGAGTACCCAGGATCAGAGACTTCCCAACGCAATGGGTCTGACATCTTTATTTATTACCCAGACAAACTAACAAATTTCTTACTGTTTAGTCTGTAGGGAAAACAATCTCCATTAACATATTAACCACGTATCATCTCAATGTCTTTTTAAAAAATCTTATGTGAATACACATTACTTTGATACCTGGGCAGTATCTTGAAATCAACGGAATCCAAATCGGGTGGGTTCTACATTATCAACAGAAAGCAGGAAAATTGCTTTTACACAGAGAGTTTTGAGGCTATGGAATGTACTAGTCAGTGATTGGAGCAGAGGCCATGTCAACATTTAAAAATAGGCTAGATAGGTGCTCGAAGCAAAGCGGAGTAAAGGGATGTAGGAACAAAACGGAGATATGGAATTGCTGCTTAATAGGAGGGCAAGCATCAACACTGACTGGATGGGCTGAATGGCCTGTTTCTGTGACATAATTTCTATCAAACCCAACATTAAAAAATAACTTTTTTTTCCAAATCCTTTCTGTGAAAAAAAAATGGCCAAACAAAATTGAGTCTCAACCATCCAGAAATCCATTGCTCCTCTGAGACATCCATGAAACGAACTGCAAGTGTAAGGAGTGACCACATCCCATTCCCAGGAGTGAGCGCTGTTCAAACCCTACTCCGTCACTTTGTCACATCACCTTGTTTTCTCTGACAAATGCGCATACAATAGCAACAAAATTATCCACACTCAGCTTTCATCAGACTTCAGTCTCACCGCAGCATTAAATCTTTGTCCAAGTATAACATATAATACAGGTCTTCTGAAGGTTTTACAATTGCCAAAAAATTGTAAACTTCCTGAACTGAATAATTGGTTTAATTGATGTGTTTGGTTCACTGGTATGTTTATTAGTGAGCTAAATATAATTGTGGGGAGAGAAATCTGTGTTAACACTGCAAAAATGAACTTCAATGCCTGCGGTACTTTATGACTGACGGTGAATTGATGTTAAAATTACCAACACGCAGAAAATAGAGCCTATAATTACCATGTTAATTTAACTAGACGTCATAGCGTTATCTGGAGCCAATATAAAAGTGAGTATCAAAGATAATGCATACACATCAACAATTTAAAGATGGATTGGATAGATAAGGTATGCTGTAAATAAATAGTTCAGAAATTTCAACAGTGTGACCATAAATTACATTGTGTATTGGCGAATTGTTAATCCTAGACATCACTATAAGTGACCATTCCCTTTTCATTCAGAAAGTAAAATATTTATAGAGAGTTGTGTATATTGGTGCTCATCCTTATCCGTAAGGTATTTCTTTGTTTCAAATTTGGAGAGCCAGTTCCTTGAAGCATCTGTCTTAAATGGGTTTAATGTCCATATTTATTATTGTTCATTTACCATGTTAGTTTATTTAGATAAAATTGATCTGTACTTTGGTATTTTTTTGTCCTATAATGTTAGTTTATTATCTTTTCTGTTCATTGTTCGAGGTCTCCCTATTTAGGAAGTTCCAGTAATCACTGTTGTAATTATTGTCAGATCTTTTGATACAGTGGAGCTGGCAGTAACTGGATGTTACAAGCACAATACGTGCTGTAAAACCTGGCACTGGCCCACTCATCAGAAACGACACACAGTTTGATGACCCTGAGCTGTCTGAGTTTTACAAGATAAGATTGTTACCGGAGAGGGAGCCCGTTCATGGAGTTGCTGTGCCCAGATGTGAAGTTTGCCTCCCTGATCGCCAGCCTCAGCTCCTCGGTTACAGCGAGTATGCAACTTCCCCACGTTCGACATAAAGTCGACAGTGAACCATGCAATCCCAAAAGTTAGCCAATTATCTGCGTTGCATTATCCCAGCATGGGGCACAGGTATCAGATAAAGGACAAGAACATTGAAACAAATTAATTCTCATAAAACAATTGAACAGAGGTAAATGAAATTTAAAGACTTTTCTGCAAGAAGATATCCACGAAAACCCTGCTCCACAACATCACGATACAGTGAGATACTGGAGACTGGGGTCGGGCTGTCTGTTGCAATGTGAAAACTATTAATAGCTTGACACGATTTTTCAGCGGTTTAACTTTTTGTTAGCAACTAATGCAACGATCCCACCAAAGCGGGGTTGGAGCAGTCCCTGCTATAAACCTTTTAAAATAAAATATCTCGGGGTCATACCCCTCACCGCATTGATCAAGATGACATGCTTTCCCGGTCTCGGGATACCAAGCAGTTCTGATGAATGTTTGGATTAGGACAGTGCTGCTGTCAGTACGCACATCCATGGGGCAGTGGATGGTCCTGGAAGCTGGCTGGCTGGGCTGGCAGAAGGGGGTATATTTTTTCCCCGCAGCCCATTCAACCCGAATCCGTCTCCAAACTTCCCTTTCCACCACTAACTTTGCGACTTGTCAAAATGAGGAAGGGGGCGCTCGCCGAACTCGCTCCCATTCCAGCGAAGCAGTTACATTTCAGTCCTTTCGATTTCATTCCTGCTATTGACTGTCAACTCGGCCCATCTGGGGCGATCTTCACTGGTTTCTATTTAGCATCTAACCTATTTCTGGGCTGATTTAATCCCCCAGCTCCCAGCCCGCTTGCTGTGTCAACCCTTCTGCATTTAGGATTTGAGCACAGCTTGGTTGTATTTGGATGTTGCGGAGTTAGGAGCTCACGAAGAAACCTGGATAAAGCGAATAAAAGGCCATCTTTTACCCACCCACAAACTGAATTTAAAAAATATCCATCTTTAAAAGAAACTGACATTTCGTTCATGTCATCCAGTGCCAAGATACACTGTCTAATACTGCAGCCGTTTGGTACAGTGACTGATGAATGCGATCTATAAAATCTAAAAATCAGGGTCTGTGATTGTCACTTAGTCTGTACGGGCCATAATCTGGCGCTGGGTTTGAAAAGGATTTGGTTGCTCTGGCGCTGCGGTCTGATTCGGATCCCAAAGGGGGCGCTCTCTATCTTCATTAGGGGCAATAAACTGCGGGAGGAATGAATGGGTTTATTGGAAGTGGTTAACTGCCACGCTTGGCTTTATATTGCACGTGTATTTCTGCTCAGGGGGAGAGTAGAAGTTGGAAGGAATCCTGCTTTGAAGAGGTTGCGGCCTGGATCCGGTGAATGTCACAGTTAACGGACGATGATAAATGGAGCTTTGCCAGTGCGACCGCACCGCCCAGATGCGCTGTCCCCGCTCTCCTGATCAGGAACAGGCCCCGCATCACATTAAACAATCACCTCAACAATCCATTTCTCAGAGTGACATTTATTTTCAAAATGAATTTTTGCAGCAACACAAAAACAAAAAATTGCGGATGCTGCAAATCTGAAATAAAACTGAAAATGCTGGAAAATTTCAGGACTTTTTCTCGGGAATTGTTACTCGGGATTTTAGCAGCCTTCAATTTAAAAAAAAAACCTCGACTAACTTGAGAACTTGAAATCCGTTTGTTTTAAAATCTGGAAATAAAAAGTTGGAGTCAGTAAAGGTGACCATGATGCTGACAGATTCTTCTTAAACAAACAGCGGGTTAACCAAACCTGCTTTCCTTACCCGGTCTGGGCCTAAAGATGACTGCAGTCCCACACCAACATGCTTGACTGTCAACTGTCCTCTGAAGTGGTGTAGCGAGCCGCTCAGTTGTATCAAACCAAGGCAACTAAGGATGGGCAATAAATACTGGCCTTGCCAGCAATACCCACACCGGAGAACGAAGTAAAACACATTAGGAATGTGATTGTGGGTCGCTGCATATAAAGCAGTATAAGGCTCTGTATTAAAGTGTTTAACGGGTATTGTATCTTTAAACTTTCAGCTAGATACCAACGCTGTTCGCGTATCACAAGTTCCGAATTCAGCTTTTCAGTTTTAATGCAAGTTGGAAATAATTGTTTGAATTTTGATGGCACCTATATTCGGTTGGCGAGATCTACCTGTCAGCATTGTTGCTGGTAACGAAAAGAAAGCCATGAATTATTCAGCGGGAGCAGAGTTGGACATTATGATGAGCCCAATTATTGTGCTTTTCCTACAGCCTCTGAATACCATTTACTTTATCAGAACACGCAATCAAAAATCATCACTTCTCGATTAAATATTTTGACTGAATAAAAAAACAAGTTTGTTTTTACAATTCCGCGCTCTCCCCGAAAGAAATTGGTGCTGAATATTCGGGAGTGAGGGCCTTTAGTTTCGGAGTGAAAGTTGGAATTTGTGAGATTCTGCAGTGAATGTAACATATTTATAGCGACGGCGAAACCAGCGTCATTTACAGCGGAATATTGACAAGTGCACCAGAAATGTACACAGCCCACACCCCGAATGCAGAGTAACGAGTGACACCAAACAAATCCTAGACCCAAAATTGTGATGGATCGATGGGGTTAATATGTCAGCGAATCCACGGGGCTTCCGCCCCAAACTTGCTGAGCGCTTACATTCAATAATTATCAGTTTTGATTTGTTTAAATTTGCAGGGAAAAAACGCATGCTATATTCAAATATGTAAAACTCATATTATACTGTAATATATACAAATCATTTTATATTGTGATATGTAAAAATTATGTTATATTGTACTATGTAAAACTCATATTAACTAATATAAAAATCATGTCATAATTTAATATGTATAAATCATTGTTATATTGTAATATGTAAAACATCAGATTGTGATATACTATGTATAAATCATGTTATATTGTAATACGTAAAAATCATATTATATTGTAATATGTAAAACATCATTTTGTAATGTAATATGTATAAATCATGTTATATTGTAATACGTAAAAATCATTATATTGTAATATGTAAAAATCATTTTAGATTGTAATATGTAAAAATCATATTGTAATGTAATATGTATAAATCATGTTATATTGTAATACGTAAAAATCATTATATTGCAAAATGTAAAAATCATTTTAATATGTGAAACTCATATTATATTGTAAAAACCATTTTAGATTGCATTATATCCCTGAGTGCGCTTCCTAGATGGCTAACGACTGGTGAGAAATAAGACTACAATTGCGGGAAGATTAAGCTTCACCAATTATTTGTGGTTGATCCATCTTCAAATTGTTTAATCGCATCGCAATAAATTCCGAGTCCTAGCCCGTTCAGAAAGCTCACTGTAATTAAATTTCCTCTTTAAATTGATTCGCAGCCCTTTAAATGGCATTAATGAGGCTTAGCCGGGTACGGTGCACGGCGCCTGCTTTGAGCAGGGGGCCGCAACGCTTACTCTGGACATTATTTTTACCATAAATAGATCATTTGTAGGCAATTTGTCAGAGCACGGCTTATCTTGAGAATATTATAAAGCGATCAAGGTGTCGGGAGGCAGGTTGGGTTGTGTGGCTGGAGGTTTGTGCAGGCTGGTTGCGTGTGTGCTGTTTTGCAGTGAGTGCTGATGCGTGTAGCACGGAGACGGGAGAAGTGGCCCCGAAATAACCATCGCGTGTCTCCTCGGTAGCATTGCGCCGCGATAGCACGCAGGGTCTGACCTGGGAATTCCAACAGACTTTTGCCAGGAGCTAAAATAGGAATGTCGCTCAAAATAACCCAGGATTATTCGACTAAACTTTGCGCCGGTGATTTACCCCCTTGCAGTTCAATTGCATCCCAGTTCTCACCCGCTCAGCCTTTCTGTTAGATTAAATAGCCTGCCTGCTCTCTCACCGAGGCAAAGGGCCCATGCAATGCTGGTGACGGGAAGCATGATAAGGGGTGTGATAAAGAAAGGGAAAGTTTGTATTGAGACCACAACTGTCCAGCTGTGGACGCTGTATTGAGGAAATGGCCATTCCTTTAAAATGCAACTGGGCTTCCTTCAATAAAAGATAGATACTAAACATGCCCGTGTCAAGATAACACAGTGTGAACATCTCGAACAGAAGCTGACAGAATGGGAAAGGTCCAGGGCCCACAGTTAATAAGCAGTCGGATATGTTTAGTGATCTGAGTAAGTCAATGAAGAAATGCACTCAAGTTTTAAAGTGGATGCCTTGACTATTCCCATAAGGATGTGTCATTAGAAATAAGCACAGTACATTGACACATAGAATGAAAGTCGAACTGAATGTTAAATAAAACATTCCTCAAGGAGTTGGAGGATAAGTTAAAATGTTTTCTCTTTACGAGATAATTAGTTCCTGTCGAGATAACTTATAGAAAAAGGTAGTGCTAAACATTACCCAATATATCGGGGCCGGCTCCCATCTAACCAGATGACTGCGCGGTGTGTACCTTTGGACAGATTGTGATATTAACAGCGACTCAATTTCTATAAAGTTAAGACTTTCCCCCGACATTGCTGCTATTTAATCTCAGATGGGACGGGTCCCCAGAAGGACACTGGTTTGAGAGCTCATGTGCGAGAATATTATGCCATGTGTTTATTTAAATCTGTATAAACAGTGCAGTCTGGAGGATTTATATTTAGTTCTGAGGAGGTTTTTCCAGTCAAACGCTGTAATATTCTGTCCCAACTCCAAACTCCATTTCAGCCTGTCCTCTTGCAGCGGCTGCTCTGGCATATTCAGCCCAGTGAGACTTGACGTGCTTGATTGGACAATGAGGTTTGATTTCCCGCTCTCTGATTGGGTGCCGTGATGCAGGCTACGGGTGTGATTGGCCAGCGGGTTTGACAGGCGGCTGCAGCGCCAAGGTCCCGCCTCTCGCGCTGTGTGCTGCAGTTTAAAGTGTATTGAGCGCTGGTCAGATGCTGCCAGTGTTTGAGTGTTTGTACACACAGCTAGCACAGGGACTGGCAGCACCAGCCATGGCTATGGGACGGTGGCTCTGGCTATTATTGTGGAATATGTTCTGTAGATCACACTGCATCTACTTTCCGCCAAGTGAAGGTAAGAGGACACAGCCCGCGACAGATAATGTAAAGCTTATCATAATGTAAAGCGGATAGGGAAATATCACCGGATCCACGATTTAAAGAAACAACAGTCCTGGTCTCAATTGTAAAAAAAAATCTGTTTTCTTATCAAATCTGCAGAAGTTTAATTTGTTCTAAAATAGCGGCCCGGTGCGTGGGGGTAATTTGAATGCAGGGCGAGGTGTTACTGACTGTACCTGTGTGTGTGTGTGACTGGACAGGGGGCACCGGACCTCCAGACATCACTGCAATCAGCTTTTGTTTTGATACAGTGTCACACTGATGTGCAGTGGGCTTCGCTGTTAGGGTTAGTTGTGTGCAACGGGAGCTCATGTTGCAGGCTGCAGACTCTGCGGTGTGTGGGGACAGCCAGGGCCAGCTGTGTGGGGATTCACCCACGTGAAACAGGAGCTCAGAATTGTGCCGACAGAAACATAGAATCTATTTCAAGTACCATTGGTATATTTGATATTTATTTAAATGCATATATATATATGTGTGTGTGTGTGTGCATGTGTGTATATATTGATGTGAATATATATATATTTGCATGCATCTATGTATGTGTATATACGCATATGTACGTTGATATGATATATATGTGTATATATATATGTGTGTTTGTGTGTATATATACAATGTATGTGTAAATATATAATGTGTGTGTGGGTATATATATATAATGTTGGTGTGTGTGTCTATATGTATGTGTGTGTGTATATATGTGTGTGTGTATAGATATATATTTGTGTGTGTGTATGTGTATATATGTGTGTATATATATATATGAATGTGTATAAATATGAGTGCGTGTGTGTGTATATATATATATGTGTGCGTATGTATATATATGTGTGTGTGTATATGTATGTGTGTGTGTATATATATGTGTGTGTGTATATATATTTGTGTGTGTATATGTGTATATATATGTGTGTGTGTTTATATGTGTGTGTGTGTGTATATATATATATATATGCCTGTGTATGTGTGTGTGTATATATGTGTGTGTGTGTGTGTGTGTATATATGTGTGTGTATATATATATATATATGTGTGTGTGCTCGTATGTATATACATACATATATGTGTGTGTGTGTGTGTATATTTACATGAGTGTGTATATATATGTATATATATAGCTGTGTGTGTATATGTGTGTGTGTGTAAATATGTGTATATACAGTTCATTTCTCATTGCAGACCTAATTGGATTAATTGAACAATTGGAGTCAGATGAAGAGTAAGCTATCTATTCTTGCCCTTATTCTCAATTCAAACCGAGCAGATTGATGTCATGTCCTCGGGCCGGCTTGGCAACTTAAAAAAAACTCTTTCATCTGCTCTCTGGACGGTTCTATATTACAAGTTAACAAAGCATGGCGATTGTTTTATTTTGATCAGAGGGACTGCGGTTCTGTTGGAAACTTTACTGGGAGCTGGCACTGGCCGAGGTTTGTGTGGGATGTTGCTCAGGCGCTTTCAGCCCAACGGGTCTAAGTAAAAGCCAGGGGGTTGGATTAAACACATCGACTGGCTAAATGCTCAATGTCGCTGCCGCACTGAGCAACTTACACTGAATTACCCGCCGTTTATAAACCATTAAAGTCAGATTATAAAGTGACACGTACTTACTAACATTGTTATACACGATCTCCTCAAATAGCTGTTAATTATCTTACAGTTGCAAAGCATAATTTTAATAAGCGCAGTCATTGTAACTTCAGATATTTGTCCATGTCTGACGGCTGTTCGAATCTCTCCAACCCCTCTTGTATATTTAGCCTTCATTGCCGGGACCCAGGAAAGCTTTTCAGGTGGAAATAAACGTCCTAAAGACAGCCCATCACCCCCTCTAGTTTTAAAAAAAACACAGGGCCGAGAACCGCATGGCTTTACACCGACTGTGGGGTTTCATAAAATTCAGCAGCCTTTTCAGACAAGACACAGTGAACTTTTTCTCAGAAGCTGAATGGAAATAAAGCGACATACCTTCCGGTACCTATAACATCCGCGGCTCTGCTCGAAGCGGCACCTTTCAATCCAGGTTTGGATGTAGTTGCGCTCCGGGAGTGTGTGACGACGCCGCAGTTTCACTCGCTATCCCATTCATGTATAACCCAGGCACTTCCTCACATTGTCTGCTTTCCTCAACTATTTTGTAAAATACTATTTTCTGACCCGTCTTCTAGTCATCCGCCACCCTCTTTCTGCTTCGTTTTATTTCCCTATCACTAAGCCCCCTTTTACCCGACTCCAATATTCCCCTATCGCTAAGTCCCCTTGTACGCGACCCCAATATCTCCCTCTCACTTAGTCCCCTTGTACTCTATCCTAATATCCCCCTATCACTAAGCCCCCGTGTACACTACTCCAATATCTCCCTATCGCTAAGCCCCCTTGTATCCTACCCCAATATCTCCCTATCACTAACCTCTCTTGTACCCTACCCCAATATCCCCCTATCGCTAACCCTCTTGTACCCTACCCCAATATCTCTCTATCGCTAAGCCCACTTGTACCCTACCCCAATATTTCCCTATCACTAACCCCCCCTTGTATCCTACCCCAATATCTCCCTATCACTAAACCTCCTTGTACCCTACCCCAATATCCCCCTATCTCTAAACCTCCTTCGACTCCAATATCCCCTATCTCTAAGCCCCCTTGTACCCTACCCCAATATCTCCAGATCACTAAGCCCCCTTGTACCCTACCCCAATATCTCGCTATCACTAAACCTCCTTCTACCCTACCCCAATATCTCCCTATCTCTAAGCTCCCTTATACCTTACCCCAATATCCCCCTATCTCTAAGCCCCCTTGTACCTTACCCCAATATCTCCCTATCACTAAACCTCCTTCTACCCAACCCCAATAACTCCCTATCTCTAAGCCCCCTTGTACCTTACCCCAATATCCCCCTATCGCTAACCCTCTTGTACTCTACTCCAATATCTCCCTATCATTAACCCCCCTTGTATCCTACCCCAATATCTCCCTATCACTAACCCCCCTTGCACCCTACCCCAATATCTCCCTATCGCTAAGCCCCCTTGTACCCTACCCCAATATCCCCCTATCGCTAACCCCCCCTTGTACCCTACCCCAATATCCCCCTATCGCTAACTCCCCTTGTACCCTACCCCAATATCCCCGTATCTCTAAATCTCCTTCTACCCCAATATCCCCATATTTCTAAGCCCCCTTGTACCTTACCCCAATATCTCCCGATCACTAAGCCCCCTTGTACCCTACCCCAATATCTCGCTATCACTAAACCTCCTTCTACCCTACCCCAATATCTCCCTATCTCTAAGCTCCCTTATACCTTACCCCAATATCCCCCTATCTCTAAGCCCCCTTGTACCTTACCCCAATATCTCCCTATCACTAAACCTCCTTCTACCCTACCCCAATAACTCCCTATCTCTAAGCCCCCTTGTACCTTACCCTAATATCCCCCTATCTCTAAGTCCCCTTGTACCCTACCCCAATATCTCCCTATCACTAAACTCCTTCTACCCTACCCCAATATCTCCCCATCTCTAAGCTCATACCTACCCAGTTACCTCGGTGTGAATTACACCTTTGTTTTTAAAGACAGCATCTTATTTAATGATATATACACAGAAAATGCTGGAAATACTCAGCAGGTCAGGCAGCAACGGTGGAGAAACAGAGTTAATGTTTCATCCCGATCGACCCGAAACGTTAACTCAGTTTCTCTCCCCACAGACGCGTTGAGTATTTCCAGCATTTGCTGTTATTTCAGATTTCCAGCATCCGCAGCATTTTGCTTGTATCTTATCGTGTCCCTCCTTTCCCCCCTAAAGCCACTTCTCTCAAGAAGGCGAGTGCTGTTTTTGGTGGCAGCTCGAAAATCTGGTTCTTACCAATTGATCTAGACGGGGCGAGGAGCCCCTTGAAGGCGCGGGGCTGGCGGGGTCGGGACCCAGGCTCATACTCCACAGGTCGCCCGGCGCCTTGTTACACCTGGGAAATACTTTGGAGTAAAAAGCGCAACGCGCCAAATTGCTGGTGAACTCTGAATTTCCTCTGAATTCAGCAGGTGATTTCTTTTAAATTAAGTAAAGAAAAAATAAACTTGTATTTATTTATCTGGCACTGTGAGGATAGCTGGGGGCGCTTCACACACAGCCAGCCGGCGGTGCAGCTTAATAATTGCAAACTCCAGCCTCTCCTCACCACAGATCGTTCCTCAATTGAACAATATAAATATTCTAAATTGTGGTTGAAATGGGGCAGAGTTTATAAGCTGCACTTGGCGAGTTCTGGATACGAATAGACATACATTTATATCACATCACAACGGCCGAATGGAATAGTTAGCGCTTGTTAAGATTTCGTCATTTTTGAACACCTTAATCATTCGTTTACTTTCACACTTTAAAAAAATAAGTTGGATAACAATGTTTAAACCCCTTCTTCCCGCCCGCAAGAACCCATATTTCACTTGAGTTCACGATTAGATTCGCGCATCATACTATTGTGTATTATATACCCTCCCCGGTGTGACTGGTAAACTAATCCCAGTGACTCAAACCCGCACTGTGGCCGGAGCGGAACTTCACCTCGACCAGTGAGCCCAGAAACCGCTCAAACAGCGCGCCGCACTGATGTGCAACCTGTAAGTCCGAGTGTCCATTTACCTGTGGAAAATGCAGTGGTATTTCACAACTTTCTTTGGCACCAACGCGTTCCAATCAAACCCGTCAAATCCAGCAAAAAGTTGAATTTATGCTGAACTTGATGGATGAACGGCATGAATTGTACAAGTGATCTGCCCTCCGATTCCCACCGGTTATCAGCTCTGCACATTTACCCAGGGGAGGATTCAGCGGCCACCCTCCGCCATTTACTTACACCAATATATTCCGCTTCAAATACTCGGGACTGGATTTCTCGTCAATTTCAATTTTAACTCAAATACATAAATGGGCAACAGAAACACTGTAATTAAAGCAGATTATCCGTCACATAAAGGGACGTGTATGAATAGGAACATTCCCTCTTTCAAATATAAACACAAACTAAATCACCAGGTTTCCACATGAAACAATGAACTAACAACGGAGCAGGCGGCACTCGGAGGGAGCGAGTGACTTTAAATCATCATTATATATCCTGTAATGATCTGAGTGGTCATTAGATTACACCAGCCCCGCCTTATGAAGCATTCAAGCAGCCTGTTGCAGTGTCGTTGTGCGGGGCTTCTGAAACCAGCGTGGCCTCCAGGGCTGCGCAAACAAAGATTTTACATACTAGAAATCATAGACTGGTTACAGCACGGGAGGCCAATCGGCCCGTCAGCTAGTCTCACTCCCCCGTCCTTTCCCCATAACCCTGCAATCGTTTATCCTCCAGGTACTGATCCAACTCCCTTTTGAAAGACAAGGTTGAGTCTGCCTCCAGCACCCTTTCCGGCAGGGAATCCCAGATCCCGACCACTCGCTCGCCTTTGGTTCTGGAATAAAAACAGGAACTGATAGAAATACATATAATCACAAAATGAGGTTATTGGGCCCACCGTGTGTGTGCCGGCTCTCTGACAGAGTGATCCAGTTAGTCCCACTCCCCCTGCCCTTTCCCCAAAGCCCTGCCCTTTTCCCCTTCAAGTATTTATCCAATTGTCTTTTGAAAGTTACGATTGAATCTGCTTCCACCGCCCTTTCGGGCAGCCGCACAAAGGCACCTCCAGATCACACCTCTCTGTGTAAAAAACAAGTCCCAATCTCACCTCTGGTACTTCTCCCAATCACCTTAAATCTGTGTCATCTGGTTACCGGCTCTTCTGCCACTACAAACAGCTTCTCCTTATTTACTCTATCCAAACCCTTCGTGGTTTTCCGCTTAACCTTCTCAGGAGAGTCATCCCAACTTCTCGAGTTCCTCCTCATAACTTAAGTCCTTCAGCCCCAGCACCATTCCAGCAAAGGGCCTCCGCCAGTCAGTGTCTGAGTGAAGGGGACAGGTTCAGGGTTTAGGGTCACTGGAACAGTAACTGTCCAAATAAAGTAATACTCCTAGCAAACATTGGAGGGTTGTTTCATCAGACACAGGGAGTGGGCCCGCACACTTCACCGAGTGTTACTGAAAGTTCCGTGCCTGGACTGCCAGTCCCGGCAGCTCCCTGCTGGGTCTGAGGTTCACGATCGCTTTGGGACTCATTTACATTGCAATTTAATCCGCTTTATTTCCCTTATGCCGAATTACAAAGGCCGGTGCAATTTTTAAACAGTGGGACCCCTATTTGCAGGCGACACGATTTAAAGCCGCATCAGGTGTGGTTAGGTTTCGGCAATAACTGGCCACAGCGGCTATATTTCACTGGTCCCATTCCGGCTTGCCCCTGTTTCTGGGGGATGAGTATTATTCGATTGCTCCAGTGCTTGTTCTGAAATATTAGTTTATCAGCGATTGCCTAATGTCCTTAATCACGGGTAACAGTAACTGTCCAACTAAAGCAATACTTCAAGCAAACTGATATTTCAATTATTTAAAAAGCTCGGGCTCCTGATTTGCTCCCCGAGCACAGAAAGGTGCCCACATTTACTGTAACCCTGACTGGGCACTGGGCTACACTCAGCCTACATTCATTTACAACAATTTACATATCACCAAATAACTGTCAGCTCCTTGAAGTGCAGCATAGCCCCCTCAGATACAGAGTTTTACAAACTTCACCCTCGAAATGGAAGAAATTCAGTGGATGGAATCCGACACTTTCTTCAGTAACATTGGTGAAGTTTCCCCTTCGGTGGGACAGAAGGACCCGTTCCTTGTCCAAACCCCGGTTGTCCCGAGCCCCTGTTTGAGTCAGTTTGTGGGCTGGCTTATACAGCAAGCCTTACACAGGAAAAGGACGCGCCGGCCTTGAAAAGTCATATTTTATTTTAATTTTTCCCAGTACTACAAAATATGTAACGAGTAGAATATGCTGCCCTCGGAAGGAGGTTTTGGATGTTTGCGGTAAAATATTTTTTTGCGGTTTTTCTACCGTTTATAAAGAGAGCTCACTTTCTGTTCGCTCTCCGAGTTTTTCCCTTGTTCTAAGTTTGAATTGAAGCAACTGGCTCGGCTCCCCGCTCCAACTCCCTGTCCACTGAGAGTGTGTGCCGAATGCTGACAAACCAGGCAGTCCTGTCCCCATTGAGAGCAGCGAGCGAAGGGTTGTATTGGGAAGTATTGGGGAGTTAGACAGTTACAGTGAGAGCCATATTGTGGTGCGGTGCAGTTACAGAGTGCGGCTCCAATCGGAGCCAAGTTGTGTGGCGCAGGCCGGGACATCGTGCTTGTTGAAGCCCAAAGGAAAAGCGCATCCAGCCGGCAAACCGGGGCAAAACCTGTAACAGATGCAGGAAGAATGTTCCCGATGTTGGAGAAGTCCAGAACCAGGGGTCACAGTATAAGGATAAGGGGTAAGCCATTTAGGACTGAGATGAGGAGAAACTTTTCCACCCAGAGAATTGTGAACCCGTGGAATTTTCTACCACAGAAAGTTGTTGAGTCCAGTTCTTTGGACATATTCAAAAGGGAGTTAGATATGGCCCTTACGGCTAAAGGGATCAGGGGGTATGGAGAGAAGGCAGGGGCTGGGTACTGAGGTTGAATGATCAGCCAAGATCATATTGAATGGTGGTGCAGGCTCGAAGGGCTGAATGAGCTGCTCCTGCACCTATTTTCTATATTTCTATGTTTCTAAAACAGTGCTGGAATCCTGAGCTCGAACCAAGCTCTGTCCCACTAGCCCAGGGTACCTCGCCAGCCCACGGACTGCCCTTGAAGGGAGGGCCAGGGAACAGCACTCAGACTGCTGGGCAAAAGGCGTGCAAATAAAGCGATGGAATCAAATGTTTGGTGCGTGGGCAAGTCACACTGAGATTATTCTGTGCAGTGACCGCGTCGGAAGCTGCCAAAGTGACTGAGAGACTTGTGGCCGAGCAGGGGGGGTGAGGTGGGGGGAGGAGGGACAGGCGCCTTGCTGTTCACTCATTCACAATTTACCGGTTGCCACAGATCAGCCCCTCGCCTCTTTATCTTCGGATCTCAAGCCTGTTGCAGGTTTGAGGTTATTTTCAACGGGAGCCCAGAGGAGCGTCTGCAGACACTTACTCTCAAACATGACCGAGTATGATCCCGTCCATTGTCACAGCGCATCGACATGAATCAGGAGCATTTGTTACTGGGGGGAAAATATCAGCCAGTTTTTTTTCCTTACACCTTTAATCACATGCAGAGACTTACATCGAATCGACAGGACAGACACAGGCTATTCTGGGCAACAGGTCTATGCCGGACTGCGAATTCCACAGGAGCAGCCTTCCACTCTACAACAACAACCTGTATTTATATAGCACCTTTAATGTAGTAAAACGTCCCAAGGCACTTCACTGGAGCATTATCAAACACAATGTGCCATATAAGGACAGGTGATCAAAAGCTTAGTCAAAGAGATAGGTTTTAAGGAGCATTGTAAAGAAGGAGCGAGAGGCAGAGAGGTTTAAGCAGGGAATTTTGGAGCTTAGGGCCGAGGCAACAGAATGCACGGACACCGAAGATGGAGCGATTAAAATCCGGGATGCTCAAGAGGACAGAATTAGAGGAAGGCAGACATCTGGGGGGGGGGGGGGGGGGGGGCGACAAGGGGGGAGGATGCAGGGCTGGAAGAGGTTACAGAGATAACATCAGCTTGTATTTATATAGTGCCTTTAAGGTAGTGAAATATCCCAAGATGCTTCACTGGAGTATTATGAGATAAAAATTTGACACCAAGTCACAAAAGTAGAAATTAGCGCAGGTGAACGAGATAGGTTTTAAGCAATGTCTTGAAGGAGGAAAGAGAGATAGAGAGGTAGAGAGGTTTAGGGAAGGAGGTCCAGAGCTTGGGGCCCAGGCAGCAGAAGGCATGGCCACCAATGTTTGAGCGATTATAATCAGGGATACTCAAGAGGGGATAATTAGAGGAGCGCAGACATCTCGAGGGATTGTGGGGCTGGTGGAGATTACAGAGATAGGGGAGGGGCAAGGCCATGGAGGGATTTGAAAACAAGGATGAGAATTTTGAAATTGAGGCGTTGCTTAACCGGGAGCCAATGTAGGTCAGCGAGCACAGGGGTGATGGGTGACCGGGACTTGGTGCGAGTTAGGATCACCTCTAGTTTATGTAGGATAGAATGTGAGAGGCCAGCCAGGGGTGCTTTAGAATAGTCACGTCTAGAGGTAACAAAGGCATGGATGAGGGCTTCAGCAGCAGATGAGCTGAGGCAAGGAGGGGCAATGTTACGGAGGTAGAAATAGTCAGTCTTAGTTATGCTGCAGATATGTCGAAAGCTCATTTCAGCGACAAATATGACACCAAGGTTGTGAACAGTCTGGTTCAGCCTCAGACAGAAGTTGGGGAGAGGGATGGAATCAGTGGCGAAGAACATAAGAAATAGGAGCAGGAGGCCATTTGTCCCTTGAGCCTGCTCCGCCATTCAATAAGATCATGGCTGATCTGATCATGGACTCAGCTCCACTTCCCTACCCGCTCCCTATAACTCTTTATTCCCTTATTGCTGAAAAACCTGCCTATAAAAAGGGAACAGAATTTGTGGTGGGGACCAAAAACAATGGCTTTGGTCTTCCCAATATTCAATTGGAGAAAATTTCTGCTTATCCAGAACTGGATGTTGGACAAGCAGTTTGACAATTTAAAGCCCGTGGAGAGGTTGAGAGAAGTGGTGGAGCGGTAGAACTGGGTGTCGTCAGCGTACATGTGGAAACTGACGCTGAGTTTCCAGATGATGTCACCAAGGGGCAATATGTAGATGAGAAATAGGAGGGGGCCAATGATAGATCCTTGAGGACGATGCGGGAGCAGGAAGTGAAGCCGCTGTAAGTGATTCTCTGGCTACGATTAGATAGATAAGGATGGAACCAGGCGAGTGCAGTCCCACCCAGCTGGACGATGGTGGAGAGGTGCTGGAGAAGGATGGAGTGGTCAACCATGTCAAAGGCAGCAGATAAGTCAGGCAGGATGAGGAGGGATAGTTTGCCTTTGTCACAGTCACAAAGGATGTTATTTGTAACTTTAATGAGAGTTGTTTTGGTACTGTAGCAGAGGTGGAAAAAGGTTTGGAGGCATTCAAACATGGAATTGCGGGAAAGATGGGCACGGATTTGGGAGGCGACACGTTCAAGGACTTTGGAGAGGAAAATGAGTTTGGAGATGGGGTGGTAGTTTGCAAGGATGGAGGGATCGAGGGTTGTTTTTTGAGAAGAGGGGTGATGATGGCAGATTTGAGGAAGAGGGAACAGTACCTGAAGAGAGAGAACCATTAACAATGTCAGCTAAAATGGGAGCCAGAAAAGGAAGTTTGGTGCTCAGCAGTTTGGTGGGAATAGGGTCAAGGGAGCAGGAAGTGGGTCTCATGGACAGGATGAGCTCGGAAAGGTCATGGGGAAATCAGAGAGAAACTGGAGAAAGATGTGGGGTCAGGGCTCGGGCAGGGAGCATCCTTAGAGGAAGTTTGGCCCGGTGGGCTAGGGGAAGGAAGGGGTGAGGCAGAGGCGGCCGACTGGATGGTCTCAATCTTAGAGACAAAGAAGTCCATGAGTTCCTCACACTTACTGTCGGAGATAGGGAGCGGCGAGGCCATGGAGGGATTGGAAAACAAAGATGAGAATTTTAAAATGGAGGCGTTGCTCTAGTTACCTCTCCCCACCCATATCCCTCTATTCCCTTCTGCATCAAGCCTCCCATTTAATGCATCAATGCTCTCTGCACCAAACACTCCATGTGGCAGCGAGGTCCATATTCTCTTCACTCTCTGGGATAGATCTTGATGTGATGCGATGATGTAAAATGGATGATAGCAATTCAGCAGCCCCGTTTATATCTCTTCAAATTTTTATTTCAATTGACTTTAAAAAGGAGAGATATAAAACAGTCTGTCCATTGCACCATTACCCACGTTACACCATCACACAGACTAGATATATCCCTCTGGGAAAGAAACTTCCTCTTAAAGCCTTTATTTGGTCTGTTGGTTATGTTCGATTTATATAATGAGTGGAACATTTACAAACTGGATATTCTCTTTATTTATTACATGTTACATAGGATTATATAGGATATATGGCACAGAAACGGGCCATTCAGCCCAACCAGTCCATGCCAGCATTTGTACTTCACTTGGGACTCCTGTCTTTCCTCATCTAAATCTATCAGCATAACACTCTATTCCCTTCTCCCTCATATGCCTCCCCATAAGTGCATCGATACTATTAGCTCCAACCACTCCCTGTGGTAGCGAGTTCCACATTCTCACCGCTCTCTGGGTAAAGCAGTTTCTTCTAAATTCCCTATTGGATTTCTTGCTGACTATCTTATATTGATGGTCTCTTCCCCACAAGTGGCTTCGGGAGATATTCGATACATCACTTATAACAAGGGAATTTCTCCTTTAAAAATCTTAATGTATAGCCTGTGTGGAAACAGATTGAACTGAGTTAGAGATATATGAGGGACACAATGCAACTTGTGCAGTAGCACAAAATGGATGACAGTGAACCAGTCACCCATTTACACCCATTTACATTATAACAGGTGGGGTGTATCTTCTTAGCCAGTCCCTCGGAGTCGAGGATGACTTGCTTCCATACTAATGTGAGTTCTCTGGTGACTGACGAGTCCAATGCAGGACCAACAGTCTCTGTCACAGGTGGGGCAGATGATGGTTGGAGATATGGGAGGGTGGGGTGCTTGAGTTAACGTGCGTTCCTTCTGCTGTTTACGCTTGGCTTGGTCGTGCTCCTGCGAAGAAACTCGGGATGTTTGGCTCCTTCCCGGAGGCTTCTCCTCCACTTTGATTGGTCTTGGGCCAGGGATTCTAAGGTGTCGGTGGGGTTGTAGCACATTTTAAGGAGGCTTTGAAGGTAGCTCATCTGGGGCTCGCTTGCCATGTCAGAGCTTTCAGTAGAGCGCTTGTTTTGGGAGTCTAGTATCGGGCATGCAGACGATGTGGCCCATCCATCAGAGCTGGTTGAGTGTGGTCAATGCTTTGATGCTGGGGATGATGGCCTGAGTGAGAACACTGACATTGGTGACCCTATCCTGCCAATGGATTTGCAGGATGTTGCGGAGGCAGCGTTGGTGGTATTTCTCCACTGTTTTGAGGTGCCTGCTGTATATGGTCCATGTCTCTGAAGCATATAGGAGGGTGGGTATCACCACTGCTCTGTAGACCATGAGCTTGGTGCCGGGTTTGAGGTCCTGGTCTTCAAACACCCTCTTCCTCGGACGACCGAAGGTTGCACTGGCAAACTGAAGGCAGCGTTGGACTTTGTCATTGATGTCTGCCCTTATTGACAGTAGGCTCCCGAGGTATGGACAATGCTCCACGTTGTCCAAGGCCTCGTCATGGATCTGGATAATCGGGGGGGCAGTACTGTGTTGTGGGGGCAGGTTGGCAGAGAACCTTTATCTTACGGCTGTTTAGTGCAAGACCCATACTCTTGTATGCTTCGGTGATGTTGTTGATGATGGTTTGGAGTTCGCCCTCCGAGTGTGTGCAAATGCAAGCGTCGTCTGCATACTGTAATTCAATATCAGAGGATGGGACAACCTTGGATGTGGACTGGAGGCAATGGAGGTTGAACTGTTTCTCATTTGTTCTGTAGATTAGCTCCAGCAGGGAGCTTATTGAGGGTGAGATGGAGCCTTGCAGCAAGGAATCCGCGTTGTGACTGTGGAAGGAGCTCTTCAGCCACTGGGATAAAGCGATTGAGGAGGATTCCAGTGATGACTTTCCCTGTGGCTGAAAGCAGGGAATTTCCTCTCTAATTACCACAATCGGACTTATTGCCTTTTTTGAAGATGGTCACGTTTGCAGCATCTCTGAGATCCCCTGGCATGCTCTCCTCCTTCCACATAAGAGAAATGAGTTTATGGATTCATGCCATTAGTGCTTCTGCTCCATGATTCTCCACCATATGGGTGCATATCGGGCCGGGTGTATAACAGGCGGGGTGTGTAACGGGCAGGTATATAACGGGCCGGGTGTATAACGGGTGGGTGTATAACAGGTGGATGTATAACGGGCGGGGTGTGTAATGAGCAGTGTGTGTAACGGGCGGGTGTATAATATCCAGGGAGTGTAATGGACCGGGTGTATAATGGCCGGGGTGTAAATTGGGCTGGTGTGTAACGGGCAGTGTGTGTAACGGGCAGGGTGTATAATGGGCGGGACGTGTAATGGGCGGGGTGTGTAAAGGGTGGGTGTATAACAGGCAGTTGTATAATGGATGGGTGTATAACGGGTGAAGTGTGTAACGGGTGGGGTGTATAACGGGCGAGTGTATAATGGGCGAGGTGTATAAAAGGCAGATGTTTAATGGGCGGGATATATAACGGACGCGTTTATAATGAGCGGAGTGTATAAAGGGCAGGGTGTAAACGAGCAGGTTGTATAATGGGTGGGGTGTATAATGGGCGGGGTGTATAACGTGAGTGGTGTATGACGAGTAGTGTGTATAACGGGCGGTGTGTATAATATGCGAGTAATGGCCGGTTGAATAAAGGGCGGGTATATAACGGGCAGGTGTATAATGGGTGGGTGTATTATGAGCGGGCTGTATAACGGGGGTGTGTGTAATGGGCGGGTGTATAACAGGCGGGTGTATAATGGGCGGGGTGTATAATGGGCCCGGTGTATAACAGGCAGTTGTATAATGGCCGGGTGTGTAACGGGCAGGGTTTGTAACGGGTGGGGTGTGTAACGGGCGGGATGTGTAACGGGCGGGTATATAACAGGCAGTTGTATAACGGGCAGGTGTATAGGGTGAAGTGTGTAATGGGCGGGGTGAATAATGGGCGGTTGTATAACGGGCGAGGTGTATAACATGAGGGTTGTATGATGGGTGGTGTGTATAATGGACGGTGTGTATAATATGCGAGTAACGGACGAGTGTATAAATGGCGAGTGTATAATGGGTGGCTGTATTATGAGCGGGCTGTCGAATGGGCGGCGTGTATAACGGGCGGTTGTATAAAGGGCGGGTGTATAAAGGGCGGGGTGTATAACGGGCATGTGTAAAACGGGCAGGGTGTATAATGGACGTGTGTTTAACGGCATTAAGTATAACAAGCCTGGGTATAATGGGTAGGGTGTATCTTCTACGGCTGTTGCTCGGAGTGGAGGATGACTTGCTTCCACACTAACATGAGTTCTCTGGTGACTGATGTGTACAATGCAGGATCTACAGTCTCTGTCACAGGTGGGGCAGACGGTGATTGGAGGGATGGGTGGGTGGGGTGCTTGACTGTCTTACGGTTGTTCCACTTGGCTGTCTTCCAGTTCTTCCGCTTGGCGTGCTGCTGGCAATGAGACTCGAGGCGCTCAATGCCCTCCCGGATGCTTGTCCTCCACTTTGAGCCATCTTGGGCCAGGGATTCCCAGGTGTCGGTGAAGGTGTTGCACTTTTTCAAGGAGGCTTTGAGGGTACCCTTGAAGCATTTCCTGTGCCCACCTGGGGCTTGCTTGCCGTGTTGGTGTTCTGAGTCTGTTTCGGGAGTCTAGTATCGGGCATGCGGACGATATGGCCCACCCATCAGATCTGATTGAGTGTGATCAATGCTTCAATGCTGGGGATGTTGGCCTGAGAGAGAACACTGATGTTGGTGCGCCTATTCGGCGAATGGATTTGCAGGATCTTGCGGAGGCAGCGTTGGTGGTACTTCTCCAGTGCTTTGAGGAGTCTGCTGTACATGGTCCAATTCTCTGAAGTATATAGGAGGGTAGGTATCACTACTGCTCTGTAGACCAGGAATTTGGTGCCGGTTTGAGGTACTCATCTTCAAACACTGTTTTCCTCAGGCAACCGAAGGCTGCACTGGCATACTGAAGGCGGTGTTGGACTTCGTCATCGATGTCTGCCCTTGTTGACAGTAGACTCCCGAGATATGGAAAATGGTCCAATTTATCCAAGGCCTTGTCATGGATCTTGATAATCGGGAAGCAGTACTGTGTGGTGTGGTAGAGAATCTTTATCTTTCAGATGTTTTGTGTAAGGCCCAGACTCTTGTATGCTTTGGTGACATTGTTGACAGTGTTTTGGAGTTCAACTTCCGAGTGTGCGCAAAAGCAAGCATCATCTGCATATTGTAATTCAATATCAGAGGATGGGACAACCGTGGATCTGGACTGGAGGCGACGGAGGTTGAACAAATTCCCATTTGTTCTGCAGATTAGCTCCAGCAGGGAGCTTATTGTGGGTGAGATGGATCCTTGCAGCAAGGAATCAGCATTGCGACTGTGGGCGGGGTGTATAACAAGCGGGTGTATAGCGGGCGGGGTGTAGAACAGGCTGGTATATAACGGGGTGGCTGTATAGCGGGGGTGGTGTATAACTGGCGGTTGTAAAACAGGTGCGGTGTATAACGGGCGTGGTGTACAATGGGCGGGTGTATAACGGGCGTGGTGTATAAAGGGCACAGTGTATAATGGGCAGTGTGTATAACAGGCAGAGTGTATAATGGGGGTGTTAATGGGCGGGTATATAATGGGTGGGTGTATAACAGGCGGGTGAATACTTGGCGGGTGTGTAGCGGGCGGGGTGTATAACGGGCGGTGTGTATAATGGGTGGGTGTATAATGGGCGGGGTGTATAACTGGCGGATGTATAATGGGCGGGTGTATAACAGGCGGGTGTATTACGGGCGGGATGTATAACGGGCGGGTGTATAACGGGCGGGATATATAATGGGCGGGTGTATAACGGGCGTGTGTATTACGAGTGTGATGTATAACGGGCGAATGTATAACGGGCGGGTGTATAATGGGCGGGTGTATAACGGATGGGATGTATAATGGGCGTGTGTATAACGGGTGGGATGTATTACGCGCGGGTGTATTACGGGCGGGTGTATCTTCTTAGGCAGTCACTTGGAGTCGTGGATGAATTGCTTCCACACTAATATGAGTTCTCTGGTGGCTGATGAGTCCAATGCGGGACCTACAGTCTCTGTCACAGGTGGGGCAGACAGTGGTTGGAGGGACGGGTGTGTGGGGTGTTTGAGTTGTCTTCCGTTTCTTCCGCTGCTTGCGCTTGGCGTGCTGCCGGCGATGAGACTCGAGGTGCTCAGCGCCGTCCTGGATACTTCTCCTCCACTTAGGGCAGTCTTTGGCCAGGAATTCCCAGGTGTCGGTGGGGATGTTGCATTTTTTCAAGGAGGCATTGATCGTATCCTTGAAGCCTTTACTCTGCCCACCTGGGGTTCGCTTGCAATATCAGAGCTCTGAATAGAGCACTTGTTTTGGGAGTCTAGTATCGGGCATGCGGACGGTGTGGCCTATCCAATGGATCTGATCGAGCGTGGTCAATGCTTCGATGCTGGGGATGTTGGCCTGAGCGAGAACACTAACATTGGTGTGCCTATCCTGCCATTGGATTTGCAGGATTTTGTGCAGGCAGTGTTGGTGGTTCTTCTCCAGTGCTTTGCGGTGCCTGCTGTACATAGTCCATGTGTCTGATGCATATAGGAGGGCGGGTATCACCACTGCTCTGTAGACCATGAGCTTGGTGCCGGTTTGAGGTCCTTGTCTTCACTCTCTTCCTCAGGCGACCGAAGGCTGCGCTGGCACACTGAAGGCGGTGTTGGACCTCGTCATCGATGTCTGCCCTTGATGACAGTAGGCTCCCGAGGTATGGAAAATGGTTCACATTGTCTAAGGCCTCGTCATGGATCCTAATAATCGGGGCCAGTACTGTGTGGCAGGGCAGGTTGGTAGAGAACCTTTGTCCTACGGATGTTTTGTGTAAGACCCAGACTCTCATAAGCTTTGGTGATGGTGTTGATGATGGCAGGCGGAATCTGCATTGCGACACTGGCAGGAGCTCCTCAGCTGCTGGGCAAAGGTGATTGAAGAGGATTCCCTGTGGCAGAAAGCAGGGAATTCCTCTGTAATGACCGTGATTGGACTTGTCATCTTTCTTGAAGATGGTCACGATTATGGCATCTCTAAGATCCCCTGGCATGCTCTCCTCCTTCCAAATAAGGGAAATTAGCTCATGGATTCGCACCATTAGTTATTCTCCACCATGCTTTAGTGCTTCGGTGGGGATTCCATCTGCTCCTGAGGCCTTGTTGTTCTTCAGTTGTCAGATGTCCTTTTCAACCTCATGCTGGTGACGGGTAGCATGCTGTGGCTTGGAGTCAAGGACACTCGCGTCAAAGACAGAGTCTCAGTTAAGGAGATTTTCGAAGTGTTCCTTCCAGAGGGCACTGACTGCTTCTCTGTGCTTGATGAGTCTCTCTCTGTGCTTGGCCCTCAGTGGGGGAGGACCTTGGGTCTTTGGGCCATAGGTGGTCTTGACTGCGCTAAGCAATCCTCGCATGTCGTGGTTGTCGGCTATTTGCTGGATCTCCTGCGCTTTCCCAACCCACCCTCTGTTACTTAGGTTGAGAGTTTTTTGTTGGACCTCGGCATCTAGACGTCTATAGAGTTGCTTTCTTTCTCTCAAGTTGTGTTGCCATTTCCAGTTCAAGAATGCCTTGCAGTGTGGCTTATCAGCTCCTGGATCGCCTGCTTGTTCTCGTCGAACCAGTCTTGGTGACCAAGCGTCTCTTCGCAGGTGCTAATTATGGAGGCCTTGAGGGAAGACCAGGTGCTATGGACACTCTGCGTCTCGGGGTCACTGGAATTCGTCAGGTTGGTTGTGAGGCGCTGGCTGAATAAGGCTTTCTTAGCAGGGTCTTTGAGTGCTCCTGCGTTGATTTTCCTGTGGCAGCGTTTCTGTTGCCACCGCTGTTTTGAGGCTATGTTGATGGAAATGACAGAACGGATGAGGCAGTGGTCAGTCCAGCAATCGTCGGCTCCTGTCATGGCGCAGGTGATGCGCACGTCCTTGTGGTCCCTCGCTCGGACGATGGCGTAATCTAGCAGATGCCAGTGCTTGGAGCGAGGGTGTTGCCATGAGGCATTGAACTTGTCTCTCTGACGGAACAAGGTGTGGTTATGACAAGACCATGTTCTAAGCATTTCCTCAGGAGGAGGGTACCGCTGGAGTTGGTTTTCCCTACACCCTCTCTGCCGATCACACCTCCCCAGAGGTCTGTGTCCTTTCCAACTCTGTTAAAGTTGCTGAGGAGGATCGGCTTGTCGCCCATTGGGACTCGGGACAGGGATTGTTCGAGGCTGGAGTAGAGTTCCTCTTTGGTATCGTCTGTAGCTTCCAGTGTTGGAGCGTATGCACTGATGACCCTAGTGCACTGGTTCCGGGCTAGAGTGAGCCAAAGGGTCACTCGCTTATCCCACAGTGGGAGTCTCTGAGACGCCCAACCAGCTCATTTTTTATGGCAAAGCCTACACCATGGAGGCGGCGTTCTTCTTCTGGTTTACCTTTCCAGAAGAAGGTGTAACCACCACCTTGTCCCTTGAGCTGGCCCTCCCCGGCCCGCCGAGTTTCAGTTAGGGCGGCGATGTCTATGTCGAATTGTCTGAGTTCCCGGGCAATGATAGCGGTGTGGCATTCTGGACTGTCGCTGTTGGGGTTGTCCATGAGGGTCCTGACATTCCAGCTCCCAAACTTGAATTTAAAGGGTTGAAGATGCCTGTGCGTGAATTATTTTAATGTGGGGTGGCCGTTGCACACCAGTTGATTCAATGGCAAGGGGATCCAAGATGATTGGAGACCAGGCTCATTGCATGGGCCTAGCACACACACATATATAGTCGTCCTATCCTCCTTCCTCCTTCCTACAGGTCCTCACTCCCTGGCTTTCATAGGAAGCAGTGCTGGTCTCCCGACCACGCTGTTGTGGGGCCAGCACTGCGCCTTCCCTGGGCCTCGCCCCTGGTCCTGGGTCCCAACCTCGTCCTGGGTGGGTGTATAATGATCATTGTATAACGGGCGGTGTATATAACAGGTGATGTGTATAACGGGCGGGTGTATAACGGATGGGGTATATAACAGGCGGATGTATAATGGGTGGGGTGTGTAAACGAGTGGAGTGTATAATGGGCGGGTGTATAATGGGTGGTGTGTATAACGGGCAATGTGTATAACGGGTGGCTGTATAATGGGTGGGTGAATAATGGGCAGGGAGTATAATTGGCGTGGTATATAATGGGCAGGGTGTGTAACAGCTGAGGTGTGTAACGGGCGATGTGTATAACGGGCAGGTGTATAATGGATGGGTGTATAATGGGCGGAGTGCATAACGGGCAGTTGTATAATGGACGGGTGGATAACAGGCAGGGTGTAACGGGTGGGTGTATAACAGGCGGGGTGCATAACAGGTGGGGTGTATAATAGACGGGTGTATAACGGGCGGGTGTATAACGGGCGGGGTGTATAATGGGAGAGTGTATAACGGGTAGGGTGCGTAATGGGCGGGGCGTATAAAGGGCATGTGTATAATGGGCGGGTGTATAACAGGAGGGTATATAACGGGCAGGGTGTATAACCGGCGGGTGTATAACAGGTGGGTGTATAACAGCAGTGTGTATAACAGGCCGGGTGTATAACGGGCAAGGTGTATAACGGGCAGGGTGTAAAACGGGCAGGTGTCTAATGGGTGGGGTGTATAACAGGAGGGTGTATAACAGGCAGGTGTATAACGGGCGGGTGTATAACCGGCGGGTATATAATGAGTGTGTATATAATGAGCAGGGTGTATAATTGGCGGGTGTATAACAGGCGGGTGTATAACGGATAACGGGCAGGGTATATAATTGGCGGGTGTATAACGGGCGGGTGTATAACGGGCAGGGTATATAATTGGCGGGCGTATAACGGGAGGCTGTATAATGGGAGGGTGTATAACGGGTGGGGTGTATAATGGGAGGGTGTATAACGGGCAGGTGTATAATGGGCGGGTGCATAACGGGCAGGTATATAATGGGAGGGTGTATAACAGACAGGGGTATAACGGGCAGGGTGTATAACGGGAGTGTGTATAACGGGCAGGTGTATAACGGGATGGTGTATAACGGGCGGGGTGTATAACGGGAGGGTGTATAATGGGTGGGTGTATAACGGGCAGAGTGTTTAACGGGCAGGGTGTATAACAGGTGGGTGTATAACGGCTGTATAATGGGTGGGTGTATAACGGGCAGGTTGTATAACGGACAGGTGTATAACGGGCGGGTGTACAATACGTGGGTGTATAATGGGCAGGGTGTATAATTGGCAGGCGTATAACAGGAGGGTGTATAACGCGCGGATGTATAACGGACGGGTGTATAATGGGCAGGGTGTATAACGGGCGGGTGTATAATTGGAGGGTATATAACGGGCATGGTGTATAACAGGCTGGTGTATAACGGGCAGGTGTATAACGGGCAGGTGTATAATGGGTGTGTGTATAACGGGCAGGGTGTATAACGGGCTGGTGTATAATGGGCAGGTGTATCACATCCGCTGAATTTCCTGACAGGAGCAGAATATGAAATTATCCTGTTGGAAGATTTTGATGCATTAGATGGAGTAGAAATTACTTTGGGATCACGACATTTCTTGCCATGTCGGGGCATTTTCATTTTACATGGGGCACTGTGCGACCAATACCTGTACATAGTGCAGCAGGGACAGTGGATCCAAGTTATATTGCTAGTTTCATGTCTCTCACTGGCCAGGAAAAAAAAACAGCCTATATCTGTCCTGAACATTAACAAAAAGTGGATGGAATAGTTGGCTCCTTGCTACCATATAAAAAGATTAAGGGTGACATTCGAAAAACTAGCAGGCTGTCTAATGCTGAAACTGAGTGAGACTTACAGGTCTTCACACTGAAATGCATTGCAAACCCAAAGCCACTTTTTATTGAGCCAAACAATGTAATATCACTCACCTTGTACAAACATTAGAAGGTGTCAGCCTTGGCTCAGTGGCAGCACTCGCCTCTGATTCATATGGTCATCAGTTTAAGTTGTACTCCGGAGACCTCAGCGTACAATTAGGACTGACAGCTTAGTGCAGTACTGAGGGAGTACTGCGCCATCGGAAGTGCCGTCAAACTGAGGCCCCATCTGTCCCCTCAGATGGATGCTAATGATCTGATAGCACCATTTGAAGAAGAGGGAGTTCTCCCTGGTGTCCCGGGCAATATTTTTCCCTCACCCAACATCATTCAAACAGATTATCTGGTCATTATCTCATGGCTGTTTGTGTGACCTTGCAGTTCGCAAATTGGCCGCCGCATTTCCTGCATTACAACAGTGGCTATACTTTTTTTTTATTCGTTCCGGGATATGGGCGCGTTGTCAAGGTGCTTCATTGGTTGCAAAACACTTTTGGACATCCTGAAGTTGGGAAAGGTCGCTACATAAATGCAATTCCTTTGCTTTTCCTGTAATCTATTGCCCGCCGGCCCCCACCCCGGCAGGGTTTATGCAGTGTAAAAAATACACTGGCAGATATTCTGACCATATTGTGGGTTAAATCTGCACAGGCATTTACATCCAACTCTTCCTAGCAACCTAATAACACAATTCTCCAACTGTGCAGCTCAGACATCCACTGATCTAAATATGGGAGGTTTTAGTGTTATTTATTTGGAGTATATAACTGCTGACTATCTAACCTGCCTACCAGACCAACAATTCGCCCAAAGCTTGGCCAAATGCAATGGGGACTGGGTATCTGCTCACGTCTACCTTACGTGTTGGAGAAAAATGCTGTATGAGTACTTGTGTCACCTTGTGTAACCCGCAGCAACCGAGGAGTATCTGGGGGGAAACCTACTTTCTGGGAGGTCAACTAATAATCTGCAGTGGGGTAATTCTTCCAAAGGGACCCTGTGAATTTCTAAGTTAATAGAAATTCGACCTCTGCAAAAATATCAGTTAACAGTTTCAGTGAATGGGAATTTCTTTGATCGATTTCATTGCTCACACTGTAGACTGGCCCAAAGGCAATGGTGGGCTAGTTCTTTCATTTTTTAAGTAAGTGCACTAATAGAATTTGTATTTATGTTGCCATAAACTATACAGGATAAATGCTCTTTTTCCTTTGTTTCAGTGAATCTGTTGGACACGGCATCGATACAAGGAGATTGGGGCTGGCTGACTCATCCTCACAATGGGGTAAGTGAAGTTACTCTACAAAGAGGGTCATTGATTTAATACAATAATTGAATCATTTTCATATATTGTAATATGTTAGAAGTTCAAGTGATTATAAGTCTGTATCTGCTGTGATTCTATGATTCGCCTTCTTCTTTCTGAACTTAGGAGTAGTAAAGTTGGCTTCATCGCTATTTTCAATTCTTCCAGAAACGTTATGTTGACCAACAACTCTTCTAAGCATTTCCTTAATTTCTGTGATCACTCTTGGGTTACGACTGTGAGATACAATGACACAATAGTGTTCTGATTATTGGTATTTGACAGATTTAATTTTTCTGGGGTGGAAATTCGGTTTGAGGCTAATTGGGGTGCTAATGGCAGCGGGGTGGTAAATTTTGCGTCGGGAAATGGTTTGTGTCGGCAGTCACAAAGTTCAACAGCTGGGCCCTGAATGTGGGGCGGAGCGCTAAGGGAGGCATTGCACACCTGTCTTAGGATGCGAGGGCGACTGAGCAACTGAAAATCCCAAGTTAAGCAGTCGGTCTCAGAACGCCCAGAGAGAGGCTTCCCTGGCAACAAAAAAGTTAAAAAAAAACACCCAAAACATTCCCAATATCTTGCTGACCCCACAAAAACATAAAGCGCAAAAATAAAAAAATATAAACAATCACACTTACCTGATGTTGTCATTCCTTTCCTCACAGCAGCCGGGGCAGCTCGGACCGCCCGCTTTCCCAGGCGGTCCCACTAGGGGGCGCTGTAGGGAGCTACAGGGTCAACGGCAAACAAGAATCATCGCGCTGTCAAAATTGACGGCGTTACACACCGGCTCGACACCACCGGGCGGTATTGCTCCCCACCACACCGGCACACGGAATGTGCCGAGCGCCGCGAATGCTGGCACTCGCGGCTCCGAACCTCTTTAGCGCCCCTGTTCTGACCCTTTCTAGGGGCGCTAAGCTAACCAATTTCTACTCCTCTATCTTTTACACTTGCCGTTGTATAAAATAGCCACTGGAGAGATATAAAGGGGCAACTCAATACCAGGTTTGATGGCTGTATAAATCAATGAATGTTAGTGTTAGATTTTTTTCATTAACTTTAAAGTGCATTTGCACATTACGTTCAGTCACTTGGTATTGTGTTGGACCGTAATATAGGAGAGAAATGGTGATCACATTTCCAATTTTCTTCTGTCTTGAATAAGAATCACACAGTCCCACACATAAACCTGTTGAAAATGTGGCATCTGAGTAAAGAGTCATCTCTCCAGCACCCTAAAAAGATGCTTCCAGTCCACAATAATATAAAATATCGGACTTGTACATTTTGGACACCATGTGATTTATTTCTTATTTTATGTGCTGATGTTAACTGAATTGTTGTGCTGATTGACAGCACACAGTCCCTCAATGGATACACTTACAAATTATTGTAGCATGGAAGAAAGACAGAGTTTTGTATTAAGAAGCTTAAAACCACGGACTAGAGTTATGGCCCAAAGTGAATCATTTCACTAGATTTGATTTTTTGGCATTCATTTCAATGACTCCATTTTACACTATGTTGAAGTGTTAAAGGTTTTATGAATTTTTTGTCATTCTCTTCAGTCTTCTTGCTGCCCGTGGTCAGGAGATTGTGCATCTTATTCCATCTGTAGCTGATAGGGCGAGGTAAGGTTCCAAGGGGTGGAAATTCGGCCGCGCCTCTGTGGTGGCGTTAATCCAGGCGGGGCGGTAAATTTTGCGCCGGGAAACGGTTTGCGTCTCCAGCTGCAAAATTCACCAGCTGGGCCCTGAGTGTGGGGCGGAGCACTAAGGGAGGTGTTACCTCTCTCAGGGCACTCGGCCGGCTGAGCAACTGAAAGTCCCGAGCTAAACAGCTGGCCTCGGAGCGCGCTGAGAGAGGCTTCCGTAAAAAAAAAATCTGAAAAAAAAGACAACAAAAACATCCCCAAAAATTACTGACGTCACATCCACCACAAAAATAAAACAATAAAAAACCATCACGGGCCCGAGGTCCACATTCCTTCCCTCACTGCGGCCACCACAGCTTGGACTGCCCGCTTTCCCAGGCAGTCCCACTAGGGGGCACTGCGGGGTGCTTTGGATCGGGCGAGTTTCAAATATCGAGCTGGTGTTGCACGCAAGATTGCCTCCCCGAAGCGGTAATGCTCCGCGCCCCCGTAAACCCAGCACCGAATGTCCCAGCGGGGCGCTGGAAGCTGGCCACCCGTCCAGAAATGCTTTCCGATGCCATTACCACCTGTCCGGGACGCAAACAGAGACGGCAACGGACCGAAAATCCAGCCCCAAGTGTCTGATACATGAATGGCCAACAAAAGTACACCTCATTCAAACATTTCAGCTTCCCCCTCCCACCATCGAACCTACCCCCACTTCAACTTAGCGCACCGTCTACCTGAATGAGAATTCACTTGCATTGAGCTTGTGAGTGAGAGTGTAGGCAGTGCAGCGACACAAACCCACGAGCCTTTGGTTTGCAATCACACATTCCATCAGGTGGAGCTACTGAACTGAGCGCAGCTGCGACATATCTCAATGAACAGCAGCAAATGAAAGGGAAGCCTTTAGCACACCAGTTGTAAATTCAAAACTCTTAAGTATTATCTGCCATTCAGTCCAATTCTACCGAAGAACAATTTGGGTGGGTAAGGGATGAAGAATGGGACATTAAGCTTGGAAAATCAGCACTGAAGTGCGGCACCGCAAAGTACTCTTTAACCTCAGCCCACATTATTGTCAATCCGCAGCATTTATGAAGACACCGATACTGTTTTGATCCACTTTCAGTATTGAGCCAGCTCAATTTGTCAATCCCACAAAGAATAATAAAGTATCAGTTGTAGTTTGCTAAAAGGTTTAGTGAAATACAAATGCTACAGTAGCCTCCTAGGACTATGAAATATGTATCAAGAAGGCAGTAATGTTGCTGGTAATGGCCAGCCAGACCTGTGCAGTGAACTGCAGAGTATCCAGTCTCTGTCGCTGGAGTTCCAGGCATCAGCTGTGTTTCTCCGATCTCACAGTGTGGTTACAGGAATACTGCTACAAATTGAATCACTAACACGTTCCCAGCCGGCACTACACATTGTTTCACCCTCTCCTCCACATAATCTTTCAATTTGGTGTTGCTGTTCCACCCTGTCCAGTGCTGCCTTGCATTGCTACACAGCAGGCTATGAAAACTCTCACAATGTTTACTAGTAGTATTCTGTAACAAAGGCTATCTTATAGCAACGTGAAATTGGAAATGTAAAGTACGGCATTGTTTTCACACACCAATGAGGATAAGACATATTTATTTTGAAGTTATTCCTTTTCTTTATCTCTCCCAGTGAGGCCTCTCCAAACACACTGAGAGGGTGGGGAGTTGTCCGAATTCTGACCTTGGCCACTGTTTTTCTGATTGACCCAAGACATCCCTCTGGTTGTCCTCCTATCCCATGCAGAAGACTCGTGCCTCGACTTAGGGTTCCCGCACAGTGCAGAGGCACTCAGTCACGCTACCACCTTGTGAAGCACAATGTTGTTACTGTCACACCACAAGAAAAAGATTCACATTTATATAGCGCCTTTTATGACATCAGGATGGCTCAAAGTGATTTACAGTGAATGAAGTACTTTTTACATCACTGTTGTAATGTAGGAAACGCGGCAGCCATTTTATGCACAGCAAGCTCCCACAAACAGCAATATGATAATGACCAGATAATCTGTTTTAGTGATGTTGGTTGAGGAATAAATATTGGTCAGGACACCGGGGAGAACTTCCCTGCTAGTTGAAATAGTGCCATGGGATCTTTTACATCCATCTGAGAGAAAAGGCAGGGCCTCGGTTTAACATCTTATCTGAAAGACAGCACCTCCGACAGTGCAGCACTCCCTCAGTAATATACTGGAGTGTCAGCCTAAGTTTTGTGCTCAGTTCTTTGGTGTGGGATTTGCACCCACAACTTTCTGACTCAGGAGAAATTGCTGCCAGCTGAGCCACAGCTGACACTGCATATTACCAGTATGATTTATTTATCATAGCTTCAAATTACATGCAGCCCAATGGGCAAATTTAACAATTAGAAAGGTAATCTTTGCCTGGATTTATGTAATGGACTTATCAGTGTGAAATGCTCAAGTTACTAGATTCATAATTGTCATCTTGTCATCTCTCAGCTGGAATCTTGGTATTTATTCTGGATTAGAAAAGGCTTTACGTGTCTCACAGTCAATTGCAGGGCTGTATTGTAGAGTTGCTGATGTCAAGCACCTCGTCTTCCACTGAGCTCTGATCGAGTGCCTCCTGTTTGTTTAAACCTCTCACTGCTTTAAAGCTGTGTTCCTTTGCACTACAGCCACAATTTAATTCAAAGTAACATACCACAATTACTGTTAGCATACCATTTACGATCTTATATGTGCAATCCTGGTCCTCCCAGCTCCACAGTCCAGTAAGTATATGTTAAACACTTAAATAAGAACATAAGAAATAGGAGCAGGAGGAGGCCATTTGGCCCCTCGAGCCTGCTCTGCCATTCAATAAGATCATGGCTGATCTGATAAAATGTTCACCTCCTTTCCAGGCTAAAAGATCCAAGACTATCTGGTCTTTCCTAATAGCTAAGGTCCCTAATGTTACAGGAAAGATGTGATTGCACTAGAGTGGGTGCTGAGGAGATTTACAAGGATGTTGCTGTAATGACTCAAGAGTCTGGTCACTCAGGTGCAACCTGATCCATCTTTATTCCAGCCCGAGAGTGCCAGCGTGACAAAGACGCCCAGCTTATATACAGGTGACCAAGCACACATGCCACATTAGTACAGCTCGATGACCTCCGACCGCGCACCCTCTGGTGTCTGGTGACCCGCAAGCATTAATACATAACAACATCCTCCTTTTAAAATCTTTACAAATTAAGACAGTCTGGGGCTTTCCTCTCACGAGTTGATCGTCTCAGTTCAACTTTGGCTCTGGGCGAGCGTTCTGAGTCCGTTGAGACTGAGGGCTGAGTAGCCGATCTGATGGGAGTGGTCATGACCAGATCAGAGACTGAAGGTTCAGAGCCAGTAATGTCAGCAGAGTCCTCTGATGAGTGAACAATGGTTGGTTGGTCATTGACTGCATCTTCCTCACTCAGTTCCAGTTCATCCGTGTGCCGCAGTTTAACCTGGTCAAGGTGTTCCCTGCATGTTTGCCCATTCTTGAGTACGAAAATAAACACTCTGTTACCCTCCCTGGCTGTGACAGTGCCAGTGATCGACTTTGGACCTTTGACCATAGTTCAGTACATAAACCGGATCATTGACCGAGGTGTCAGGTGACACTGCAAGATGAATACCCTCGCTGACTTTGACGTCTGTTTTCAACATGATCATTCAAATCAGGATGAATAGGAGAAAGCCTGGTCTTGAGATTTCTCTTCATCAGTAGTTCAGCAGGAGGAACCCCAATAAGCATATGAGGCCTTGACCTGTAACTGAGCAATATACATGACAACCGTCTCTGCAGTGAGCCCTGAGTTACATGTTTCATATTTTGCTTGATTGTTTGAATGGCATGCTCTGCTTGACCATTAGAAGCAGGCTTGAATGGAGCTGATCTCACATGTCTGATGCCATTGAGTTTCATGAACTCCTGAACTCAAGACTTGTGAAGCAAGATCCATTGTCGCTCACAACAATGTCAGGCAAACCATGAGTAGCAAACATGATACGAAGGCTTTCAATGGTAGCTGTAGACGTGCTGGATGACATAATAACACACTCTATCCACTTAGAATATGCATCCACTATGACAAAAAACATCTTTCTGAGGAACGGTCCCGCAAAATCAATGTAGATCCTCGACCATGGTTTGGATGGCCAAGACTCAGCGGAGATTCCGCTGGTACTTTATTTAGCTGCATGCAAGTATTGCACTGATGCATGCATGATTCCAGATCAGAGTCAATTCCAGGTCACCATACATGAGACCCAGTAATGGACTTCATCATGACAATACCAGGATGAGTGCTATGAAGTTCACATACAAATTTTTCTCTACCTTTCTTAGGCATGATTACACGATTACCCCACAGTAAACAGTCTGACTGAATGGACAGCTCATCCTTGCAACATTTGTAAGGTTTTGTCCCCTCACGCATCTCCATAGGTATGGCAGACCAATCACCATTGAATACACACAGTTTCACAACTGGTAAAATAGGGTCATGGCTGGTCTAGATCCTAACTTTTTGAGCAGTGACCATGGGTTCTTTCACTCTCAAAAGCATCCATTACTGACAATAGATCTGCAGGTTGAAGCGTCTCCATCTCAGTTGTGAGTAAGGGCAGACGACTCAGTGCATTGGCATAATTCTCAGTAATCTTAGACAGAAATGTCAGTGCCCACCTTTGATTGCGGGACGATGCATTGAACAATGGCGGAAAAGTAAAGAGCACCCGGCCCAACCAGTCTGCCCCACACAACTGTGACACCCCTTACACCGCAACATTTTACACTCCACCCCAACTGGAGCCATGCGATCTCCTGGGAGAAGCAAAAAAAAGATAAAAACCCAGGCCAATTGGGGAAAAAAATCTGGGAAAATTCCTCTCCGACCCATCCAGGGGATCGAAACTAGTCCAGGAGATCACCCTGGCCGTATTAGATTCCCTGAAGTACTTACCATCGTATCCGCGCCAGTCAACAAGAGGTTATCCAGTCTAATCCCACTTTCCAGCTCTAGGTCCGTAATCCTGCAGGTTACAGTACTTTAAGTGCCTATCCAAGCACCTTTTAAATGTGATGAGGGTTTCTGCCTCTACCACCTTTCCAGGCAGTGAGTTCCAGACCCCCACAACCCTCTGCTTGAAGAAGCTTCCCCTCAAATCCCTTCTGAACCTTCCACCAACCACCTTAAACCTATGCCCACTCATAATTGACACCTCCACCAAGGGAAATAGGCCCTTACTATCCATTACATCCAGGCCCCTCAAAATATTATACACCTCAATGAGGTCTCCCCTCAGCCTCCTCTGTTCCAAGGAGAACAAATCCAGCCTATCCAACCTGTCCTCATAGCTAATGCTGTCCCATTACAGGCAGCATCCTCGTAAATTTCCTCTGCACCTTCCCCAGTGCAATCACGTCCTTCCTGTAATAAGACGACCAGAACTGCACGCAGTATTCCAGCTGTGGCCTAACCAGAGTATTATACAATTTAAGCATAACCTCCCTGCTCTTGTATTGTATGACTCAGCCAATAAAGGCAAGCATTCTGTATACCTTGTTAACCACCTTATCCACCTGGCCTGTTACTTTCAAGGATCTGTGGACAAGCACTCCAAGGTCCCTTTGTTCATCTACACTGCTAAGTGGCCTACAGTTTAATGTGTATACCCTTTCTTTATTAGCCCTCCCCAAGCCACTTCTCTGAATTAAATTCCATTTGCCACTGCTCTGCCCACCTGACCAGTAGATTGATATCCTCCTGCAGTCCATGACTTACCTCTTCATTATCAACCACACAGCCAATTTTAGTGTCATTTGCAAACTTCTTAATCATATTCCCTATATTCAAATCTAGATCATTGATGTATACTACAAAAAGCAAGGGACCCAGTACTGAGCCCTGCAGAACCCCACTGCAAACATCTTTCCAGTCACAAAAATATCCATCAACCATTACCCTTTGCTTCCTACCTCTAAGCCAATTTTGGATCCAACTTGCCACTTTGTCCTGGATCCCATGGGCTTTTACCTTCATGACCAGTCTGCCATGTGGGACCTTATCAAAAGCTTTGCTAAAATCCATATATACATCGACACACTACCCTCATCGACCATCCTGGTTAGCACCTCGAAAAATTCAATCAGGTTAGTCAAACACGCTCTTTCCTTAACATATCCTTGCTGCCTGTCCCTAATTAATCCTTGCCTTTCTAAATGTAGATTTATCCTGTGCTTCAGGATTTTTTCCAATAATGTTCCTACAACTGAGGTTAGGCTGACAGGCCTGTAATTACTCGGCCTATCCCTTTCTCCCTTCTTAAACACTGGCATTGATGGCATCAAACACTCCCAGCCCACAGATAGGCAGCCAATGCTCCTGAACATCTTTACACATATTAGATAAAGGGCAGGAAAGCTAAAGCTGACCTGGAGACACTGACCTTTCCACGAGTTCTCTCACCAGCAGCGAATTCCCCTCAGGATATGACCGTTTACAGAACAAATTGACTTGATGGCACTAAAGGGATAGAGCCTGATAGAGGGACAATTGGAGGTTCCAAAACTGAGATCAATAGATTTTTGGTCCATCAGGAATATGGAGCTAAGGTGGGTAAATTAAGTTGAGGTGCAGATCAGCCATGAATATTGAATGCCAGCGCAGGCTCGAGGGGCTGACTAACCCCTCCTGTTCCGATGGACCGAGGTGACGTTAAACACAGCTCCACCTGAACAGCAGGTGGCTGACCGTTCCTCAATGTAATTCTTTTACATCGATTGGAAAAAGGTCCATCAAAATATAACTGCTCCCCTGTTTAGAATCCATGTGTTATGTCCCTGTCATTGTAAAAGACTGACTTACTGTGAGGATCTCTGCAAGTGTATGAAAATAAACTCAAACACATTTACCACCAGCAGCAGGATAATGAGCTGGAATGCACAAGTGTAGACAAAACCATCCCATTATTTTTCATTGGTAAAGACAGTGTTTAGATTGAATGACATGTATGCAGATTACTGTGCAATGTCCAGTGCCAAATATATTTACACTGCACATGAGGTGTTACTGATAATGTCCACTTTGTATGTGAACTATAATATAGTATTGGGCGGTCCCTCGTATCAAGGATGACTTGTTTCCAAACCACAAAAGGATGAGTTCATAGGTGTTTCAATGAAGGACCTAATATACCGGATCCCGAACTACATGTTGAAGGGTGGAAGATGCCAGTGCGTGGATTATTTTAACGTGTGGTGACCTTTGCACACCAGCCACCACACGGGCTTGACCGAGCTAGGTCTTGGTCCAGTGGCAAGGATTAACCAAGACGACTGGAGACCTGCTCTGCTGCACGGACCTAGTGCGCGCACACAGCGCAGTGTGGGCTGGCCCGTGCTGCCCCTGGGCCCTCGGCTCTTCTGGGCCCGATCATTCGTCACATGTCCGCCACGATCTCTCGCCGCACCTCCGCCCGACCTCCCTGCTCCTCTGCTATATCTGGGCCCCGCCGATGATACTGCCCACGCATCAATCGGTGACCTGGGTTTTGGTGACATCACCCAATCGCCCTCCTCAAAACCGTCACCCTCCGGGAACAGCTCGCTCCGCATCTTGTAGTGACTCCTCTTATACTCCCGACGTGCGGCTGGTGTTTTATAACGCGGCGCCCCAACCTGTGAAGGAGCACCGATTGACCGGGGGTATAAGGAACGACGGCCCTGGAATGTGAACTATATAATACTACTGAAGTGATCAATATGATGTACATATATCAAAACTGAGCACATGGACACAGAAAATTGGAGTATGTGTTCTGATTTCTCACCCAATATTTCATACAGTCGAAAAAACGCAATCCAAAAAATGCAAACCTCACACTGTCAGTAATATAGAGAATACAGATCACAGTTTGCCACTAACACAGACCTTACTCTTCATTGCGATGGAGCCCCCTCTCACACTGCCCCCCAATACCCCGCCCCCTCTTACACTGCCCCCGATACCCCGCCCCCTCTCACACTGCCCCCTGACACCCGGCCCCCTCTCACCCTGACCCCGATACCCCGCCCCCTCTCACCCTACCCCCGATACCCCACCCCTTCTCATCCTGCCCCCGATACCCCGCCCCCTCTCACACTGCCCCCGATAACCCGCCCCCTCTCACACTGCCAGATACCCCGCCCCCTCTCACCTTGCCCCCGATACTCCACCCCCTCTCACACTAACCCCGATACCCCGTCCCAGCCTGATATTGAAGATGAAACACAACACTCAATCACACTGTCATTGACACACAGAAAGGTATGATCTCGACCTTTAGTGAAATAAATCGGTATGTTTGTGTTTAATAATATTTTTACTTGTATACGTGTTCATGGTAGTAAAATATGAATGCTAATAACACAATACCTCTCTATTTTGGGGTATTCATTGAGATCTCAGATGAAAGTGTAACACGGCGAGACTAAGAAACATGTTTTCCTTACTCACGCAGTTTGTCAGAATCCCAACATCGCCTCCTTACAGTGAGTGGTGAAGGTGCAACTGGCTGCCACATAGAGTGCTTGAAGCAGAGAGCAGCGGTGTGTTTAAGGGGAGGCTAGATGCACACATGAGGGAAAAGGGAATCGAGGGCTATGGGCTGAGTGGGGGGACAGGGTGGGTGCAGGTAGTTAGAGTGGGAGGAGGCTCGTGTGGAGCATGGACCAGTGGGCCTGAATGGCCTGTTTCTGTGCTATAGATTCTGTGTAGATCTACCTGGCCCTATCCAGGTCACTGAAAACACGTGCTGTCTGGTGCTGACGTGCAGATAGTTTCGTGGACTCACCAGGAATAGGAGGGGATTGGTGAAATGCTTTTCCATTAGAGCCTTGTGCTTAACAAAGGGGTGAGCCTTTCTCCATCACTGTTGGCGCAGTCCCAGGCTGGCACCAAGAGGGTGGCACTGAATCATTGCAATTCAGGACCATCAAAGCTGCGTTTCTTTTTAAGATACAATGACATTTTTAGTCTGACTATATTTCAAGTTGATTCAAGCTAAAAATAACACTCACAGCCAATATTCCCTCTAATTTTATTTACACTGAGTGGGCCATGAACTCCTTTGAGCGCGACCTTTTCGTCCATGGGCAAATTTTACAACAGCAACTTTTAGAACAACGGCAGCAACAGCAACCATTAAAAACATATACACAGTAATGACATATTGCCATCCCAGTGTCTCAAAGCACGAGACAATCAGGCACGGTTCCATCCAGGTTTTACATACCTTCTCTGCTTTTGAATTCTATTCCTCTCGAAATGAGCCCCAGGACTTTATTTGCTCTTTTATGTCTTTTTTAACCTGCGTTGTTAATGACTTGTGAAGCTCAACCCCTCGATCCCTTTGCACCTCTCCCCCATTTCGTCTCTTGTTTTCCAGGGAGCAGATCGCTTTCTTATTCCTCCTACCAAAATACACCACCTCACACTTAACTATATTGAAATTTGTTTGTCATTTACATGCCCATTCTGCACGTTTTGTTGATGGTCGAATGAATTCAAAACTTTTAGTTCGTCGTATACAAACTCTAATAAAAAATTATTTGTCAGAAATGACTGGGATATAAAAGAACTACATAAACACCAGAAACGCCACTCAGTTATACGGTTACGCATCGACAAACAATCCGAGTCCCAAGGTGAGCTGAAAAAGGTATATCTATTCATGCAACTAGTATTAGTTTTAAAGTTTTCAATGTATTAGCCTATCCCTCATGTCACTCTAGCAATGGTTGCACAAACAGCAGGAGCAGCAGCTTCCCTATGGCGCTGACGTGCTGTATGTCCACGTAAGTAATTCGAATATTCATCACAATGCAACCAGACAACCAACAAATATAAAGTGCTGTCGTTCTTTAGTTCACAGTATTAAAAAAAACTGAACAATTAAGAAAATACTTTGATTAAACTAATAATGTATAATTTTGATTTGGTATAAATGTTTGAAATAGGAGATTAAAAATTAAGAGAACATTGTAGTATGTTTCCCGCTATGTAATTGGGAAATACCTAAAACAGTTCAACACTTTTCAACACAGTTCAACAAGAACGGGTATCTGTATTTCCAACTTCAATCACTTCCAATAATAAACGTTGCCTTCTTGAACCAGCACATCCCCATGTAACATGTCAGACATGTAGCACTTATTCACAAATGCAGAAAAACACATACACAGTTTGCGTCACCCAATTAAAAACAAAAAGCAGGAAAAGCTAGGATTTAACTAAAATAAACATTCATCTTTCCTCCTGGACAAGAGAACCAATCAAACGGACTTGGAAATGTTTTCTAATATGTTGATGTAAAGATGTTAATTTACAAATTTCACTTCTAATGTTTTTCCACAATATTAATCTTTGCGCTTATCATGAAAAGTGTTGAACTGTTTTAGGTATTTCCCAATTACATAGCGGGAAACATACTACAATGTTCTCTTAATTTTTAATCTCCTATTTCAAACATTTATACTAAATCAAAATTATACATTATTCATTTAATCAAAGTATTTTCTCAATAAACAAATAGTAGTTTCTTCTAAAGTAGCTTCCTGCAACTTTTATACATCATTGCATCACTCGTGTGTCTATTAACATTGTGTGAGTATGTTTGTGAGTGCACATGCGAGTATGTAAGTGTCTGTGTGTCAATGTGTGTGTGAGTGTGTGCATGAGTGTGTGCTTGTGAATGTGTGAGTAAGTGTGTTTGTGCACTTGTGTGTGCATGCTTGCATTTAATTGCTTATGTCTCAGTGTGTGTATGCATGAGTGTGTGCTTGTGAGTATGAGAGTGTGTGTGTGTGTCTGAGTGTGTGTGTATGCATGTGTGTGAGAATGTGCATGTGTACGTGTGTTTCAGCGTATGTGTCTGTGCGTGTGTGGGCATGCTGGTGTGAGTGACTTTGTGCTTGTGAGTGTCTGTGTGTATTTGAGAGTGTGTGTGTGAGTGTGTGTGTGTGTCTGCGTGCTTGTTTGTTGCCTGCTTGTGTTTGTGTGCATGCTTGTGTGTGTGTTTGCTTGTGAGCGTGTGCTTATTAGTGTGTGTGTGAGTACATGAGTGTGTCGCCGTGTGTGCTTATTTGAATGTATGCTTGTATCTGCGTGATTGCATGCTTGTGTGAGTTTTTGTATGTGTCTGTGTGTGTGCCAGTGAGTGTGTGTGTGAGTGTGTGCTTGTGAATGCATGTGAGTGTGTGTGTGTCAGAGTATGTATGCTTCTAAGAGTGTGTGCTTGTGAATGTGTGTAAGTGTGTACTTATGTGTGGGTAAATGTGTGTGTGTATGTATATGTGGGTAAATGTGTGTGTGTATGTATGTGAGTGTGATTGTGTGTTTGTGGATGTTTGCATGTGAGTGTATATGTTTGTGTGTCTGAGTGTGTGTGTGTATTTGCTTGTGTGTCTGTGCATGAGTGTATGTATGCTTGTGAGTGTGTGTACTTGTAAGTATGTGTGTGTGTGTGTGTGTGTGTGTGTGAGTGTGTAGGTGCCTGTGTGCTTGTGAGGGTGTGTGTGTGTTTGCGTGTCTATATGTGTGAGTGAGTGAGTGTGTGTGTGTGCATGTGTAAGTGTTTGCTTGTGTGAGTGTGTGCTTATGAGTGTGTGTGAATGTGTGTGTGCCTGTGTGTGTGTGTGACTGTGTGTGCATGTGAGCATGTGTGTGTGTGAGAGTGTGTATGTGAGTGAGTGTGTGTGTGAGAGTGCGTGTGTGAGTGAGTGTGAGTGCGTGAGTGTGTGTGAGTGGGAGAGTGTGCATGCGTGTGTGTGTGTGTAAGTGTGTGCATTCGTGTGTGCGTCTGTGTGTGTGCATAACTGTGTGTGCATGAGTGTGTGCGCGTGAGTGTGAGTGCGTGTGAGTGCATGTGAGTGTGTGAGTGTGTGTGCATGTGTGTGAATGTGTGAGTGTTTGCGAGTGTGTGTGAGTGTGCGTATGAGTGAGTGTGTATATGTGAGTGTGTGAGTGTGTATGTGAGAGTGTGTGTGAGTATGTGTGTGTGAATGTGACTGAGTGTAAGTGTGTGGGACAGTGTGTGTTTGTGTGTATGTGTGTGTCCGAGTGTGTGTGAGTGCGTGTGTGAGAGTGTGAGTGTGTGTGTTTGTGTGCGCGTGTAAGTGAGTGAGTGTGAGAGTGTGCGTGTGTGCATGTGTGTTTGTGAATGCGTGAGTGTGTGAGTTTGTGTGCATGTGTGTGAGTGTGAGTGTGTGAGTGTGCATGTGAGTGTGAATGTGAGTGAGTGTGAGTGAGTATGAATGTGAATGAGTGAGTGTGTATGAATGTGAGTGAGTGTGTGAGTGTGTGTGTGTGAATGTGAGTGAGTGAGTATGTGTGAGTGAGTGAGTGAGTGAGTATGTGTGAGTGAGTGAGTGAGTGAGTGAGTGTGAGGGTGTGTGAGTGTGTGTGAGTGAGTATGTGTGTGTATGAGCGTGTGTGTGTGAGTGTGTGAGTGTGTGTGTGTGTGAGAGTGTGAGAGAGTGACAGTGAGTATGTGTGAGTGCGTGTGTGTGTGTGTGTGAGTGCGTGCGTGTGTGCATGAGTGAGTGAGTATGAGTGAGTGAGTGAGTGTGTGAGTGAGTGAGTGTGTGCGCGTGTGTGAGCGAGTGTGTGAGTGAGTGAGTGAGTGAGTGAGTGAGTGAGTGAGTGAGTGAGTGTGTGTGAGTGAGTGTGACCTCTCTGTCCTCGCTGGTTCAATGAAGCTCGAGGAACAGTCCCTCATCTTTCGATTAGTCACGTTACAGCTCCCCGGCCTCAACATCGAGCTCACAATTTCAGATCATAATCACTGCTCCCATTTTTTTTCGAAGGCAGTAGTTGATGATTCTACTCTACCCATTGATACCTCCTCTCGGCCCACCTTTTGTTTCTTTACCTGTCCCATTATGCACTAAGTATTTGTACTAATACTTTCTGCGCGTGCGTCCCCCCCGACACCACCCCCCGACGCCTTACATCTGAAACCGGAACCAGAAGTGGAGCCCTGAACACGTTCATTCTGAACAGACCGCGTTGTCCGACTGGGGTGCTGAGCCCCGAGCCTCCAACCGGGCCCCGAGCCTCCCACTGAGCCAGGGAAGAGGGAGAGGGAGACAGCCTGAGGGGCGGGGGGAGTGAGAGAGAGAGAGACGAGGGGGTGGGGGGGGTGGGGCGAGGGGGGAGAGACGGTGTGGGAGGGAAGAGAGAGACACTGGTTTGGGGGTTCGGAGAGGAGAGAGGGAACTCTTGGACAGTTCGGTGGGTGTGTTACAAGGGATATCGTTAAATGAAAACCAGAAGTCACGACACTGCCAATATTGACCTCATACCCAATAAACCTGTTAACAATCCGCACACAATGCCCCATCTATAGGGGGCGGGGGGATGGGGGGGGATGCGGATGAGGTCATGTACTTGCACTGCGGTAAGGGACTTCGGCTGGAACTTGGTGGCTTGTGCTGGGTTGTTTGAGATCTGCCCTCTCTGGCTTCTGAAGTCAGAATGGATCATATTACAAGTTGCAAAGTCAGTCAGATCTTGGGCTGGGCGGTTCCAGTTACATATTCCAGAGAAACGTCAGGCTGTGGCTTATCCTCCAAGAGGACCAATCAGCGATAGGCCATGTGGTAATGGAGAGCCAATCAGAGAAACGGTGCCCGTTGTGTTACTGCAACTAGTTGCGTCCGTCCCATTGCCGTTCCCTTTTGCTTTGTGCTATCACATCTTTTGTCATCGAATCTCTCCTGCCCGCCACCTATCACAGACCTTCCCCAATGTTCTTCACTCCCCGACCCCGTTCTCTGCCTCTGAACTTGGTTACAACCGGTTGTATCTCGAACTTTTTGCAGTTCTGACGAAAGATCAGAGCACCTCTGATACCGCCTGCACCAAGACCCCAATTCCGGGCCATTCAGGTATCGCTTTCTCCAGGCAACAAATGTTTATTTCATTCGAATTGTGCGATTTTGCCCCCCTTTGAAATTTTACATAAAAATGGCGCATTATAATTAATTTTAAACATTTCATGCTGCTTGTAATTGATGGGTTTTTAATCTTAAGAAAAGAAACATAAAGACATTTAGGTTTTCAACAGACCAGCTAAACTCACCTTCCCCAATGCATTACTGCAAACGTCCCGACCTCCTCCCAAATCCCGATCCCAGCTTTCCCTTTCCCCATCCCGCTCCTGATTTATCTATCTTCCCCGCACCCCCCCAACCTGGTCCAGGCATTTACCTCGCCAGCCCCTACACCCCCCGCCCCAAACCGCTCCTCCGGCCACACTCTCCCACCACACTCCCCCCCAAACATTCCCCCCCCATACTTCCCCCACACATTCCCCCCACACTCCCCCCCATACTCCCCCCCCCACACACTCCCCACACTACCACCCCAACATCATCCCCCACAAACCACCCTCACACTCACCTCCCCCCACCCACACTCCCCCCCCCACACATTCCCCCCACCCACACTCCCCCCACCCACTCTCCCCCCCACACACACCCCCCACAAACTCCCCCCCCCACACTCCCACCCCACACACTCCCCCCACATATTCCCCCCCACACACTCCCCCCACACACTCCCCCCCACATACTCCCCGCCACACACACTCCCCCACACACTCCCCCCACCCACACTCCCCCCCCCCCACAATCACCTCCACACACTCCCCCCCCAAACTCCCCCCTCCCACACTCCCCTCCCACACACTCCCCCCACATATTCCCCCCCACACACTCCCCCCACACACTCCCCGCCACACACTCCCCCCACCCACACTCCCCCCCCACAATCGCCCCCACATACTCCCCTCCTCACTCCCCCCCACACACTCCCCCCACCCAAACTCCCCCCACTCCCCCACACACTCCCCCCCCCACACACTCCCCTCACACTCACTCCCCCCACACTCCCCCCACCCAAACTCCCCCCACACCCCCCTCACACTCCCCCCACACACACTACTCCCACACTCCTCCCCACACTCCCCCACCCACATTCCCCCCCACACTCCCACCCACATTCCCCCCACTCTCCCCCCCAAACACTCCCACCCCACACACTCCCTGCCACACTTCCCCCCCACACACTCACCACACTACCCCCCACACACTCCCCCCCCACACACTCCCCCCCACACTCTCCCCCCCACACACTCCCCACACTCCCCCCCCACACACTCCCCCCACCACACACTCCCCCCCACCACACACTCCCCCCCACCACACACTCCCCCCCACCACACACTCCCCCCCACACACACTCCCCCCCACACACACTCCCCCCCACACACACCCACCTCAGGCTCAGCCCCCCACACTCCTCCCCACACTCACTCCCCACACACCCCCACACTCCCCCCCCCCGCACCCACTCCCCCCCCCAACACTCCCCCACACTCACTTCACCACACTCCCCCCCGCCCCCCAGCAGAGCTGTGCTCTCTCCTTCCCCTGCACACAGTCCCTGAACCCTCAGTTTCTTGTGCTGCTCTGTGATAGATGATGGATGATGCTGTGCAATCGAAGCGAGAATTCTCTTCCCCACCGCTTCCCCGCGCTCAGTGAAAGTCCTGCTCACTGCCTGTCGCAGTTGCAGTGAGTGGAGTGCGGGGAACACTCCCGGGGAGAGGATAATCTGCGCTATGATTGAACTTGATATGAGATTTGAGGGGGAGTAGGATGAGTCGCAGAGAAAGGTTTTAAATTTAAGTAAGACAAACTTCAGAGGGCTGGGAAATGAAATGAGCGCAGTAAATGGGGCTAAATTGCTGAGGGAAAACCTCCTTCAATGGGAAGTATTTGTTATGATATAAAATATGGTTAAAAGGTAAAGGTTCCATGTTCAACAAATGAGGCAAGACACGGCATCAAGCTAAATGAAAAGGCAAAGAAAAGTGAATTGGGAGAGCTATAAACAGCAATACAAGGAAAGTAACAAAAGATGCAATAGGGAACAGAACTGTCCATGTAAACTAATCTCAAACAGCAAGTGCACAAAGTAATAAAAAGGGCAAATGGAACGTTGCCCTTTATCAGGAGATGGTGAGAATGCGAAGGGCAGGAGGCTGTGTGTGAATTGCACAAACCCTTGGTGGGCCTCCATCTGGATTGCTGCACTCAGTTCTGAGCACCAAGGATTTCAAGGGTTAAGTTATGAGGACAGTCTGCACGAACCTGGCTTGTATTCCCTTGCGTTTAGAAGGTTGATGATGATCTGATTGAGGTGTTTAAAATGATTTGATTGGGGTAGATAGAGAGAAACCACTTCCCCTGGTGGGGAGTCCAGAACAAGGGGACGTCATCCCAAAATTAGAGTTCGGCCATTTAGGAGTGAAATCATGCAGCAACAACAACAACTTGTATTCATATAGCGCCTTTAACGTAGTGAAACGTCCCAAGGTGCTTCACAGGAGTATTATGCGATAGAAATTTGACACCGAGCCGCATAAGGAGAAATTAGCACAGCTGACCAAAAGCTTGATCAAAGAGGTATGTTTTGAGGAGCGTCTTGAAGGAGGAATGAGAGGGAGAGAGGCGGAGATGCACAAAGGATAGAAAAAATCTAGAACTTGCTCCCCAAAAGCCTTTGGATGCTGGGGGTCAATTGAAATGTTCAAGACTGAGATTGACAGATTGGGGTAAGGATACCAAGGGATATCGTTCATGGTGGATAAATGGAGTTGAGTGAGAGATCAGCCGTGATCCAATAGAATGGTGGCACAGGCTCCAGAGACTGAATGTCCTACGCCTGATCCTATGTCCCAGTGTTTCTGGTCTCAGACAGATACACACAGACAAGACCACTCGAGCACCGACTGTCTGCTGGCCATGTGGGATGGTTGGGGTGGTGCTGTTCCTTAGCATTGCTGAAACATAGTGACTGCCACATGCCTTCCTTAGCTGCTGACACTGGATCTCAAGACCCAGAAATGCTGGCAAACGTATTGGTCTACGGGTAGGCAAGAGGTCACTAAAGGTCGACAATAACTTACCCATGGGAGATCGGCCAATCAGGCACTGATGTCATGTGATTGGTTATGATGGAGGCCATTTCACTGATGATTGAAGCCCAACTGTGCGTGGGAGACCCATGGACAGAAAGCTACTTGTTTTGTGTGACATTTTACTCCAGTGTGAAGTATGGACAGGGCAATATATTTGGATAACATTATTGGCAGGTTTGCTGTACAAGGTGGTAAGGCATCAAGGAGCTCAGAGACTACTGCAACAAACAAGTGCAAGGCTGTGGAGGAATTGTATTTCCAAACTGTAAAATATATGATTGTGTTTATTTAACATCTGTTGGTGTTCTATCTGCAATAGGCAGAAATAATTACTGTTTTTTCAAAAATCAGCGGAAAGGTAGTGTTAGGTTCCTACCAACAGATTGCATCATGCAATTCTTTCTTTGGTGAGTCAAACTTTGATTTCACGGAATTCTCTCAGAGTTAGCACAGCTTGTAGATATCGGCCTGGAACCACCACTTTTTTTGCCTGCTTAACGCCCACTTACCGCTCAGTTAATCGCTGAAATGACGTATAACGCCCAGATATCGCCCATTTTGGCACAACATGGAAACTGACGGGCTTTTTTAGGAGACTTATCGCCAAGCGTTATTTTCCCCATGCACTTCACGGCGAGAAAAAATATTACTGCCCGCCCACTTTTTTAGGGTGGAATCAACAGAATCATTGATGGCTTCTTCTGTAAAAGGTGACAGGACGACATGGCATGAGATCATTGCATTATATCATTGCTAGATACTGTCACAGAGACTGATGTAATCATGATTATTATAATTATTATCATTCTTTATCTAAAGACATACACTGTGACCGCAGGCTTGGAGTAAAACATTCACGGTAAAGTGCAAGACCTCACATCTGCTGATAGTCACTCATGATTGTTATAAATCAAATTATATAAATACATAAGTACATGTAAATCAATGTAATACTTACTCTTGCGGATCCCACAAGGTCGTTCCATCGTTTGCAGCATTGGTTGCCCTCACGCACCTCGTTGGTTGCCGACGAGACCACCTCCACTATCTCGGTCCATATCCTCTGGTAAGCCTTTGGGGTGGGCTTCCCACTCCCTCCCTGTGTCAAATCACCCCAGCATGACTCGACCTCCTGCAGGAGGGAGGCATTTGCCTCGTCCGAGAACCTCCTGGCTCTTTTGTGGCCTCCAATGTGCTCCTCTCCCAGCTTACTGCTCTCTCGAGCGTCAGTCTCCACAGCGTGCTGTGCTGCCTCTTCCGCTCCCTCCATTATAGGCCAAATTTGGTCAAATATGTGGCTGCTAACAGCTAATTTTTGTTTGCCTTCTTGCTGTGCAGCTCTAAAGTCTCCCTCCTTCCTCCCAAAGCAGCCACACCACACCCAGACATGCCTTCAGTCCCTCTGAGCTCCCTCTCTCTCTGTCTCCTCTTCTGCGCATGTCATGGTGACCCTTGACCTCCTGAATCACAGGAATCAAGCGTTGCCATACCGTGGCTAAGGACGGCCACACTTTACAGCAGAAGGTCAAAAAAATGTTATGCTCCCACCCATTTTATCTTGCTCACGGTAACACCCATTTTCAAAAATGTAAACTCGGTGTTTTGAGAATGGGCGAGAAGCCGGCGATCTGAAAACCCTTTTTTACCGCCCACACCGGAAATAACGCCCATTTTTGGGCGATAAGCACAAAAGTGGACGTTGTAGCCCGTGTTTACAGATACTGCAATACAAACAGTGTTAAATAGCTGTCGTCGAAAGCTACAGCACTTCAGTTGACTGCAGAGCATAAGACTAATTATGAAGCTGAGATGTATTAGAGATAGTGACTATCCACACACAATGTAATCTGATGAGCTGTACACAGTCAGGCTGACATGCCTACACAACGAGAACAACTGAAGCTCAACAGTAATCCAGTGATTCTAAAGTGCTTCGAGACATCCGGAGTTTATGAGAAGGTGCTTATATGCTTTTTCAGCTTGGCTCAGTGATAGCGCTTTTGCATCTGATTGTGGGCTCGAGCCGCACTTAAGTCCCTAATCTTGGCTGTCACTTTCGTGCAACGTTGAGGGAGTTCTCAGATCAATGTGAAAGATCCTGTGGCACCTGCTTGAGGAAGAACAGGGGATTTTGCCTTGTGTCTTGGGCAACATTTATCTCTTCACCACCAAAACAGATAACCTGCTTGCTCTTTGTGGCAGCTTGTTCTTGATGGGGTGATTCTTAGGCTGAGACAGGGAATGACTGGCTGTAGACAGCGGTGCCAGTCATCTGCAGAGATGTAAAGTAGCCCAAATTCCAATTGACAAACACAGCAAAAAAAAACACCGGGGGAGAAATTGCGGTCGGAAGCTTCCTGCGTGCGAATGCCTCTGACCAAAAACAAATGTATGAAAATACCTGGTGGCCCCGAAGAAACGTGCAGTCCAGCGTACGGGAACATGTCTTCCAGGAGCGTATGCGTATCCTGGGATCACGTGGGCCAGACCACCAATTACTATGTAGTATTCTCATTCACAGTAATGGGACCTCCGAACTGTTTTTAAATTAATAGAAATTGCATTAAATTAAATGTTTTGGAGAAAAAAAACTTATTTTTTTGAAATTAGTAAAAAAAATGATTTAATAATGTAAAAAATTATCTTACCTTCATAGACAGGTTTTTAATATAAGACTAAGCAATGACATAACATTTTTCTACATTTTAAAACTTTTACGCCGGTAAAAGTAAGCTATACACCTGCTTTCACCAGGCGTAAGAGTTTGAAGGACATTCGCTGGGCAGGAGTTGGGCAAATAGCGCAATCTCTGCACCATGAATATCCTTCCTGCGGGGCTGCATGTGATCTGCCAAAAAACAAGGAGCTGATGGCTAAGTTGGTCGATGCTGGACCACGCAAACTAGAAAGGTCGGTGGTACAATACCTGGTCTGTGTTGAGTTCGCTGATCAAAAGTCAGGATAGCAGTATGTGCTCGGTAACCAACCATCAAAGCATGAGTGGCTGGAGAGAGTGAGCGCATGGAGATCAGCATGCTGGAGCTGGAGTCAGGGGGCCCGGGGTACGGGGTCAGTATTCTATGGACAAATACACAAGCTGCTCCAGGATTAATGCACTCAATGATACTGTGATCTCCGAAAATCAGGGAGAGTGGACCTGAGGGAGGGGGTCAGTAGGAACATGTGCGTGTGTGTGTGCGTGTGTGTGTGTGCTAGGCCCATGCAGCAAAGCCTGGTCTCCAATTGTCTTGGATCCCCTTGCCATTGGACCAAGACCTCGCTCTGTCAAGTCCATGTGGTGGCTGGTGTGCAACGGCCACCCAACATTAAAATAATTCACGCACATGCATCTTCCACCCTTTAAAATGAATTTGGAACCTGGTCTCCAGTTACCTTGGAATTCATTTTAAGCAAATCATCCCCGTCCCCAACTCTGGGGGACTGCCGAAGGAGAAGAGAAGGGAAACAGTTCCTTCCTATCCACTCTATCAATGCCCCTCAATCAGGTCTCCCCTCAGCCTCCTCTGTTCCAAAGAAAATAAACCCAGCCTATCCAATTTTTCCTCACAGACAAAATTCTCCAGTCCAGGCAACACCCTGGTAAATCTCCTCTGCACCCTCTCTAGTGCAATCACATCTTTCCTGGCATGCGGTGACCAGAACTGCATGCAGTTATATCCCTACTTTTTTCCCAGGACCTGATAATACGTATTTCACCATCTCTGAGTACTTCTCTTACAAACTGCTTTCCCAATTCTTTCAGCAGAAATGTCTGGCCCACTCTGGCTCCCTGACTGCAGCGACCCTTCACATGTGGGTCCTTTATAACATAATCCAACTGACGTTACGTTACAACTGAAATTCCACTGGGGCCTGGGTGGACCTGGAGTGGGTCAATGGAAAATGGGGCAGAATCAGGTTGTACTCTGACTCTACCTTGTATTTTTGGTCCAGCCATTTCCCAACCAGGTTGGGCTGGGGGGGGGGGGAGGCGGAGGGGGGCATAGGCGGATCTTCCGAGCGCTGGCGTACATCCCACCAAGGCTCCGGGGGGGGCCCAGACCTTGCCAGAAGTAATGGGATTGGTTACCTTCTGCTGCCAGCATTATGGGGGTAAAATTCGACTTTTGGCAGGGGAGCACGATCTCACTTTAAAGAAAAGGAAAGTAGTACGGGATTTATGGTGGGCTACATCCCGTTCTGCATTCCCGCTAAAGCTGAATTTTACCCCAATGGTTCCTGTGGGAGCTGAGGATGTTTCATGGCCAGTGCCTCTGGTCCAAGTGGTTGTTGGGGCAACCAAGGTGTGGAGTCCAGTGCCTCTCTGGTTTGCAGCAGGAGGATTGGACCGGATGACTCCAATGTGCCTTGCCCCAAATATGCTGATGACTCCGACTCCGCGATTTGAGATGGGAATATTGTTGAGCGGCCGCAGGCACTGGCAGAAGGGACCCTTCGGAATCTCAGCCCCTATATCGTTTTAGGGAACAGCCAGCTGCGTTCTGCACACTGTCAGTGACTGTGATCATGGTAACCCATCCCTCCTTATCCTTCTCGACCTGTCTGCAGCCTTTGACACAGTTCACCCACCATCCTTCTCCAATACCTCTCCTTCATTGTCCAACTGGGTGGGACTGCACTCACCTGGTTCCAATCCTATCAAGCTAGTCATAGCCAGAACATCTCCTGCAATGGCTTCCCCACCCACTCCCACACCATTACCCCTGGAGTCCCCCATTGATCTATCATTGCCCCCTTCAAATACTCATCTACATGCTGCCCTTTGGCAACATCATCCAAAAACATAACACCAGCTTCCACATGTACGTTGAAGACACCCAGCTTGACCTTGCCACCTCTTTCAAAGCTTGCACTGCCTCTGATTTGTCACACACCTTGTCCGACATCCAGTATTGAATGAGCAGAAATGTTCTCCAATTAAAGATTGGAAAGACCAAAGCTATTGTGTATTTAACTCTGATCTGAATTTACGACCCTATATCATTTCCATCACCAAAACTGCATTTTTCCACCTCCATGACATTGCCTGTCTCCACCCCTGCTTCATCTCATCTTCTGCTGAATCTCCCATCCATGTCTTTATTGCCTCTGGACTCGACTGTTCCAACACTTTCCTGGCCGGCCTCCCACCTTGCACCCTCCGTAAACTGGAGGTCATCCAAAACTCTGCCTGCATCCCAACTCGCACCAAGTCCCGTTCGCCTATCACCCCTGTGCTCGCTGAACTACATTGGCTCCCGGTCCGGCAGGACCTCAATTTTACCATTTTCACCCTTGTTTTCAAATCCCTCCATGGCCTCACCCCAATCTTTCTCTGTAGCCTCCTCCAGCCCACAACACTCTGAGATCTCTATGCTCCTCCAATTTGCACCCCTGCTTTTCTTTGCTCCACCAGTGGTGGCTGTGCTTCCAGCTGCACAGGCCTTAAACTTCGGAATTCCCTCCCAGAACTTTTCTGCCTCTTCCCCTCTCTCTCCTCCTTTAAGACATTCCTTAATATCTACCTCTTTGTCATAGCTTTTGGTCAATTCTCCTTATATCTCATTAAGTGGCTTGGTGCCAAATTGTGTTTGATAAAGCTCCTGTGAAATGCCTGGGACATTTTTGCTACGTTAAAGGTGCTATATAAATGCAAGTTGTCGTTGTCTTCACACTGTCTGCCCAATTGCCAGTCAGTTGTTCTTACCCCGTTGTTGAAGAAAGTTTGTTTGTTTCAAGTCCAATCAACACCATTCAGAAGGACGATTGTCCATGTAATAGTCTGGCCCTTTGTATAGCGTGTGACTCATGTTAAGTTGGCATCAGTATACTTCAATATTATTCATATAGTTTTAGTTTCCTATTATTGCATGTCCTATGATGTGAGTTGTATTGTGAGGAATGCGCTGACCATGTGGACGATTGAATGAGCGAGCCCTGAATGTGATGATTATTTGTTTGTGGACAACGTCAAGGAGAACTTGACAGCAGAAGAGGAGGATGGGTTCAACCCTTCGGTTCCTTCTGAATCCTGAGCAGTCAGAGAGAGAACCATCAGAATGAACATTACGGGCACCACAAGAACAGGGCTGACATTTCTGGAGGGGCGCACATTCCACTATTTATGATTTTAATGGTTAAAAAGACTGTGGAAAGTTCTCTGGTAGCAGAACCTTTGGAGAGAGTGATTTAAGCCCCTGTAATTTGCAATTGATGATATGCTCAGCAGGTGCCTGACTAAACATAACTCTTTTTTCATATGGTTCACTGCAATGTTTAATTTGTAAATCAACACTGTTGCTGCAATGCTCTGGTCACAGGCCTCGTTACTCCTGAAGGGACAGAGTTTATGAAAAGTATATTTATGGTTGGTTGGGGGGTATGAAATACCACTGCACGGCTGTTGGAGAAAGACACGAGTACTTACAAAGCCTGAATTGTAGCACAAATATCTGACCTGAAAATGCTTTGTCCTGACAGTGGATGTAGGATTGAAGAAATGCTCTGTCCTCCAGTACTGACATGCCTCCCCTTCAGGGGACAGGACTCAAACACCTCCACGCTCTCCACAAGTAAAAATATTCCACAAGAGCAAAGCTTGATGCTTTTGTAGGTCATCAGCACTCCCAAGTTGCGTTGAAGCCTGTAGCTCAGTCAAGCTCAACTGGCATGTTATACAATACATGGGAGCTGTATAACGTTTCTAGCTCAGCACTGTTCAAGGTGTAGGATGAGGGCAGTTTGCCACTGAAGGCCCGATTTTAACCTCACCCATCCAGTAGGAATGGGGCGGGTTTGGATCGGAGTGCCATTTAAGACCACCAGCCCCCCCACATTATAGAATCATAGAATTGTACAGCACATTTGGCCCGTCGTGCCTCTGTGAAAGAGCTCTCCAATTAGTCCCCCTCCCCTGCCCTTTCCCCATAGCCCTGCAAGTTTTTCCCCTTCAAGAATTTATCATATTCCCTTTTGAAAGTCCCTATTGAATCTGCTTCTGCAGCCCTTTCAGGATCATAAAAACTCACTGTATAAAAAACAATACTCCTCATCTCCATTGGATCGGACATCATTGAAGGTCAATGGAGAGTAAAACTGGGCGCGTTGAGTGTCAGGATCCGCAGCTAAAACTGTCTTCCCAATTTGAACCTAACTCACCCAGCGAGCTCTGCCGGTTTGTGTCAGATTGCTGATTCACACCCTGCCCGATTTTACTCTGCCTTGACCTCAATGATGCCCAACCCAATCCCGTCCTGTTCCTGCCAGGGGGCTTCACATTCTCATTCTGCTTGCACTGGTTTTGTGGGGTGAGCGTGCGGCCGGTTCAAATCCCACTGCAGTCGCTCAGTCAGAATTTTTGCAGGATTTGTCTTTTCGTTCTGTAAAGGAATCTTTTATTTAACACGCAGGCTGCCAGAACCTGTGGGCATTCTAATCTCCCTGGGACGGCCATTATTATTGAGCTTTTAGTCAATGCACTTCAGTGAAATAAATCCTAATATGACAGTAATAAAGCTGCTGAGTATCACGGTAGTTTCATTACCGTAACATTCATCTTAAATCACTAAAAGAAATACCAAAAACATCGTTTTAAATAAAAAATAAAGCATCCTAAGCCCTTCAGCTCACTCTTATGTTTAACATTATAATATGTATTTGCTAATGTGTCTCGCAAAGGGAGTCTGTCGGGTTATCATTAGCTCGGCTCCTGGTTGGTGGATGTGATCAGCAAGTTAGAAAACGCGTGTGAGAAGCAGAGATCTTGTGAAAGGAACGGTTTCTCTTCAATTCAACTCGGAACCCAGCTGCACACACAAAACCCTGGCCAGGAGCACAACCAATGGACCAGATTGCAGCGCTGCAGTCCTGCCACACCCAGGTGTGAATGCTGGTGGTCGATTCTTAGAATCGTGGAATAGAAGGAGGCCATTCGGCCCATCGAGTCTGCGCCGGCTCTTACAAAGAGCAATCCAGTTAGCCCCCCTCCCCCGCTCTTTCCCCATATCTCTGCACATTTTTCTCCTTCTAGTATTTATCCAATTCCTTTTTGAAGGCCACGATTGAATCTGTATCCACCGCCCAATCAAGCATCACGTTCCAAATCCTAAACACTTGCTGTGTAAAAATGTTTTTCCTCATGTCGCCTCTGGTTAATCACTTTCAATCTGTACCCTCTGATTATTGACCCTTCAGCCATTGGAAACAGCTTCTCTTTATTTACTCTATTTAAATCCTTCATGATGTTAAACACTGCGATCAAATCTCCTCCTGGCCTTCCCTGCTCAAAGGAGAACAACCCCTGCTTCTCCAGCGTAACTTGTCATGTATCTCACATTACTGTATATAACTGTATCTTACCATGCTATACATGACTGTAACTGGATATGACCTGTAACAATAAGCATACCTTACCACCAGGGGTGCACTTGCAGGAGACACTCCATACCTGTCCCACTGTGGTATATAAAGGGAGGTCTCAGGCAAGTGCAGCACTGGAGAGCTGGAATTAAAGGTGCAGGTCCTGAGTGACCTTGACTTCAGCATGTGTCTCATGTAAGTCAATACATTAGAGTCAGGACTTAACATAACTCTAACCCATCATCCCTGGAGCCATTCTCGTCAATCTCTTCTGCACCCTCTCCAAAGCCTACACGTCCTTCCTAAAGTGCGGTGCCCAGAATTGGACACAATACTCCAGCTGGGGCCTAACTAGTTTTATACAGGTTTAGCATAACGTCCTGGCTTTTGTCCTCTCCTCTATTTATAAAGCCCAGGATCTCATGTGCTTTATTAACTGCTTTGTTCACAGGTCCTGACACCTTCAAAGATTTGTGCACAAGCAGCCCCAGGTCTCTCTGTTCTTGCACCCCTTTAAAATTGCACCATTTGGCTTGTATCTTCTCTCTTCATTCTTCCTACCAAAATATTTCAATTCACGCTTTTCTGCATTGAATTTCATCTGCCATGTGTCCCCCCATTCCACCAGCCTGTCTATATTTTCTTGAAGTCCATCACTATACTCCTCACTGTTTGCTCACTTCCACAGTTCATGTTATCGGCAAATTTTGAAATTGTGCCCTGTACCCCCAAGACTGAGTACATCAAAAACAACTAAGAGGAGGAGGGGGCTCCGTCAACATCCACATCTTCAGTGATGGCGGAGCCCGGCACGCGAGTGCAAGAGAGAAGGGTGAAGCATCTTCAGCCAGAAGTGCCAAGTGGACGATCCATATCGGCCTCCACCATCACAGAGTGAGTCTTCAGCCAATCTGATTCTCTCCACGTGATAACAAGAAACAGCTGAGCGCACTGGATACCGCAAAGGCTACGGGCCCGGATAACTTCCCAGTTGTAGTACTGAAGACTTGTGCTCCAGAATTAGCACACCTTTAGCCAAGCTGTTCTAGTACAGCTCTTTTCTTTCCTTAGGCAGTTCCCCGGAGTCGAGGATGACTTTCCCCCACACTAACATGAGTTCTAAGGTGACGAATGAGACCAATGTGGGATCTACAGTCTCTGTCACAGGTGAGGCAGATGGTGGTTGGTGGGATGGGTGGGTGGGGAGCTTGATTTGTCATACTCTCTTTCCGCTGTTTGTACTTGGTTTCCGCGTGCTCCTGATAAAGAGTACAGTTACAGGAAGGCCCGAACATTGCTGGAGCGATGGAGGCCCGAACGTGAGGGCAAAGAGAGAAAGTAGGGCCCAAACCTGTTGTTAGAGCTGGTTGGAGGCTCGCTGGACACCGTTGGGGATTGGATTAAGCAGCTGAAGGTTAGTAGGAGAAGACACGAGTGGCCGCCACCGTTACCCGCACCATGTGCCCGACCGTGGTTCCTTCAGAGCTGCTCCAGGCCACCGCAGTTGAGCCGTCGGGGCCAACACTGACTTGGCCGGAAGATCTTGGGTCGCCGCTTGGCCGGGTCAGCTGGCCGAAGGGACCGAGTCAGCTTCGCATGGGCTTCGTGAGCACCTGATGTAAGTGATGGGTGGGGGGGAGATTGGGGGAACTTGGGGGAGAGAGGGTGTGAGATGGCATCGGATGGCCATGGGGAAAGATCTTCAGCAGAGCTCCCCAGGGAGCTGCCGCCCGGGCACCATCTTAAAAAGTGTCCTGGCCTTCCTTCCTTCCTCCAGCGACGTTCTGGCCTGCCCACGGCCGCTGGTCCCACTCCGCCGTGGAGCCCCTGGTGAGCACATTGTGTGCACAATGACTGCAGCTGCTCTGACCTCTCCTCCTTCCACAAAGTGGACCTCTAGCCATCTCAATGCCTGCCCTCAGTCAGGAGATAATACCAGGGAGAGGGAAGCATCATCTCAACTCTCTCAACCCCACTTCCCACACCTCAGAACTTTCAGCATCTCACCGAAGGGCGCTGCTCAGCTCCGAGCTTACGGCTCACATCCCACCATAGGCAACTAGGCCCATACAGCAGAGCCTGGTCTCCAGTCGTCTTGGACCCCCTTACCACTGGACCAAGACCTTGTTCTATAAGCCTGTGTGGTTGCCGGTGTGCAACGGCCACCCCATGCTAAAAGAACTCACACACAGGCATCTTCTGCCCTTTAAAATGAATTTCAGGACCTGGAACGCCAGGACCCTCATGGACATGGACAGCTACAACACTGACATCAACCCGACAAAGTGGAAAACAGCCCAGGTATGTCCTGTCCACAAAAAGCAGGATAAATCCAATCCGGCCAATTATTGTCCCATCAGTGAAGTGATGGAAGGTGTTGTCGACAGTGCTATGAAGTGGCATTTACTCACCAATAACCTGCTCATTGATGCTCAGTTTTGGTTACACCAGGGGCAGTAATTGACCGGATTGGATTTGTCTGATTTTTGTGGTCAGGACATACCTGGGCAATTTTCCACTTTGTCGGGTAGATCCCAGTGTTGTAGCTGTACTAGAACAGCTTGGCTAGAGGCACAACTAGTTCTGGAGCACAAGTCTTCAGCTCCAGACCTTGGTCAAAACATGCACTAAAGAGGTGAGGTGAGAGTGACTGCCCTTGGCATCAAAGCAGCATTTAACTGAGTGTGGCATCAAGGAGCCCTAGTAAAACTGCAGTAAATGGGAATCGGAGAAAACTCTCCACTGACTGAAGTCATACCTGCATGATGGAGATGGTTGTGGTGGTTGGAGGCCAATCATCTCAGCCCCAGGACATCACTGCAAGAGTTCCTCAGGGAAGTGTCCCAGGCCCAAGCATCTTCAGCTGCTTCATCAATGACCTTCTCTCCATCATAAGGTCAGAAGTGGGGATTTTTGCTGATGATTGCGCAGTGTTCAGTTCCATTCGCAACTCCTCAGATAATAAAGCAGTCCATGCCCACATGCAACAAAACCTGGACAATGTTCAGGCTTGGGATGATAAATTGCACGTAACATGTGCACCACACAAGTGCAAGGCAATGACCATCTCCAACAAGGAAGCGTCTAATTGCCGCCCCTTGACACTCAACGGCATTACCTTCTCCAAATTCCCCACCATCAACATCCTGGGGGATCACCATTGACCAGAAACTTAACTGGACCAGCCACATAAATACTGTAGTAACAAGAGCAGGGCAGAGACTGGGTATCCTGCACCCCCTGACTCCCCAAAGCCTTTCCGTCATTTACGAGTCACAAGTCAGGAGCGTGATGCAATACTCTCCAATACCAGCACACCTTGACTGCATTGTGCACCATCTACAAGATGCACTGCAGCAACTCACCAAGGCTTCTTCGACAGCACCTCCCAAACCCGTGACCTCTACCACCCAAGGGCAGCAGGTGCATGGGAACACCATCACCTCCAAGTTCCCCTCCAAGTCACACACCATCCTGACTTGGAAATCTATCGCTGTTCCTTCATCGTTGCTGGGTCAAAATCCTGGAACTCCCTCCCTAACAACACTGTGGGAGTACCTTCACCACACGGACTGCAGCGGTTCAAGAAGGCGGCTCACCACCACCTTCTCAAGGGCAATTAGGGATGGTCAGTAAATGTTGGCCTTGCCAGTAATGTCCACATCCCATGAATGAATAAATTACAAAAGTATTAAGCTTTGGAACCCAAACTGGGAGTACACAACAGTTGAAGACAGGGGAACATTTTGTGGGGATGCAATTGCCCATAGCGATAACGATCCAGTGAAAGGGAAAATAGACCAATTTTCAAGCCGCTGCTGCTCATGAAACAAAAGGAATATAAAAAACAGAGAGTGGGATGAGCGGTCAGGTATGTGTGTGTATGTGTGAATGTGTATACATGTATGTGTGCATTTGTGTGCGTGTGCACATGTGTTTGTGTGCGTGTATGTATTTTTGTGTGTGTGTGTGTGTTCGTGTATATATGTATGTATGTGTGCATTTGTGCGTGTATGTGTGCGTGCATATGTATGTATGTTTGTGTTTGTGTGTGCGTGTGTTTGTGTGAACGTGTGTTTGTGTGTCTGTTTATGTGTGTGAATGCATGTACATGTGTTTGTGTGTGTGTTTATGTGTGTGAATGTGTGTGCGTGCTTGCACTGATGTCTGACAAGGGCTGTGGTGCCACATTTGAAGGTGATAAACTGCAATAATTGTGGCTGTATACTGGCTGAGTTATGGCTGGTGTTGAGCCGGTTGTTTATTGGAAATTGCAGAATGAAGACATTTACTGCTAAATCATTGTCTAAAGGGCCTTGCTGTGTCAAATCAGGAAATCACCCCGAAAACTAGACAACGGCAGATTTGTCTAGACAAAGAAACGACATCAAATTTTAAACGTAAGCTTTTTTCTCTCTTTACATGCAGTTGTTAGCAGTGAGTTGAAATATGGATTCTGATGTCAGTCAAAATATATTGCTCCAATTAGCTGCACCCCTGCAGGAAATACATGGTGAGAAGTTGCAAAGTGTAAAAGTAAGCAGGAGTCTCAGGAGTTGGGGATTCAGTCTTGCTGAAGAAGCATTTCACTGTCGTCCTATTGACACAAGATTCATCGCATGTGCTGAGGCAACTTTGGCATGTGCTCATAACTTGACAGAAATGATTAATCACTTCGGTTTTCTCTCTGCAGAAAGACATTGAACAGATGTTTGTTTAATATTGCCCCGACCCCATGAACTTGTATAAATGAGTTTAACCCGCCTGTTACAATATATACATAATATTTTGTATTTATAAAGTTTGTGTGTTTTTATATATACGTACACACACATGCACATACACACACATGCTCATACACACACATGCACGTAAGTGCATTAACTGCAGAAGGGATTCATGTCTTTCTGTTTCAATCAATCATCATTGACCTCCAGAAAGGTTACTTAAACATTTCACTAATATTTCAAAGCGTACAAATCCATGTTTGTTTTGCTTGAGAATAGCCCAATTTGAAATGGTATTGTGCGAAATTTCCAGAAATCTGTTGCTTGTGACTGTACACATTTATCAAACAGTATAATGAACGGTCCCACCAATCAGGAATACTATGCAAGTGACACTGCAAAATGATGGATTATGTGCAGTTTTTTTCTCTCTCCTCTCTCTATTCCAATCTTTGCTTGAGTCACTCAATATTTTCAGTTGAGGGAAAGCAGCCAATCAGCTCCTTGTCCTTCTACAGGGCTGCTGGGAAAGATGAGCTAAGGACCTTGTCCAGCTCGTTCCTCTGGGAAAACATTGTGGCTCAACTGAAGGCTTCTCAATGCCCGAGACCGGGAACATCTCGTGCACCTACTTCTGGGCACAAACCTGCATCCTGCTGCTCCAGGGAACTGTGTCCGCTTGTACAGTTCCTTTGAAAATATATCCCTCCCTTCATTTTCTCTCCTGTTAGTACCTCAAGTGTCATGAACTGTTTCCCTAAAGAGTGCAGACAGACTACTTTTTCTCAGGCCTCTGTTACTCCCACTCAGGAGCCAGCCATTCGTGCACAAGGGGGCTGGAATGACTTGCCACATCTCTCTGCAGTTTAAAGATACAGTGAGCTGGATTCTGCTGATCAGGTCGGACAGCAGCAGAGAAGGATAGAAAATTATGAACAGAGGAACAGGAGTCGGCCATTCAGCCCCTCGAGCCTGCTCCACCATTCAATGAGGTCATGGCTGATATGTGATCTAACTCCATATCTCTTAATACCTTTGGTTAACATAAATCTATCAATCTCAGATTTAAAATTAACAATTGATCCAGCATCAATTGCCATTTGCAGAAGAAAGTTCCAAACTCCTGTCACCTTTTGTGTGTAGAAGTGTTTCGGAATTCCACTTTTAGACTCTGCTCCCCTAGTCCTAGAATTCCCAACCAGTGGGAATAGTTTTTCTCTATCTACCCTAGCTATTCCCCTTAATATCCTGAAAACTTCGATCAGATCACCCCTTAACCTTCTAAATTCTAGGGAATACAATCCGAGTCTGTGTAATCTCTCCTCTTAACTTAACCCTTGTAGTCCAGGTACCATTCTGGTAAACCTACGCTGCACTCCCTACAAGGCCAATATATCCTTCCGAAGGTGTGGTGCCCAGAACTGCTCACAGTGCTCCAGGTGTGGGCTAACCAGGGCTTTGTACAGCTCAGGCTATGAAGCCTACCACCACATTCTCGCCCATCTTGGCTTTCCCTCCCTACAGCCACTCCAGGGTTGCCGTTGGCCTCTCTTCTCCCCTCTGCCGCATCCAAATGGCAAGAGGGCATGGGGCCTGAGCCTCCGGTGGATTTCCTTCTCATCTTCGCACGTTAACGATGTTTCCCAGTGCCACCATGTGGAAGGTGCCAGTAACCCCAGGAGCCCTGAGCTCCCTCCGTGGTGCAAGGGGACTTTGAAGAAGCCTCTGCCTCCTACAATCTGGCTCCCAGTGACTTACCTGTGCAGGCTTTGGTCTCTTCTGAGGCCTGCGAGGCTGTGGCTTCACCAGTGCTCAGGCCTCGTCTGTCCCTGTCGGTGTCCGGCTGCCTCTCCCGGTGCTGCAGTGGCGTTTTCTCTGCAGCAACACTGGGCATTTGCAGCCGGGCCCGGGCGGGCTCCCTCTTAGCAGGAAACATCCGACATTGGCCGCAACACACAAAAAGACTTGCATAAATATAGCACCTTTCACCACCTCAGGACATCCCAAAAATCCTTTACAGCCAAAGAAATACTTTTGAAGTGTAGTCACTGTTGTAATGCAGGAAATGCAGCAGCCAATTTGCACACAGCAAGCTCCCACAAACAGCAATGTGATAATTACCATATTGTCTGTTTTTTAGTGATGTTGGTTGAGGGATAGATATTGGCCATGACACAAGGAAGTCTTGCTGCAGTTATACAGGGTATTGGTGAGGCCACACCTGGAATACTGCGTGCAGTTTTGGTTTCCATACTTAAGAAAGGATATATTTGCTTTGGAGGCAGTTCAGAGAAGGTTCACTAGGTTGATTCCGGAGATGAGGGGGTTAACTTATGAGGAAAGGTTGAGTAGGTTGGGCCTCTACTCATTGGTATTCAGAAGAATGAGAGGTGATCTTATTGAAACGTATAAGATTATGAGGGGGCTTGACAAGGTGAATGCAGAGAGGATGTTTCCACTGATAGGGGAGAATAGAACTAGAGGGCATAATCATAGAATAAGGGACCACACATTTAAAACTGAGATGAGGAGGAAGTTCTTCTCTCAGAGGGTTCTAAATCTGTGGAATTTGATGCCTCAGAGAGCTGTGGAAGCTGGGACATTGAATAAATTTAAGACAGAGATAGATACTTTCTTAATCAATAAGGTATTAAGGGGTTATGGGGAGTGGGCAGGGAAGTGGACCTGAGTCCATGATCAGATCAGCCATGAGAGCAAGCTTTCAGGGAACATTAAAAATTGACTGCCAAAGCTTCTATAGATATGTGAAGAGAAAGAGATTAGTGAAGACAAATGTAGATCCCTTGTAGTCAGAATCAGGTGACTTTATAATGGGGAACAAAGAAATGGCAGACCAATTGAACAAAGACTTTGGTTCTGTCTTCACTAAGGAAGACACAAATAACCTTCCGGAAATACTAGGGGACCGAGGGTCTAGTGAGAAGGAGGAACTGAAGGAAATCCTTATTAGTCAGGAAATTGTCTTAGGGAAATTGCTGGGATTGAAGGCCAATAAATCACCAGGGCCTGATAGTCTGCATCCCAGAGTACTTAAGGAAGTGGCCCTAGAAATAGTGGATGCATTGGAAGTCATTTTCCAACATTCTATAGACTCTGGATCAGTTCCTATTGGAGGGTAGCTAATGTAACCCCACCTTTTAAAAAAAGGAGGGAGAGAGAAAACAGGGAATTACAGACCAGTTAGCCTGACATCGGTAGTGGGGAATGTTGGAATCACTTATTAAAGGAGAAATAGCAGCGCATTTGCAAAGCAGTGACAGAATCGGTCCAAGTCAGCATGGATTTATGAAAGGGAAATCATGCTTGACAAATCTAGATTTTTTTTGAGAATGTAACTAGTAGAGTGGACAATGGAGAACCAGTGGATGTGGTGTATTTGGACTTTCAAAAGGCTTTTGACAAGATTCCACACAAGAGATTAGTGTGCAAAATTAAGGCACATGGTATTGGGGGTAATGTATTGATGTGGATAGAGAACTGGTTGGCAGACAGGAAGCAACGGGTCCTTTTCAGAATGCAGGCAGTGACTAGTGGAGTGCCGCAAGGTTCATTGCTGGGACCCCAGCTATTTACAATATACATTAATGATTTAGACGAAGAAATTGACTGTAATATCTCCAGGTTTGATGACACTCAGCTGGGTGGTAGTGTGAGCTGTGAGGAGGATGCTAAGAGGCTGCAGGATGACTTGAACAGGTTAGGTGAGTGGGCAAATGCATGGCAGATGCAGTATGATGTAGATAAATGTGAGCTTATCCACTTTGATGGCAAAAAAGGAAGGCAGAATATTATCTAAATTGTGACAGATTAGTCTCCCCCATCAGTGGAAACATCCTCTCTGCATCCACTTTGTCAAGCCCCCTCATAATCTTATACTTCCCTGCCCACTCCCCATAACCCCTTATCCCCTTATCATTTAAGAAACTGTATATTTCTGTCTTAAATGTATTTAATGTTCCAGCTTCCACAGCTCTCTGACGCAGTGAATTCCACAGATTCACAACCCTCTGAGAGAAGAAATTTCTCCTCATTTCAGTTCTAAATGGGCGGCCCCTTATTTTAAGATCATGCCCTCTAGTTCCAGTCTCCCCCATCAGTGGAAACATCCTCTCTGCATCCACCTTGTCAAGCCCCCTCATAATCTTATACATTTCAATAAGATCACCTCTCATTCTTCTGAATTCCAATGAGTAGAGGCCCAACCTACTCAACCTTTCCTCATAAGTCAACCCCCTCATCCCGGAATCAACCTAGTGAACCTTCTCTGAACTGCCTCCAAAGCAAGCATATCCTTTCGTAAATATGGAAACCAAAACTGCACACAGTATTCCAGGTGTGGCCTCAGCAATACCCTGTACAGCTGTAGCAAGACTTCCCTGCTTTTATACTCCATCCCCTTTGCAATAAATGCCAAGATTCCATTCGCCTTCTTGATCACTTGCTGTACCTGCATACTAACCTTTTGTGTTTCATGCACAAGTACCCCCACGTCCTGCTGTACTGCAGCACTATGCAATCTTTCTCCATTTAAATAATAACTTGCTCTTTGATTTTATCTGCACAGTGCATGATCTCACACTTTACAACATTATTCTCCATCTGCCAAATTTTTGCCCACTCACTGAGCCTGTCTATGTCCTTTTGCAAATTTTTAATGTCCTCCTCAGACATTGTTTTTACTCCCATCTTTATATTGTCAGCAGACTTGGCTACGTTATACTCAGTCCCTTCTTCCAAGTCGTTAATATAGATTGTAAATATTTGGGGTCCCAGCACTGATCCCTGCGGCACCCCACTAATTACTGATTGCCAACCAGAGATTGAACCATTTATCCCAACTCTCTGTTTTCTGTTTGTTAGTCAATCTTCTATCCATGCTAATATATTACCCACAACCCCGTGAACTTTTATCTTCTGCAGTAACCTTTTATGTGGCACCTTGTCAAATGCCTTCTGGAAGTCCAAATACACCACATCCACTGGTTCCCCTTTATCCATCCTATTCGTTACATCCTCAAAGAATTCCAGCAAATTTGTCACACATGACTTCCCCTTCATAAATCCATGTTGACTCTGCCTGACCAAATTTTGCTTTTCCAAATGTTCTGTTACTGCTTCTTTAATAATGGACTCCAACATTTTCCCAACCACAGATGTTAGGCTAACTGATCTATAGTTTCCTGGTTTTTGTCCGCCTCCTTTTTTGAATTGGGGCATTACCTTTGCAGTTTTCCAATCTGCTGGGACATCCCCAGATTCCTGGGAATTTTGGTGAATTCCAACCAATGCATCCACTATCCCTGCCGCTACTTCTCTTGAACCTAGGATGCAAGCCATCAGGTCCAGGCGATTTAGCTACCTTCAGTCCCATTATCTTACTGAGTACCACCTCCTTAGTGATTGTGATTGTGTTAAGTTCCTCCCCCCCTATAGCCCCTTGACTATCCACTGTTGGAATGTTGTTAGTGTCCCCTACCGTAAAAACGGATACAAAATATTTGTGTAGAGTTTCTGCCATCTCCATGTTCCCCATTATTAATTCCCTAGTCTCAACCTCTAAGGAACCAACAGTTACTTTAGCCACTCTTTTCCTTTTTATATACCTATAGAAACTCTTGCTATCTATTTTTATATTTTGTGCTCATTTACTTTCATAGTCTATCTTCCTTTTCTTAATCATTTTTATAGTCATTCTTTGCTGGCTTTTAAAAGCTTCCCAATCTCCTGTCCTCCACTAGTTTTGCCCACTCTGTATGCCCTTGTTTTTAATTGGAGACCGTCCTTTATTTCTTTAGTTAGCCATGCATGGCTTTCTTTTCTCTTACACCCTTTCATCCTCACTGGAATATATTTTTCTTGAGAGTTGTGAAATATCTCTTTAAATGTACAGCCGTCCTACACTACAATCTGTTTTCCCAGTCCACTTTAGCCAACTCTGCCCTCATACCTTCATAGTGTCCTTTATTTAAGCTTAGTACGCTGGTTAGAGATCCAACTTTCTCACCCTCCATCTGAATTTGAAATTCAACCATGCTATGATCACTCATTCCAAGGGGATCCTTTACTAGGAGATTGGTTATTAATCCTGTCTCATTACACAGGACCAGATCTAAGATAGCCTGCCCTCTGGTTGGTTCCGTTACATACTGCTCAAGGAACCCATCCCTTATGCACTCTATGAACTCTTCCTCAAGGCTACCCTGACCAATTTGATTTGTCCAATCAATATGGAGGTTAAAATCACCCATGATTATTGCTGTTCCCTTTTTACAAGCCCCCACTATTTCCTGGTTTATACTCCAACCAACAGAGTTGCTACTGTTAGGGGGCCTATAGACTACGGCCACCAGTGACTTTTTCCCCTTATTATTCCTTATCTCCACCCAAACTGTTTCAACATCCTGATCTTTTGAGCCAATATCGTTTCTCATTATTGCAGTGATTCTATCCTTTATCAATAGAGCTACCCCACCTCCTTTTCCTTTCTGTCTGTCCTTCCGGATTGTCAGGCGTGGACACGATGGGCCAAAATGGCCTCCTTCCATGCTCTAAATTTCTATGATTCTATGATTTGAAAGTTCTTGGGGTTGACACTGGTTGTCTGAATGGAAATATGTTTAATTTCCTAGCACTGATATTCTTACCATTCAAAGTCCCTCCATGTTTGTGCAAAGAGAGGTGATGAATGTGTGCGTGGAGGGAAGTGTTTGCCCAGTGTTGTAGGAGGAGCAGCTTTCCTGGGCATGTCACTGCCGTGGGGTTGGGGGTAACTGACATTTCAATCCCATTGGCCTAAGAAAGCTGACGCCTGATTATGCTGAAGATTTAAAAAAAATTAATTCTTGAGATGTAGGAATTGCTGGCAAGTATTGCCCATCCCTAATAATAAATAAATACTTGGATTTATAGAACAACTTTTACAACCACCGGATATCTCAAAACGCTTTACAACCAATGGAGTACTTTTGGAGTGTAGTCAATATTGTAATGTGGGGAACGCGGCAGCCAATTTGCACACAGCAAGCTCCCACAAACAGCAATGTGATAATGACCAGATAATCTGTTTTTGTTATGTTGATTGAGGGATAGATATTGCCCAGGACACTGAGAATAACTCCCCTGATCTTCTTCAGAAGAGTGCTGTAATATATTTATGCATGAGGTCTCCCGACACCAGAGCGCTTCAGTCTCTGATGTTGTTATTACCACTCCCACCAGAACTGTTACTCGACCTCCATTCACAACTGAATTAGAACGTTCACCTAGAACTAATGTTCAACTCTTGAGCAGAAAGCCCCAGATCGTCTTGTATTGTAAAGTGATTGATGCTAAGATCTTGAAAGGGCGATGTTGTAACATATTTATGCTTGAGGTCACCAGCCACCAGAGGGCACTACTGTCGGATGTCATGCAGACAATACAGCAAGTCGGATCCTGTACTTATCCGAAGAGGGAATAAAAGAGATCGGGTACACACTCGGTGAGAGTTGATAATAACAGGATGCTTTTGTTCTTACAAATGCCATGGGATCTTTTATGTCTACCTGAGAGGTCAGACGTCTCATCCAAAAGATGGCACCTCCAGCAGTGCAGCGCTCCACTGGAGGGTCAGCCTAGATTTATGTGCTCAACTCCCTGGAGTGGGACTCGAACCCACAACCTGCTGACTCAGAGGCGAAAGTACTACTCACTGAGCCACAGCTGACACGGCACTGAGAAGGCGGGGTGGCTAATGTTGCCGATAATTATTTGGGGAGGCCATGTGGCCCCTTTGCCGGGCTTCGTGGCCCATTCGAAATGCCGCCCGTGCGTGCGCGGTTTGTCTATTTAATAGCCGGCTGTGCGGAACTCCAGGAATGCTGCACAGCATGAAGGGAACATTGGTGAAGGGCCGCCACCTTCAACTGCTGTTGTGCAGGTTTAGTACAACTGGGTGGTTGCTAGGCCACATCAGAGGATGACGGAGAGTCAATCATGTTGGTGTGGGACTGGAGTGACGTACAGATCAGGCCGCGGAAGGATTTCCTCCCTTAAAGGAATTTAGTGAAGCAATTGGATTTGTTACAACTATTGTCACATTTATTTCCAGATTTCTACTTCAGTTCCTGGATTAGTTCCTATGGATTGGAGGGTATATCATTTAGAAACATAGAAACACAGAAACATAGAAAATAGGTGCAGGTGTAGGCCATTCGGCCCTTCAAGCCTGCACCACCATTCAATATGATCATGGCTGATCATGCAACTTCAGTACCCCATTCCTGCTTTCTCTCCATACCCCTTGATCCCTTTAGCCGTAAGGGCCACATCTAACTCCCTTTTGAATATATCTAATGAACTGGCCTCGACATCTTTCTGTGGTAGAGAATTCCACAGGTTCACAATTCTCTGAGTGAAGAAGTTTCTCCTCATCTCGGTCCTAAATGGCTTACCCCTTACCCTTAGACTGTGACCCCTGGTTCTGGACTTCCCCAACATCGGGAACATGCTTCCTGCAGCTAACCTGTCCAATCCAGTCAGAATTTTATATGTTTCTATGAGATCCCCTCTCATTCTTCTAAATTCCAGTGAATATAAGCCTGGTCGATCCAATCTTTCTTCATATGTCAGTCCTGCCATCCCGGGATTCAGTCTGGTGAAACTTCGCTGCACTCCCTCAATAGCAAGAATGTCCTTCCTCAGATTAGTAGAACAAAACTGTGCACAATATTTAAGGTGTGGCCTCACCAAGGCCCTGTACTACGGCAGTGAGACCTCCCTGCTCCTATACTCAAATCCTCTCGCTATGAAAGCCAACATGCCATTTGCCTTCTTCACTGCCTGCTGTACCTGCATGCCAACTTTTAATGACTGATATACCATGACACCCAGGTCCCGTTGCACCTCTCCTTTTCCTAATCTGTGACAATTCAGATAATATTCAGCCTTCCTGTTTTTACCACCGAAGTGGATAACCTTACATTTATCTACATTATACTGCATCTGCCATGCATTTACCTACTCACCCAACGTGTCCAAGTCACCCTGCAGCCTCTTAGCATCCTCCTCACAGCTCACACTGCCACCCAGCTTAGTGTCATCTGCAAACTTGGAGATATTACATTCAATTCCTTCATCTAAATCATTAATGTATATTGTAAATAGCTGGGGTCCCATCACTGAGCCCTGTTGCACAGTCATTGCCTGCCATTCTCAAAAGGACCAGTTTATTCCTACTCTTTGCTTCCTGTCTGCCAACCAGTTCTCTATCCACCTCAATACATTACCCCCAATACCATGTGCCTTAATTTTGCACACTAATCTCTTGTGTGGGACCTTGTCTAAAGCCTTTTGAAAGTCCACATCCACTGGTTCTCCCTTGTCCACTCTATTAGTTACTTCCTCAAAAAATTCTAGATTTGTCAAGCATGATTTCCCTTTCACAAATCCATGCTGACTTGGACTGATCCTGTCACTGCTTTCCAAATGCGCTGCTATTACATCTTTAATAATTAATTCCAACATTTTCCCCACTACCAATGTCAGGCTCTATAATTCCCTGTTTTCTCTCTCCCTCCTTTTTTAAAAAGTGAAGTTACATTAGCTACCCTCCAATCCATAGGAACTGATTCAGAGTCCATGGAATGTTGGAAAATGATCCACTATTTTTGGGGCCACTTCCTTAAGTACACTGGGATGCAGACTATCAGGCCCTGGGGAGTTATCGGCCTTCAATCCCATCAATTTCCCTAACACAATTTCCTGACTAATAAGGATTTCCTTCAGTTCCTGCTTCTCGCTAGACCCTCGGTCCCCTAGTATTTCCGGAAGGTTATTTGTGTCTTCGTTCGTGAAGACAGAACCAAAGTATTTGTTCAATTGGTCTGCCATTTTTTTGTTCCCCATTATAAATTCACCTGATTCAGACTACAAGGGACCTACATTTGTCTTCACTAATCTTTTTCTCTTTACTTATCTATAGAAGCTTTTGCAGTCAGTTTTTAATGTTCCCTGAAAGCTTAGTCTCATACTCTATTTTCCCCCTCCAAATTAAACCCTTTGTCCTCCTCTGCTGAATTCTAAATTTCTCCCAGTCCTCAGGTTTGCTGCTTTTTCTGGCCAATTTATATGCCTCTTCCTTGTTAGCCACGGTTGAGCCACCTTCACCGTTTTATTTTTACGCCAGACAGCGATGTATAATTGTTGAAGTTCATCCATGTGATCTTTAAATGTCTGCCATTGTCTATCCACCGTCAACCCTTTAAGTATCATTCGCCAGTCTATCCTAGCCAATTCACATCTCATACCATCAAAGTTACCTTTTTAAGTTCAGGACCCTAATCTCTGAATTAACTGTGTTACTCTCCATCTTAATGAAGAATACTACCATATTATGGTCACTCTTCCCCAAGGGGCCTCGCACAACAAGATTGCTAATTAATCCTCTCTCATTACACAACACCCAGTCTAGGATGGCCAGCTCTCTAGTTGGTTCCTCGACATATTGGTCTAGAAAACCATCCCTTTTACACTCCAGGAAATCCTCCTCCACCATATTGCTACTAGTTTGGTTAGCCTAATCTATATGTAGATTAAAGTCACCCATGATAACTGCTGTACCTTTATTGCACGCATCCCTAATTTCCTGTTTGATGCCATCCCCAACCTCACTGCTACTGTTTAGTGGTCTGTACACAACTCCCACTATCGTTTTCAGCCCTTTGGTATTCCACAGCTCTACCCATACAGATTCCACATCATCCAAGCTAATATCCTTCCTTACTATTGTGTTAATCTCCTCTTTAACTTGCAACACTACCCTACTTGCTTTTCTTTTCTGTCTATCCTTCCTGAATATTGAATACCTCTGGATGTTGAGTTCCCAACCTTTATCACACTGGAGCCATGTCTCCGTAACCCCAATTACATCATTTCCGTTAACAGCTATCTGCACAGTTAATTCATCCACCTTATTACGAATGCTCCTCGCATTGAGACACAGAGCCTTCAGGTTTGTCGTTTTAACACTCTTTGTCCCTTTAGAATTTTGCTATAATGTGGCCCTTTTTGATTTTTGCCTTTGATTTCTCTGCCCTCCACTTTTCCTTATCTCCTTTCTACCTTTTGCTTCTGCCCCCATTTTACTTCTCTCTGTCTCCCTGTATAGATTCCCATCCCCCCTGCCATATCAGTTTAAACTCTCCGCAACAGCACAAGCAAACACTCCCCCTCGGAGATCAGTTCTGGTCCTGCCCAGGTGCAGACTGTCCGGTTTGTTCTGGTCCCACCTCTCCCAGAACCGGTTCCAATATCCCGGGAATTTGAATCTCTCCCCCTTGCACCATTCCGCAAGCCATGTATTCATCTTAACTATCCTGCTATTTCTACTCTGACTAGCACATGGCACTGGTTCCAATCCTGAGATTACTACCTTTGAGATCCTACTTTTAATTTAACTCCTAGCTCCCTAAATTCAGCTTGTAGGCCCTCACCCCATTTTTCACTTATATCGTTGGTACCTATATGCACCATGACAACTGGCTGTTCACCCTCCCCCACCAGAATGCCCTGCAGTCGCTCCGAGACATCCTTGACCCTTGCACCAGAGAGGCAACATACCATCCTGGAGTCTCGATTGTGGCCGCAGAAACGCCTATATATTCTCCTTACAAATGAATCCCCTACCACTCTAGCTCTCCCATTCTTTTTCCTGCCCTCCTGTATAGCAGAGCCACCCATGGTGCCATGAACTTGACTGCTGCTGCTTTCCCCTGGTGAGCCATCTCCCCCAACAGTATCCAAAGTGGTATAACTGTTTTGGAGGGAGATGACCGCAGGGGACTCCTGCACTAGCTTCCTACTCCTACTCTGCCTGAAGATCACCCATCCCCTATCTGCCTTTGTAACCTTTACCTGCGGTGTGACCAACTCATTAATCGTGCTATTCATGACATCCTCAGCATCGCGGATGCTCCAGAGTGAAACCATGCGAGGCTGCAGTGCCACAATGTGGTCTGACATGAGCTGCAGCTAGATACACTTCCCATGCACATAGCCTTTAACCCATAAATTAACTTAATTTGGCAACAATGCCAAAGGTTTCTTACTGATAAAAACAAAGATAAAGAAAAACGAAAAACTACTCACCAATCAAACAGCCAATCACTTTCCCTCTTGGCTGTGACATCACATTTTGATTTCTTTTTACTTCTTCCTTTTATTTTTAATCCTGCTGCCGCCGCTTCCCTCATAGGTCCGCCCACTCCCACTGCTGTTCCCGAGTAGCTCGTACTGGGCCTCGAGCCTCGGGCTTTATTGCTGCACTCCGCTGCCGCCGCTTCCCTCACAGGTCCGCCTGCTCCCGCTGCTGCTCCCCCCGACTAGCCCCACTTTTTAAAGAAGGAAGGAGAGAGAAAACAAGGAATTATAGACCGGTTCGCCTAACATCGGTAGTGGGGAAAATGTTGGAATCAATTATTAAAGATGTAATAGCAGCGCGTTTGGAAAGCAGTGACAGGATCGGTCCAAGTCAGCATGGATTTATGAAAGGGAAATCATGCTTGACAAATCTTCTAGAATTTTTTGAGGATGTAACTCGTTGAGTGGACAAGGGAGAATCAGTGAATGTGGTGTATTTGGACTTTCAAAGGCTTTGGACAAGGTCCCACACAAGAGATTGGCATGTAAAATGAAGGCACATGGGATTGGGGGTAATGTATTGATGTGGTTAGAGAACTGGTTGGCAGACAGGAAGTAAAGAGTAGGAATAAATGGGTCCTTTTTCTGAATGGCAGGCAGTGACTAGTGGGGTACCGCAACGTTCAGGCTGGGACTCCAGTTATTTACAATATATATTAATGATTTAGATGAAGGAATTGAAGGTAATATCTCCAAGTTTGCCGATGACACTAAGCTGGTTGGCAGTGTGAGCTGTGAGGAGGATGCTAAGAGGCTGCAGGGTGACTTGAACAGATTAGATGAGTGGGCAAATGCATGGCAGATGCAGTATAATGTGGATAAATTTGAGGTTATCCACTTTGGTGGCAAAAACAGGAAGGTAGGTTATTATCTGAATGGTGACAGATTAGGAAAAGGGGAGGTGCAACGAGACCAGGTGCCATGGTACATCAGCCATTGTAAGTTGACATGCAGGTACAGCAGGTGGTGAAGAAGGCAAATGGCATGTTGGTCTTCTTAGCGAGAGGATTTGAGTATAGGAGCAGGGAGGTCTTACTGTAGTTGTACAGGGCCTTGGTGAGGCCACACCTTAATTATTGTGTACAGTTTTGGTCTCCTAATCTGAGGAAGAAAATTCTTGCTATTGCGGGAGTGCAGCGAAGGTTCCCCAGAATATTCCTGGGATGGTGGGACTGGCATATGTAGAAAGACTGGATCGACAAGGCCTGTATTCACTGGAATTTAGAAGACTGAGAGGGGATCTCATAGAAACATATAAAATTCTGATGGGATTGGACAGGCTTAAATGCAGGAAGAATGTTCCCGATGTTGGGGAAGTCCAGAACTAGGGGTCATAGTCTAAGAATAAGGGGTAAGCCATCTAGGACTGAGATAAGGAGAAACTTTTTCACCCAGAGAATTGTGAACCTGTGGAATTCTCTACCACAGAAAGTTGTTGACTCCAGTTCATTGGATATATTCAAAAGATGTGGCCCTTACGGCGAAACAGGAAATTAGGCGTGCATGCAATAAAGCTGCAGCAGTTATAATGGGTGACTTTAAAATGCACATAGATTGGGCTAACCAAACTGGAAGCAATACGGTGGATGAGGATTTCCTGTAGTGCATAAGGGATGGTTTTCTAGACCAATATGTCGAGGAACCAACTAGGGGGGAGGCCATCTTAGACTGGGTGTTGTGTAATGAGAGAGGATTAATTAGCAATCTCGTTTGCGAGGCCCCTTGGGGAAGAGTGACCATAATATGGTGGCATTCTGCATTAGGATGGAGAATGAAAGAGTTAATTCAGAGACCATGGTTCAGAACTTAAAGAAGGGTAACTTTGAAGGTGTGAGGCGTGATTTGGCTAGGATAGATTGGCGAATTATACTGAAGGGGTTGACTGTGGATGGGCAATGGCAGACATTTAGAGATCGCATGGATGAACTACAACAATTGTACATTCCTGTCTGGCGTAAAAATAAAAAAAGGGAAGGTGGCTCAACCGTGGCTATCAAGGGAAATCAGGGATAGTATTAAAGCCAAGGAAGTGGCATACAAATTGGCCAGAAATAGCAGCGAACCCGGGGACTGGGAGAAATTTAGAACTCAGCAGAAGAGGACAAAGGGTTTGACTAGGGCAGGGAAAATGGAGTATGAGAAGAAGCTTGCAGGGAACATTCAGACGGATTGCAAAAGTTTCTTTAGATATGTAAAGAGAAAAAGGTTAGTAAAGACAAACGTAGGTCCCCTGCAGTCAGAATCAGGGGAAATCATTACGGGGAACAAAGAAATGGCAGTCCAATTGAACAAGTACTTTGGTGTCACTAAGGAGGACACAAACAATCTTCTGGATATAAAAGGGGTCAGAGGGTCTAGTAAGGAGGAGGAACTGAGGGAAATCCTTATTAGTCGGGAAATTGTGTTGGGGAAATTGATGGGATTGAAGGCCGATAAATCCCCAGGGCCTGATGGACTGCATCTCAGAGTACTTAAGGAGGTGGCCTTGGAAATAGCGGATGCATTGACAGTCATTTTCCAACATTCCATTGACTCTGGATCAATTCCTATCGAGTGGAGGATAGCCAATGTAACCCCACTTTTTAAAAAAGGAGGGAGAGAGAATTCAGGGAATTATAGACTGGTCAGCCTGACCTCAGTAGTGGGTAAAATGATGGAATCAATTATTAAGGATGTCATAGCAGTGCATTTGGAAAGAGGTGACATGATAGGTCCAAGTCAGCATGGATTTGTGAAAGGGAAATCATGCTTGACAAATCTTCTGGAATTTTTTGAGGATGTTTCCAGTGGAGTGGACAAGGGAGAACCAGTTGATGTGGTATATTTGGACTTTCAGAAGGCTTTCGACAAGGTCCCACATGAGAGATTAAGGTGCAAAGTTAAAGCACATGGGATTGGGGGTAGTGTGCTGACATGGATTGAGAACTGGTTGTCAGACAGGAAGCAAAGAGTAGGAGTAAATAGGTACTTTTCAGAATGGCAGGCAGTGACTAGTGGGGTACCGCAAGGTTCTGTGCTGGGGCCCCAGCTGTTTACACTGTACATTAATGATTTAGACGAGGAGATTAAATGTAGTATCTCCAAATTTGCGGATGACACTAAGTTGGGTGGCAGTGTGAGCTGCGAGGAGGATGCTATGAGGCTGCAGAGTGACTTGGACAGGTTAGGTGAGTGGGCAAATGCATGGCAGATAAAGTATAATGTGGATAAATGTGAGGTTATCCACTTTGGTGGTAAAAACAGAGAGACAGACTATTATCTGAATGGTGACAGATTAGGAAAAGGGGAGGTGCAACGAGACCTGGGTGTCATGGTACATCAGTCATTGAAGGTTGGCATGCAGGTACAGCAGGCGGTTAAGAAAGCAAATGGCATGTTGGCCTTCATAGCAAGGGGATTTGAGTACAGGGGCAGGGAGGTGTTGCTACAGTTGTACAGGGCCTTGGTGAGGCCACACCTGGAGTATTGTGTACAGTTTTGGTCTCCTAACTTGAGGAAGGACATTCTTGCTATTGAGGGAGTGCAGCGAAGGTTCACCAGACTGATTCCCGGGATGGCGGGACTGACCTATCAAGAAAGACTGGATCAACTGGGCTTGTATTCACTGGAGTTCAGAAGAATGAGAGGGGACCTCATAGAAACGTTTAAAATTCTGACGGGGTTAGACAGGTTAGATGCAGGAAGAATGTTCCCAATGTTGGGGTCCAGAATCAGGAGTCATAGTCTAAGGATAAGGGGTAAGCCATTTAGGACCGAGATGAGGAGAAACTTCTTCACCCAGAGAGTGGTGAACCTGTGGAATTCTTTACCACAGAAAGTTGTTGAGGCCAATTTACTAAATATATTCAAAAAGGAGTTAGATGAGGTCCTTACTACTAGGGGGATCAAGGGGTATGGCGAGAAAGCAGGAATGGCGTACTGAAGTTTCATGTTCAGCCATGAACTCATTGAATGTCGGTGCAGGCTAGAAGGGCGGAATGGCCTACTCCTGCACCTATTTTCTATGTTTCTATGTTTCTAAAGGGATCAGGGGTTATGGGGAGAAGGCAGGAATGGGGTACTGAAGTTGCATGATCAGCCATGATCTTATTGAATGGTGGTGCAGACTTGAAGGGCCGAATGGCCTGCTGCTGCAGCTAATTTCTATGTTTCTATGTTTTGTTTGACAAATTTGTTTTTAGACTGATTTCAAATTCTCAATCCGTCATGTGGAGATTTGAACTCATATTCTCAGCATTTTAGTCCGGTAACGTAAACACTACACTCCTGTAGCTTTTCCCATCAATGCTTCATGTAAGGTGTTGGGCATGATTTGCCTTCTGAAATCATTATGGTTGTACAGTGGTAAATGTACTTTCTTACTGTGTACGAACTGTGGCTACGTACAAAATCGTATGTGCGAATGTGTGTGCATGTGCATGTGCATGTGCACGTGTGTGTGCATGTGCCCATGTGTGTGTGTGTGAACGTGTGTGCGTGTGCGTGTGTGTGCATGTGCATGTGTGCGTGTGTGTGTGCGTGCATGTGTACGCGCGTGGGTGTGAGTGTGCATGTGTGTGTATGTGCATGTGTGTGTGTGCATGAGTACGTGTGCGTGTGTGTGCGGCATGTGTGTATACGTGTGCTTGTGTGCGCATGTACATGTGTGTGCATACGTGTGCGTATATGTGTGCACGTATGTGCGTACGTGTGTTTGTGTGTGCGTGTGTGTGTGCATATGTGTGCATGTGTGTTTGTGCATGTGCCTGTCAGTGTATGTATTCTCCTTGACAATTATCCAATATTCTAGATGTGCACATAATACGGATCACCATAACTCACTAAATTCAACGCATGCAGCACAACTGCAGCAACTTGCATTTATATGGCGTCTTTAATGCAGAACATTGTCACAGAGTGCTTCCCAGAGGCATAATCAAAAAAATAGATGCCAAGCCAATGAAGGGAACATTGGGAAAGGTGACCAAAAGCTTGGTCAAAAGGTGGGTTTTAAGGAGAAAAAGTGTGGACTACTTCAGTTCTAGATGAAGATGTGAAATTAGAGGGTAGACCAATTTTGTGCGGTGGCCTAAAACAGCTATGAGGTCCTTCATTTACATGCGTGTTTTAGGTGGCCACCAGGGACACCTGAAAAATGCCTGGTTTTTCAGGAGCTCTTGGAATGCAGGATGTTGGCCCCCAAAATTGGATCTCATTTTACGGGCACAGTGAGGTCCAATTTCTAACCCTAGGTCTTGAATATAAGAACATAAGAAATAGGAGCAGGAGTAGGCCATACGGCCCGTTAAGCCTGCTCCACCATTCAATAAGATCTTGGCTGATCCAATCATGGACTCAGCTCCACTTCCCTGCCCGCTCTCCATAACCCCTTATTGGTTAAGAAGCGGTTTATTTCTGTCTTAAATTTATTCAATGTCCCAGCTTCCACAGCTCTCTGAGGCAGTGAATTCCACAGATTTACAGCCCTCTGAGAGAAGAAATTTCTCCTCATTTCAGTTTTAAATGGGCGACCCCTTATTCTAAGACCATGCCCTCTAGTTCTAGTCTCCCCCATCAGTGGAAACATCCTCTCTGCATCCATCTTGTCAAGCCCCCTCATAATCTTATACGTTTCGATAAGATCACCTCTCATTCTATTGAATTCCAATGAGTAGAGGCCCAACCTACTCAACCTTTCCTCATAAGTCAACACCCTTATCTCCGGAATCAACCGAGTGAACCTTCTCTGAACTGCCTCCAAAGCAAGCATATCCTTTTATAAATATGGAAACCAAAACTGCACGCAGTATTCCAGGTGTGGCCTCATCAATAGCTTACATCGCCGTAATAAGACTTTTCTTCTTTTATACTCCATCCCTTTTGCAATAAAGGCCAAGATACCATTGACCTTCCTGATCACTTGCTGTATCTGCATGCTAACCTTTTGTGTTTCAGGCACCAGAACCCACAGGTCCCGTTGCTTCGCAATCTTTCTCCATTTAAATAATAACTTGCTCTTTGATTTTTTTCTGCCACAGTGCATGACCTCACACTTTCCAACATTATACTCCATCATCCAAATTTTTGCCCACTCACTTAGCCTGTCTATGTCCTTTTGCAGATTTTTTGTGTCCTCCTCACACATTGCTTTTCCTCCCATCTTTGTATCGTCAGCAAACTTGGCTACGTTACACTCAGTCCCTTCCTTCAAGTGGTTAATATAGATTGTAAATAGTTGGGGTCCCAGCACTGATCTCTGCGGCACCCCACTAGTTACTGATTTCCAACCCGAAAATGAACCATTTATCCCGACTCTCTGTTCTTTGTTAGTTAGCCAATCCTCTATCCATGCAAAATGTATTACCCCCAACCCCTTGGGCCTGTCCTTGTACTTGATTTCTGAAAGGGAAGCGTATTATCATTCTCACGGAGGAGTTTGCAGACAGCCTCCTTGCCAAGCAAAGCAAAGCCAGAAATAGCCTACCCTGGAGTTGCTCCTGTACAACTCAATGCCAGCTCCTGGCTTTCGTGGGCACAAGACCAGATCAACAAATGAGTGCTCACTTCCTGCTGCCACTGTTACATTTTCCTTTGTTAACTTTGTATGAAAGCATTAGTAGCAGATATTATTTGTGAGAGGATGTAATACCTGCGATAGGCTATTATTCTCATTTAGTTACAGGGCACAGCAACCCAGAGGTCATGAATGAAAATCCCACCACTCCAAGTTGTGAAATTGCATTAAAACTGACCATTGGTGAGCTGGCCCTCGAATAAAGGATCCGAAAACTGCTGAAAGTACTTGTTTGATAGCCCCTCCCTCCCCTACGACCTCTGCCATGAGAGCAGCAATGTTGTAGGAACACCATCACCTCCAAATTGCCCCCAAATCACACCCCATCCTGATTTAGACATGCACTGCTATCCCTTCATTGCAGAAGAGCCTGGTCTCCAATCGTCTTGGGTCCCCTTACCGTTGGACCAAGACCTTGCTCTGCCAAGCCCGTGTAGCAGCTGGTGTGCAACGGCCACCCCTCGTTAAAAAAATTCATGCGCAGGCATCTTCCACCCTTCAACATGAAGTTGGGGACCTAGAACATCAGGATCCCGCATAGGTCTCATCAGTTACCTTAGAACTCATTGTCATGTGGAAGCAAGTCGTCCTCGACTCTAAGGGGCTGCCGAAGAAGCAGAAGATGTCACTGCGTCTGTCTCCTGGAATTCCCCACTTAACTCCTTCACTGCAAGGATTGCAGTGGTTCTAGGAGAAGGTCCACCAGCTCTTTCTCAGGCCAGCTGGGGATAGGCAATAAAAGCCGGCCTTGCCAGTGCTGCCCCCAACTTTCTAAAAAGAGCACATTCAAGTGGACAGAGGCAGCTGGCCACATCAGAGCTAGGCTTGTTGAGAAGCAGAGAAGTTGTGGGGAGGCTGCTTCTAGGGAGCCTCACAGGAGGGAACGGGAGAAGAGTCCAGGGCAGGGGAGGCCATGACTGTACTTGTGGGGGTCCCGAGGAGCACACCTTTCCTCCTGGCCCTACAAAGGAGAGATTTGCCCTTACCTTGGATAACCACTTTGCTTTTCGGACTGCTGCTGAGCCACGTTCCCTTGGTGGTGAAGTCATACGGCTTCCGGTGTACGCCTGAGCTGTGCGCAGTTAGAATGGAATGGGGCGGTAGGTCTGAAGATTCCATTTTAATGCCCCCCGCCCCCCATCCCAGTTCCTGCCAGGTAGGGTGGGTTAGGATTTCCCCCTGATTCCCAAGCTTCCCTTGGTCAGTGATCCACCAGTACAAAGGATTGCTCAAGGGAGGAGCTGCAGTGGATCCATTCTGATCTACTGAAGATCAGAACGTTCGAATAATATATTCACCCATCTGCCTAGACACCACGGATAGTCCTCCCATCTCCACCTACGCCACCTATTCAATCTCCTTCGGGGCCAGTCCACTAAATGCTTTATGATTGTCAAGGGTAAGGATGTGAAATTACCATATTTTTAGCATTACCACATCTGCACCATTCAATACCGACCATCTTGCTTACACTGAAAATACTCTTTCCCCCCCCGCCTCCACTTTCGCCTTAGAGTACACAACCTGCTGTGTCCCATCGAGTGTTTGATCATCTCATCTATACCCATCGCTCCACCTGTCAATGCAGTGCCCCGCCAAATATTTATTCAGCTATTTATGGAGGGAGTTAATTGACACAGTATCCTTAACTTTGGATGGGATTCTGTTCCATGTGGCAGCTGCCCTTCGGGAGAATTCTCTACCTTTACATGAGACTGTTAAATGACTATAAAGATTTTGAAAGTATTAACCCTGCAGTGAATGACCCCAGGCAGTGATGCCAATTCGTCATCCCCACAGCAGCAGCAGCATCAGTAAGGGGGACCCCGGGCATGGACACCAGTCCATTACACCCCGTTCCTCTGCCCCCAAGCTCAGCTCCCTGAATCATAGAATCTCACGGCACACAAGAAGGCCATTTGGCCAATCGTGCCTGTGCCAGATCATTGAAAGAGCTGTCTGAGGAAGGAGGTGGAAATCTCACCAAGAATGATTTGAATTGCCGCAACCTGTTAAATGATCTCGGATTAAGGTGGGCCATTGGGATGTTGGAACTGCCCTGTTGAAGATATGGTGGGTTCGATCAAAGCGGATCTACCTCAGTGAAATTCACTTTTGATACATCTTACTTTGCTTTCCACACAACAACAGTATCGGATGTCTTACACTTGTCTTTATTAGCCGAGGCATAGAATACAAGAGCAGGGAGGTTATGCTTGAACTCTATAAAACACTAGTTCGGCCACAGCTAGAGTACTGTGTGCAGTTCTGGTCACCACATTACAGGAAAGATACAATTGCACTAGAGAGGGTACAGAGGAGATTTATGAGGATGTTGCCTGGACTGGAGAATTTTAGCTATGAGGAAAGATTGGACAGGTTGGGTTTGTTCTGTTTGCAACAGAGAAGGCTGAGGGGAGACATTATTGAGGTGAATATAATTATGAGGAGCCTAGATAGAGTGGATAGGAAGGACCTATTTCCCTTAGCAGAGGGGTCAACAACCAGGGGGCATAGATTTAAAGTAATTGGTAGGAGGGTTAGAGGGGATTTGAGGGGAAATTTCTTCACCCAGAGGGTGGTGGGGGTCTGGAACTCACTGCCTGAAAGGGTGGTAGAGGCAGAAACTCTCACAACATTTAAAAAGTACTTTGATATGCACTTGTGGTGCTTAACCGATAGGACTATGGACCGAGCGCTGGAAAGTGGGATTAGGCTGGATAGCTCTTGGTCGGCCGGCGCGGACACGATGGGCCGAAATTGCCTCCTTCCGTGCTGTAAATTTCTATGATTCTATTCTATGTCCAAAAGCCAAAACAAACAGAGTGGCTGATGGCAGAGATGTCCAGAGGTCGGGAAGTTCCCCGAGGACAGTAGTGTCATTCACAGTCCCTGCGGGTCTCGGTGACCTGGGTGGTACACTTCAATCACAGCTTGCATGGTGATTCTGAGCCTCCTCACTCACTGTTCCGCCAACATGCCCAGAAAACTGGCACACCTTCTGCCAGGATAGTTAGCCCATGGAAACAATGGACACCATTCAGCCCCTTGAGCCTGCTCCGCCATTCAGTTAAATCATAGCTAATTGGTATTTCAATTGCATGTTCACCCCTTGCTCCATATCCCTTGATACCCTTACCGAACAAAAACCTATCAATCTCAGTTTTGAAAGCTCCAATTGTCCCAGAATCCATTGGCTTTTGGGAGAGAGAATTACAAATTTCTACGACCCTTTATGTGAAATAATGCTTCCTGACTTCACTCCTCAATGGCCTATGTCCCCTCATTCTTGATTTTCCCCACCAGTAGAAATAGTTTCTGCGCATCAACCCCATCGAATCCTTTCAATAGTTGCTGTTGCTAGTCATGTCCCGTCCTATGGCCTCTCTGCTCCAGTACTGCCTCTCCTTCTACTCTGTAGAATCTCTGCCAACTGCTGCTACAACTGTACTTTCAGGCAGAAGACTCCTCAATACCAGTCACCTCATTCAGAGCTGTGGTGAGACTTTGGGATCTTCTTCGTCATCGCAAATAGATTTCAATTTGATTCGACAATTGCGGAGTACGGCCTAATCAGCAAAAATCTGACTTCGTTCTCCCTGTTTCACTTTCGGACTGGCTAAACACGGACCAACTAACTTGCGAATGCTTCCTGCCGACTGCTTTTTATTCATGGTTTTTCTTTGCCACAATGAATGAACAGGGGAGAATATGATCCATAGCGATGCAGACAGAGACTGATGATCGATCAGCCAATACACCTTTGCTACATCTGGAATCCATTGCCGTCACTTCCTAAACTAGCTGGGATTAATTCATGTTTGACAGGCGGCAGTACAGCCTCGGTAAAAGCAGCGTAGGTCGTTGCCTCTTTAAGTTCAATGCCGCAATATTCCCGAAGAAAAGACATTAAAATAACAAAACTGTGACTACAGCCAGCATTACAATACACCCATTAATCATCTCTGTCCCATGTTCCTTTTAAAAAGGGCCCTGTTTTTTGTTATGGTAATGTGCCCCTTTCACTTGGTGCAATTGCTTCACCATTTTTTATTTTCAAATTCCTCTTTTGCTGACACTGTTCGTTCTATTATCTCACACCTAGACGGTGACGGGCGATGAGAATACTTCTCTGCCAGTTCTCCATTTTTTCTATAAATGCAAAAATATTGGGATATTTATAGATCTGTTATAGAGCCGAGCGTGGGGAGCTCTAGTTCCACGACACAGAAACGCACGCGCTCTCCGGGACGGCTGGATGAACAGCTCCAGAGGAGTCTGCCTGCCATTTTCTTCTCATTTACTACCTCAGGATCTTCACCGAATGTCGCCACTTTCAAACCGGTTAGCTGGAGGCCCGCCTGTTTGTTTTATTTAAGCAGGAATATGTCCCCTCCGTCTTTCTGGACTGTCCCAGACAAAGGCCAGAAACTGCAAGCTAATAGCAAATGTGCTGGTCCGGTCAAGAAGGTTTTGAGAAGTTCAAGGGGGAGAAATTCGGGAACGCCCCCTTTGGGGCGCTAAGTTTTCAAACCTGGGAAGATTAGGGCCAGATGCTAGTGACTCTCAGCTTTACCTGAATTGGGTGTTCGCGCTCCAGGAAGGAAGTGGAGCGTTAATTCAAGCGCTACCACTTCCGCTGGAGTGCTAAAGGATGCAGGCTGGGTGGTGAGTGGAGCAGTGCTGCACAATGTCCCGTGTAGAGCTGCCCCGATCCGAGGCTCCTCCCCTCCCGTAAAGGGTAGTACCATCGCTGCAGACTCTGCACTGGGACCCGTGAGCTGTTCCCCGCTGGCAGCCATGCTCCAGCCCGATCAGCCCCACGCGCTCCAGCAGAGTGCTGGGCAGATCGATTGCAGACGAAGAGAAAGCGAAAAAATTGCAATTACGCATTGGAACAACGTTCCCTTTAAATAGCGCTCCCCGGAGCGCCCGGGCTCCCGAATACTGCCCCCTGCAGCTGTTGGTGTTGTCACCCGGCAGTGCTGCTGGGGACGGAACCGAAGTTTGGGTCCGGGCGTTACCGGGTCGATGTGCATGGCGACGACGTCACGATCTCCGGGCGCATGAGATAAGAGGCGCAATGTGTTACTGTCGCCGCAAACCCATTGACCAATTTAGCGGGAGTCGTTTACTTTGCCGCGGCCATTTGGTAAGTCGTTAGCGCACCATCATCGCCTCCCGGAGGCCAATTTCCCGTCCTGCAAAAAGTCAAAATTGCAGAATCCCGTTTTGTTGTAGCCTAAAATTCGGAACTAAAACCTCATTGCTTTTTTGTCATCGATTTGGTTTTGAGTTTGCTGGGTGTGGGTGGAGTCTGGATTGAGTCAGTCTCTAAACTTTATGGGCTAGAAATTGATCAACCTACCACCGCATTTCTTGGAGGTATTTCCTTGGTCTTTCATTTGTTGGGAGTTTCATCAGGACCTTACGCCGGCGGTTTCGAAATACCGCTGGGGAGTGGATGACGCTGGGAAACGCCCGCCCGAGTATGGTGGGAGCGGTGATCCATACTTCTTGAGAAAAAATGCCCAGTGGGACCAGCTTTTCGATGGACGGTAGGTATGAAACTCTGCAAAAAAAGGCAAGTGAACATTTTTTTTCTGATCCTTTTGCGGCGATTCACTGGAAAAGGGTCCGCTGAATGTTATCCAATGTTTTATTTTTTATTTTATGAATAAAAATATTTTTTGTGTTTCCCCCCTCCCTCGGCCCATTCTAGCCGCGGACTTAATTTGACTAGGACTGCCGAGAATCCATGTGCAATGCCCATTTTTCCCGCCAGGCATTTTTTTTTCTACTTTTTGATCAAATTTTCCGCCGGTGTTAATTGCAGAATCTTCGCAATATTTTGGTAGTAAGCGGGCGGTGGAGTCCTTTGATCAATTTTTAGCCCAAGGTTTCTGCCGTGAATTGCGTTCAGTCTGAAAATATAACCGGGCAGATGTGAAAATTGCCATCACTCCAGGATACAATAATTGTTCTGGTGCCTTAGCAGGAGTTTTATGCTGATTTAAAATTTGTTTCATGAAGTTAAAACCAACAAAATGTGAATCTTCTTTTATCTGCTCTTTAATTAAAAAAAACAAAAAGGGACATTACTGCACATCCCTACACATTGGATCCAATGCCTTTATATGTTGGCTTTCTAACTGGTAACCTGACTCCAGACTTTGAGGTATTTCTTTAAAGCAAGACTGGTAAATGTTAAGTTCCCATACTGTGGGGACAATTTTGTTAATTCTGGCGATTCAACCACCTATTCTACATCACTCGATGTTCTCTTCCGTTGACTTTAAAGGAAAGGGCAGTCAATCGGGGTATAATGGGCACTGAATAGATGTTGCCCATTATACACCATCACCTAAAGTGAAAATGTCCCCCTGTATCCTTATATCATGTGAATCACCATAACCTGAGCATCTGGGAGAGCCTGAGTGGTTTGAATGCTAGAATGCCCATGGATTCACCCATGGTTTTAAGGGTGTGAAGTGAGTGATGTTACCTTGAAAAGGAAGGGTTGTTTTATTTTATTGATTGAAAGTAATTTCCAACTGAAAAACATTGCTGTGAGCATTGAATTGCAAGGGTTATATTAGTGGAGCTTGTGACATTAAATGCTGGAACAGAGGTGTGATGTGATGGAGTGGGCCTCAAGCACAGTCTGCAGATGGCTACAATTTCCACACGTCAACTGATCATACGCGTCACTTGTGAAATTAGAGTAGCATTGGGAGAGGGAGGCACGATCTTATATGTGCAGGGCTAATTTATCTGCAGCTGTAATTTCTATGTACAGCTCAGCATATGGATTCTTCAAGTAGAGCAGCACTTCTTGTGCTCCTGCCTGCAGTGTGTGGGTGAAGTGTGTCCTTATGTTTCATGAGTTAGGCTGGAAGTCAGCTAAACCTACCTGCAATCTCTGTGCTGAAAGGTCAGGCAAGTGGGCTGTTTCTGAGTCTTCCCAGCACAGCTCGGTAACTAGAAAACACATGCGGCGTTGAAGAGAAGCACTGGCTGCTTGGCACATCCTTCCTCCAGCCAACCATCCAACTGAGATCAAGATTCACCATGAGCGAATCGAAGGCATCAATCAAAGACAAGGGAACGGTAGCATAGTGTTATGTTACTGGACCAGTATTCCAGAGGCCTGGACACGAGGGAAAAATATACTTGTCCTTGTCCTTACCAACCTGTCGCTGATGCATCTGTCCATGACAGCATTGCGACCACTGCACAGTCCTTGTGGAGACAAAGTCCCATCATTCTCTGGTTGGCAACCAGTAATTAGTGGGATGCTGCAGGGATCAGTGCTGGGACTCCAACTATTTACAATCTATATTAACCACTTTGAAGAAGGGACTGAATGTAACATAGCCAAGTTTGCTGATGATGCAAAGATGGGAGGAAAAGCAATGTGTGAGGAGGACAGAAAAAAATCAGGCTAAGTGAGTGGGCAAAAATTATGCAGATGGGAGTATAATGTTGGAAAGTGTGAGGTCATGCACTGTGGCAGAAAAAAAATCAAAGAGCAAGTTATTATTTAAATGGAGAAAGATTGCGATGTGCCGCAGTACAACGGGACCTGAGGGTACTTGTGCATGAAACACAAAAGGATAGTATGCAGGTACAGCAATTAATCAGGAAGGCCAATGGTATCTTGGCCTTTATTGCAAAGGGGATGGAGTATAAAAGCAGGGAAGTCTTACTACAGCTATGTAAGCTATTGATGAGGCCACACCTTGAATACTGTGTGCAGTTTTGGTTTCCATATTTACGAAAGGATATATTTGCTTTGGAAGCAGTTCAGAGAAGGTTCACTCGGTTGATTCTAGGGATGAGGGGGTTGACTTATGAGGAAAGGTTGAGTAGTTTGGGCCTCTACTCATTGGAATTCAAAAGAATGAGAGGTGATCTTATCGAAACATATAAGATTATGAGGGGGCTTGTCAAGGTTGATGCAGAGAAGATGTTTCCACTGATGGGGGAGACTAGAACTAGAGGGCACGATCTTAGAATAAGGGACGGCCCATTTAAATCAGAGATGAGGAGAAATTTCTTCTCTCAGGGTTGTAAATCTGTAGAATTTGCTGGGACATTGAATAAATTTAAGACAGAAATAGACAGTTTCTTAAACGATAAGAGGATAAGGGGTTATGGGAAGTGGGCGGGGAAATGGAGCTGAGTCCATGATCAGATCAGCCATGATCTTATTGAATGGCGGAGCAGGCTCGAGGGGCCATATAGCCTACTCCTGTTCCTATTTCTTAAGTTCTTATTTTCTTATGTTCACACTGAGGACACTCTTCATCCTGTTGTGTGGCACTACATATAGGATAGATTCAGAACAGATCTAGCAGTTCAAAACTGAGCATCCATGAGGCGCTGTGGGCCAACAGCAACAGAATTGTATTTCACCACAATCTGTAACCTCATGGCCCGGAATATCCCTCACTCTACCATTACCATCAAGCCAGAGGACCAACCCTGGTTCAATGAGGAGTGTAGAAGAACATGCAGGAAGCAGCACCAGGCATACCTAAAAATGAGGTGCCAACCTGGGGAAGCTGCAACACAGGACTACATGAGCGTTAAACACCAGAAGCAACGTGCTATAGGCAGGGCTACGCGACCCTACAACCAACAGATGAGATCAAAGCTCTGCAGTCCTGCCACATCCAGTCGTGAATGATGGTGGACCATGTAATATATATAGCTCCACCTGTGGACTCCTGTGGCATTGCAACTAGTGCTGTTTATAATAAAAGGAACAGGTCACCTGACTGGTGAGTTCCAGATTGTTCTACCATCTTAAGGCTGTGTGTGTCTCTGTGAGTTATTGAAAATATAACAATGGCAATGAAGATGGATTTATCGTGGAAAAAAAGCTGAAATTTTTGTTGGTGGAGGATTCACCCAACCGACAGAAAGACTTTGAGAGCTTCTCTGTTTTGATTAACAGCTACAAATCTGAGGTAAATTACAAGCACACTTGACTGAACTGCCAGAGTCCAGATGGCCATGCTAATGGGAATAATAGGGTGCTTGGGGGAGTTTCAATGCAACCGTGAAAGTTTCAGATCGTATGTGGAGCAGCTAGTAATATTTTTCATCACAAATAATATCATCGAAGTCCCCAATGATGAAAAAAATAACCGGTTGGTGTTGGAACGACAAAGGGCTATTTTCTTAACTGAAGCAGGGCCTTAGGTGTATGAAACCTTGAAAAATTTGCTTGTGCCTAACAAGCCAAAGGACACAACTCTTAAGCAGAACAGCACTATAGTCCTGAGCCTCTGGAAATTGCTGAAAGTTAACATTTCGGAATACGAGATCAATTAACCGAAGAAAATATTAGTGAGTACACTGTAGCATTAAAAAAGCTATCCATTCATAGTAATTTCGGAAACTTTCAGGACCAAGCATTGCGTGACCGCTTTGTTTGTGGGATGAAAAATGATGCGATCAGAAGAAAGTTATTGACAGCTCCTAACTTGACTTTTGATTTAGCGAGTCAGACAGCTATGTCAATGGTCTTGGCCGACCAATATTCCCGAGAATTTCATACTATTTCCAGTCATCAGACAACCAAGGTGAATCGCCTGCAGGTTAAAAGTAAAAGGCAGTTGGGCCCCAAAGTCTTAGAAACTGGTAATGGTAACAGAGCATTGAAGTCCTGCTATCGGTGCCTGGGACAACACATTGCTCAAAGTTATCCATATGTGAAGGCAGAGTGTTTCATCTGCAGGAAAATTGGGCATCTTGCGAAGGCATGCTGACTGAAGGGTAAACCAGCTTTCAAAGCTATGTGTAGAAATCCTCAAAGACTACATAGCATGGAAGAAAAACAACAGGACGAAGAAATGTTAGAGCTAAACATCATCAGGAGCACGAGGTTAACTCACAGCGATTTGAAAAGTATCATAATCCACATAAATGTTGCAGGATACCCAGGGAAATCGACACTGGTGCATCCGTGACTGTCGTACTAGAGTCGCTATACCTCGACAAATTGCGTGATTACCCATTAGAGAAATCCAAGATAGAGCTGCGAGGCTACTTGGGAGAGAACATTCCCATGGTAGGTCGTATCACTGTACCTGTGAAATACAAGCATCAATTTAAGAGTTTGTAGTGACAGGAGACAAGACTGCCTTACTAGGAAGAAATTGGTTGGGATCACTGAAGCTGGATTGGAGTGAGATTTTTTGTGTTGAAATGAGATTTGCATCAAAGGGTGATGTCATCAAGAAGTATCCGAAGTTGTTCTGCGAAATGGGCATTCCGATCCAAGGCTTCAAGGCGAGTGTCAGGGTACAGAAAGATGCTAGATCGGTTTACTACAAACCACTTTCCGTACCATATGCACTCAAGGAGAAAGTTGAGCAAGAACTCAAAAGTCTAGAGACTGAGAACATTATTTGTAAGATTGATCGATGTAATTGGGCTACAGCCATTGTTGTTGTACCTAAGTCTGATGGTAAGGTAAGATTGTGTGGTGATTATAAAGTAACCATAAAACAGGTTCTAGAGGGTAATGTCCCCAATACATTGCCAAATGTAGAAGATTTGTTCACAACACTGACAGGTGGTCAGATCTTCTCAAAGTTGGATCTTATGAATGCCTACTTACAGCTTGAACTAGATGAGGATTCCAAGTCATGCTTGACTTTAAATACTCATCTAGGCCTATATCAATTTAATAGGCGATTTGGAGTGTCTTTTGCCCCTGCCATATTCTAAGGGGTGATGAACCAGATTTTGCAAAGTATTGAAGGGTAGTATGTTATTTGGATGACATACTAATTTCAGCACCAAATAGACAAATTCAAAATAACATATTGAATGAAGTCCTCAAACAGCTAGAGAAGCACAGAGTATGAGTGTCTGCTCGTAAGTGTGAGTTATTTCAAAACTTAATGGAGTACTTAGGGTACAGAGTAGACAAAGATGGTTTACATCCAACCAAGGGAAAGTTGAATGCAATCAGAAATGCACCCACTCCCAAGAATGTCACTGAACTTCGATCATTTTTGGATGTTTTGAACTATTATGGGAAGTTCCTACCAAATTTGGCTACAGTGTTACATCCACTGAATGAACTATTGAAAAAAAAGGTCCATTGGAAGTAGTCAGAAGAATGCGATACAGCATTCAAGGAGTGTAAAAGCAAATTGGTGGAGAGCACCATGTTAGTTCACTATGACATATCTAAGGAGATTAAGCTAGCATGTGATGCCTCTCCGTATGGAGTTCAGGCAGTGATCTCTCGTGTATTAAGTAGTGGGGAGGAGAGACCAATTACTTTTGCTTCACCCACTCTCAGTGCCAGTGAGAGTAATTATGCGCAAATTGAAAGGGAAACTTTGGCATTAATTTTTGGGATCAAGAAGTTCCACAAAAACTTTTATGATCAGTTTACCATCGTTACAGACCATAAGTCTCTGACAGCAATCCGCCATCCAAAGTCCCCACTTCCAACATTAGCTGCAGCCCGAAAGCAGAGATGGGCTTTGAATTTGTCAGCATATACATATGATATTGAATACAGACAATCAGCCGATGACAGTAATGCTGATGCTATGTTCAGATTGCCTTCCCCATCACAAGTTATACCCGATAGGGAAGAAGTGTTCTATTTTTCATACATTGATGAACTGCCAGTCACAGCTGAAGAGATTGGTAGAGCAACCAAACATGACCCAGTTATGTCAAAGGTGTATGATTATATTGCAAATGTCTGGCTGAACCAGGTAACAGACAAAGATACACATCCATTCTTCATTCGTAGCAATAAATTATCAGTCGATAAAGATTGTATCATGTGGGGTGCAAGAGTGGTTATACCAAATAAATTATTAGGAGACCTCCATGACCAGCACCTGGGAATGTGCTTGACCAATAGTTTTGCACACAGTTACTTATGGTGGCCAGGTCTTGATAAAGATATAGAGTACATCGTCAGTCAGTGTACGACATGTCAATCGGTAAGCAAGAACCCACCATCAGTATCATTACAGTCATGGAAATGGCCTCTCAGGGGGTGATAAAGGTTACATATCAATTTTGCTGAGCTAGAAGGACAACAATTGTTCATTGTGATTGATAGCCATTCGAAGTGGGTCAAGGTGTATCCAATGTGGAAAATACCAACAAGTAAAACATTAGATATTTTATGAAGATTATTTTCTTCATTTGACGTCCCAGAAGAAATTGTTTCTGATAATGGACCACAATTTCATTCAGAAGAATTTGCACCATTCATCGTTCAGGAAAAATGGTGTGAAACATACCAAGGTTCCACCTTACCACCCTGCTTCGAATGGTGCAGCAGAGCGCACTGTACAAATTGTAAAACATGCCCTCATCACACAGATGTTGGATCCAAATCCAAAGAAACGACAGTTGTCATTTGACCACAAATTGGCTAATTTTCTAATTATGTATCATAATATTCCTCACACAACTACTGGTAGAACACTCGTAGTGTTGTTCCTCAAACGACAGCCACGAACCAGATTCTCATTGTTAAAACCAAATTTGGCATAGTCCGTAGAAGAAATATAGAAACATAGAAGCATAGAAAATAGGTGCAGGAGTAGGCCATTCGGCCTTTCGAGCCTGCACCACCATTCACTAAGATCATGGCTGATCATTCACCTCAGTACCCCTTTCCTGCTTTCTCTCCATACCCCTTGATCCCTTTAGCCGTAAAGGCCATATCTAACTCCCTCTTGAATATATCCAATGAACTGGCATCAACAACTCTCTGCGATACAGAATTCCACAGGTTAACAACTCTCTGAGTGAAGAAGTATCTCCTCATCTCAGTCCTAAATGGCTTACCCCTTATCCTTGGACTGTAACCCCTGGTTCTGGACTTCCCCAACATCGGGAACATTCTTCCTGCATCTAACCTGTCCAGTCCCATCAGAATTTTATATGTTTCTATGAGATCCCCTCTCATCCTTCTAAACTCCAGTAAATACAGGCCCAGTCGATCCAGTTTCTCCTCATATGTCAGTCCTGCCATCCCAGGAATCAGTCTGAAACTACGCGACACTCCCTCAATAGCAAGAATGTCCTTCCTCAGATTATGAGGCCAAAACTGAGCACAATATTCCAGTTGAGGCCTCACCAAGGTCCTGTACAACTGCAGTAAGACCTCCCTGCTCCAATATTCAAATCCCCTCGCTATGAAGGCCAACATGCCATTTGCTTTCTTTACTGCCTGCTGTACCAGCATGCCAACTTTCAATGACTGATGTACCATGACACCCAGGTCTCGTTGCACCTCCCCTTTTTCTAATCTGCCGTCATTCAGATAATAGTCTGCCTTCGTGTTTCTGCCCCCAAAGTGTATAACCTCACATTTATCTACATTATATTGCATCTGCCATGCATTTTCCCACTCACCTAACCTGTCCAAGTCAACCTGCAGCCTCTTAGCGTCCTCCTCACAGCTCACACCGTCACCCAGTTTAGTGTCATCTGTGAACTTGGAGATATTACATTCAATTCCTTCATCCAAATCATTAATGTATATTGTAAATAGCTGGGGTCTCAGCACTGAGCCCTGCGGCACCCCACTAGTTACTCCCTGCCATTCTGAAAAGGACCTGTTTATCCCGACTCTCTGCTTCCTGTCTGCCAATCAGTTCTCTATCCACATCAGTACCTTACCCCCAATACCATGTGCTTTGATTTACACACCAATCTCTTGTGTGGGACCTTGTCAAAAGCCTTTTGAAAGTCCAAATACACCACATTCACTGGTTTTCCCTTGTCCACTCTACTAGTTACATCCTCAAAAAATTCCAGATTTGTCAAGCATGATTTCCCTTTCATAAATCCATGCTGACTTGGACCAATCCTGTCACTGCTTTCCAAATGAGCTGCTATTTCATCTTTAACAATTGATTCCAACATTTTCCCCACTACTGATGTCAGGCTAACTGGTCTATAATTACTTGTTTTCTCTCTCCCTTCTTTTTAAAAAAGTGGTGTTACATTAGTTACCCTCCAGTCCATAAGAACTGATCCAGAGTCAATAGACTGTTGGAAAATGATCACCAATGCATCCACTATTTCTAGGACCACTTCCTTAAGTACTCTGCGATGCAGATTATAAGGCCCCAGGGATTTATTGGACTTCAATCCCATCAATTTCCCGAACACAATTTTCCACCTAATAAGGATATCCTTCAGTTCCTCCTTCTCACTAGACCCTCGGTCCCTTAGTACTTCCTTTGTGAAGATAGAACCAAAGTATTTGTTCAACTGGTCTGTCATTTCTTTGTTCCCCATTATAAATTCACCTAAATCTGACTGCAAGGGACCTACGTTTGTCTTCACTAATCTTTTTCTCTTCACATATCTATAGAAGCTTTTGCAGTCAGTTTTTATGTTCCCTACAAGCTTCCTCTCATAATCTATTTTCCCCCTCCTAATTAAATCCTTTGTCCTCCTCTGCTGAATTCTAAAGTTCAGAGACACAATTAAGACAAATAGAGAATCATGATAGTGGTAGAGTAAAAGAGAGAAGTGTGAAATTAAATCAGAAGGTGAGAGTGAAGAACCATCACCATAAATGGTTAAAGTGGTTACCAGGAAGAGTGGTGAAGATATGTTGTCCTCGCACATATTTGGTCAGGTTGTTTGATCATGGACAGGTTAGGTTTGTTCTCATTGATATTTTATCCACAGACATGAAATTAGTTGAGAGTGGGAATTATTTCTGACTCATCAGATAGTTTTGATACACCAGTAGCATCCTACATCCAATGCACTGGAAACAAATCCAAGAAAAAGTCAGAATTTAACTCTGAGTCTGAGTCAGGCAGACAAACAGTCTGCAGTTAGAGAGAGTTCAAATGGAAATCAAGAGCATCCCTTGGAGGAAAACTTTCCTCAGGATCAGCCTCGAATGAGTTTAAATTCGGCACCATGTTTGGAATGTTCTGTTCGAGAGCACAGATATCCTCTTCGTAACAGAAAACAAGTCGTTAAGCTTTATTTGTAAATATGGCAAAATAAATCCATATCTTTTGTTATGTATAACCATGCAAGTTATGTATGATGATTATTTTGATGTAATTACTTCTTCATTAAGGAGGGAGAAGTGTAATATATATAGCTCCAACTGTGGACTCCTGTGGCACTGCATCCAGTGGTGTTTATATTGAAGGGAACAGGTCACCTGATTCAGGTGAGTTCAAGATTATTCTGCCATCTTAAGGCTGTGTGTGTCTCTGTGAGTTACTGAAAATATAACAGACCATTAAACAGCTAACGAGAGGAGGAGACTCCATGAATATTCCCATTCTCAATGATGGTGGAGCCCAGCACATGAGTGCAAAAGACAAGGCTGAAGTGTTCACAACCATCTTCAGGCAGAAGCGCCTAATGGATAATCCATATCAGCCTCCTCCTGAGGTCCCCACCATCACAGTAGCCAGTCTTCAGCCAATTTGATACACTCCACATGATATCAAGAAACGGCTGAGTGCACTGGATACAGCAAAGTCTATGGGCCCCGACAATATCCCGACTGTCGTGCTGAAGACTTGTGGTCCAGCACTAGCCATGTCTCTAGTCAAGCTGTTCCAGTACAGCTCCAACACTGGCATCTAACCGACAATGTGGAAAACTGTCCAGTTATGTCCTGTCCACAAAAAACAGGAGAAATCCAATCCAGCCAACTTTTGCCCCATCAGTCTACTCTCAATCATCAGCAAACTGATGGAAGGTGTCATCGAAAGTGATATCAAGTGGCACTTACTCACCAACAAGGCTCAGTTTGGGTTCAGCCAGGACCACTCAGCTCCAGACCTCATTAAAGCCTTGGCCCAAACATGGACAAAAGAGCTGAATTCCAGAGGTGAGGTGAGAGTGACTGCCTTTGACATCAAAGCAGCATTTGACCGAGTGTGGCATCAAGGACGCCTAGTAAAACTGGTCAATGGGAATTGGGGGTAAACTCTCCACTGGCTGGAGTGTTTGCTAGTGCTGTTGGGGAGTAGTTAAACTAATATGGCAGGGGGATGGGAACCAATACAGGGAGACAGAGGGAAACAAAAAGGAGACAAAAACAAAAGACAGAAAAGAGATGAGTAAAAGTGGAGGACAGAGAAACCAAAGGCAAGAAACAAAAAGGGCCACTGAATATAAAAGGGCTGCAGGAGGGGTCAAAACTAAAAATCATGGTTTAAAAACGAGGATGAAAACACTCTACCTAAATGCACGCAGCATTCGAAATAAAGTAAATGAGTTGACGGCACAAATCATTAAAAATGGGTATGATTTGGTGGCCATTACAGAAACATGGTTGCAAGGTGGCCAAGACTGGGAATTAAACATGCAGGGGTATCTGATGATTCGGAAAGATAGGCAAAAAGGGAAAGGAGGTGGGGTAGCTCTGTTAATAAAAGATGATATCAGGGCAGTTGTGAGGGATGATATTGGCTCCAATGAACAAAATGTTGAATCATTGTGGGTGGAGATTAGAGATAGTAAGGGGAAAAAGTCACTGGTCGTCATAGTTTATAGGCCCCCAAATAATAACTTCATGGTGGGGCAGGCAATAATCAAGGGAATAATGGAGGCATGTGAAAAAGGAACGGCAGTAGTCATGGGGGATTTTAACCTACATATCGATTGGTCAAATCAAATCGCATGGGGTAGCCTGGAGGAGGAATTCATAGAATGCATACGGGATTGTTTCTTAGAATAGTATGTAACAGAACTTACAAGGGAGCAAGCCATCTTAGATCTGGTCCTCTAATGAGACAGGAAAAATAAACGATCTCCTAGTAAAAGATCCTCTCAGAATGAGTGATCACAATATGGTTGAATTTGTAATACAGATTGAGGATGAGGAAGTTGTGTCAGAAAGGAGCGTACTATGCTTAAACAAAGGGGACTACAGTGGGATGAGGGCAGAGTTGGCTAAAGTAGACTGGAAACAAGGACTAAATGGTGGCACAATTGAGGAACAGTGGAGGATTTTTAAGGAGTTGTTTCATTGTGCGCAACAAAAATATATTCCAGTGAAAAAGAAGGGTGGCAAGAGAAGGAATAACCAGCCGTGGATAACCAAGGAAATAAAGGAAAGTATCAAATCAAAGACCAATGCGTATAAGGTGGCCAAGGTTAGTGGGAAACTAGAGGATTGGGAAAATGTTAAGCAACAGCAAAGAATGACTAAAAAAGCAATAAAGAAAGGGAAGATAGATTATGAAGGTAAACTTGCGCAAAACAGATAGTAAAAGTTTTTACAGATATATAAAACGGAAAAGAGTGACTAAAGTAAATGTTGGTCCCTTAGAAGATGAGAAGGGGGATTTAATAATGGGAAATGTGGAAATGGCTGAGATCTTAAACAATTATTTTGCTTCCGTCTTCACAGTGGAAGACACAAAAACCATGCCAAATTTTCAGGCCACAGGAATGTGGGAAGGGAGGACCTTGAGACAATCACTATCACTAGGGGGGTAGTGCTGGACAGGCTAATGGGACTCAAGGTAGACAAGTCCCCTGACCCTGATGAAATGCATCCCAGGGTATTAAAAGAGATGGCGGAAGTTGTAGCAGATGCATTCGTTATAATCTACTAAAATTCTCTGGACTCTGGGGAGGTACCAGCGGATTGGAAAGCAGCTAATGTAACGCCTCTGTTTAAAAAAAAAGTGGGCAGGCAAAAGGCAGGTAACTATAGGATGGTTAGTTTAACATCTGTAGTGGGGAAAATGCTTGAAACTATCATTAAGGAAGAAATAGCGGGACATCTAGATAGGAATAGTGCAATCAAGCAGACGCAGCATGGATTCATGTTTAACTAACTTACTGGAATTCTTTGAGGATATAATGAGCATGGTGGATAGAGGTGTACCGATGGATGTGGTGTATTTAGATTTCCAAAAGGCATTCGATAAGGTGCCACACAAATGGTTACTGCAGAAGATAAAGGTACGCGGAGTCAGAGGAAATGTATTAGCATGGATAGAGAATTGACTGGCTAACAGAAAGCAGAGAGTCGGGATAAATGGGTCCTTTTCTGGTTGGAAATCAGTGATTAGTGGTGTGCCACAGGGATCTGTGCTGGGACCACAACTGTTTACAATATACATAGATGACCTAGAAGAGGGGACAGAGTGTAGTACAACAAAATTTTCAAATGACACAAAGATTAGTGGGAAAGCAGGTTGTGTAGAGGACTCAGAGAGGCTGCAAGGAGATTTGGATAGGTTAAGCGAATGGGCTAAGGTTTGGCAGATGGAATACAATGTCGGAAAGTGTGAGGTCATCCACCTTGGGGAAAAAAAACAGTAAAAGGGAATATTATTTGAATGGGGAGAAATTACAACATGCTGTGGTGCAGAGGGACCTGGGGGTCCTTGTGCATGAATTCCAAAAGGTTAGTTTGCAGGTGCAGCAGGTAATCAGGAAGGCGAATGGAATGTTGGCCTTCATTGTGAGAGGGATGGAGTACAAAAGCAGGGAGGTCTTGCTGCAACTGTATAAGGTATTGGTAAGGCTGCACCTGGAGTACTGTGTGCAGTTTTGGTCACCTTACTTATACTAGCTTTGGAAGGTGTACAGAGATGATTCACTAGGCTGATTCCAGAAATGAGGGGGTTACCTTATGATGATAGATTGAGTAGACTGGGTCTTTACTCGTTGGAGTTCAGAAGGATGAGGGGTGATCTTATAGAAACATTTAAGATCATGAAAGGGATAGACAAGATAGAGGCAGAGAGGTTGTTTCCACTGGTAGGGGAGTCTAGAAGTAGGGGGCACAGCCTCAAAATACGGAGGAGCCAATTTAAAACCTAGTTGAGAAAGAATTTCTTCTCCCAGAGGGTTGTGAATCTGTGGAATTCTCTGCCCAAGGAAGCAGCTGAGGCTAGCTCATTGAATGTTTTCAAGTCAAAGATAGATAGATTTTTAACCAATAAGGGAATTAAGGGTTACTGGGAGAGGGCGGGTAAGTGGAGCTGAGTCCACGACCAGATCAGCCATGATATTGAATGGCGGAGCAGGCTCGAGGGGCTAGATGACCTACTCCTGTTCCTAATTCTTATGTTCTTATACCTAGCACAAAGGAAGATGGTTGTGGTTGTTGGTGGCCAATCATCTCAGCCCGAGCACATTGCTGCAGGAGTTCCTCAGGGCAGTTTCCGAGGTCCAACCATCTTCAGCTGCTTCAGCAATGACCTTTCCTCCATCATAGGGTCAGAAGTGGGGATGTTCACTGATGATTGCACAGTTTCAGTTCCATTCATAACTCCTCAGTTAATGGAGCATTCCATGCCCGCATGGAGCAAGACCTAGAGGACATTAAGTGGCAAGTAACATTCATGCCACACAAGTGTCAGTCAAAGACTATCTCCAACAAGTGAGTGCCTAACCACCTCCCCTTGACATTCAACAGCATTACCATTCACAAATCCCCCACCATCAACATCCTGGGGGTCACCACTGACCAGAAACTTAACTGGACCAGCCACATAAATACTGTGGCAACAAGAGCAGGTCAGAGGCTGGGTATTCTGTGGCAAGTGTCTCAACTCCTGACTCCCCTAAAGCCTTTCCACAATCTACAAGGCACAAGTCAGGAGTGTGATGGAACACTCTCCACCTGCCTGGATGAGTGCAGCTCCAACAATACTCAAGAAGCTCAACACATTCCAGGATAAAGCAGCCCACTTGATTGGCACCTTATCCATTATCTTAAACAACTACTCCTTCCACCACCGGCGCACCGTGGCTGCAGTGTGTACCATCTACAAGATGCACTGCAGCAATTCACGAAGGCTTCTTCGGCAGCACCTCCCAAACCCCCGACCTCTACCACCTAGAAGGACAAGGGCAGCAGGCGCATGGGAACACCACCACCTGCAAGTTCCATTCCAAGTTACATACCATCCTGACTTGGAAATATATCGCCATTCTTTCATCGTCGCTGGGTCAATATCCTGGAACTCCCTCCCTAACAGCACTGTGGGAGCACTTTCACCACACGGAGTGCAGTGGATCAAGAAGGCGGCTCACCACCACCTTCTCAAGGGTGATTAAGGATGGGCAATAAATGTCGGCCTTGCCAGTGATGCTCACATTCAAAGAACGAATAAAAAAAATCCAATCCCAGTAGAAACCTTTTAATGGGAAGATCTCTGACCCAAATTATATATTTTCTACATTCATTCCCATGAAAGAGTTGCATTAGGAAATAATGTCAATGCCTTGAACAGAAGCCTTGTCCTGAACTTACACCGGGATTCTCCCAGCCTTCCCCATTCCCTCCACATCCCCTGGGAGCCTGAAATTTCAGCATTCTCTTGTTCAATAAGTTTTTTTAGGTAATGAAAGGGTTAAAATGGTTTCCTGCCTTAGTCGGTTTTGTTGGGATGACAGGATGGTGTGTAAAACCTGAACCATCAGCAGAACTGCATTTTCTTGGGAGTGTGATAACCTAATCAATTCCATTCGCAATTGATCAACTAATTGCAGCAAATATTGCTTTTATTTAAATATGGCTACAGCCTTAAAAGGTAACCCTCTTAACATGCCCAGTGTAGTGAATTTCATCTACCCCAATATTAACTGGGATAGAATCAGTGTGCAAGGTATAGAGGGTGCAGAATTCCTAAAATGCATTTTCAGGAGAACTTTTTTAGCCAGTATCTAGCAAGTCCAACAAGGGTGAGGACGGTTCTGGACTTAGTTTTCGGCAAAGAAGCTGGGCAGTTGGAACGGAGTATCAGTGGGAGAGCATTTTGGTGCTAGTGATCATAACTCAGTTAGATTTAAGGTAGTTATGGAAAAGGGACAAAAATAGACCAGGAATAAAAGTTCTCAATTGGGAGAAGGCCAATTTTGATAAGCTGAGATGTTATTTTGCCAAGGTGGACTGGAAACAGCTGTTGGAGGGTAGATCAGTGTCAGAGCAGTGGGAGGCATTCAACGAGTAGATCCTGAGGGTTCAGGGCAAGTATGTTCCCTTAAAGAAAAAGAGTGGAAATAACAAATCTAGAGCCCCCTGGATATCAAGGGGCATACAGAGTAGGATAAAGAAAAAAGGCATATGGCAGATACTGAGGGCTCAATACTGCAGAAACTCCAAAGGAGTATAGAAAGTGCTGGGGTGAAATTAAAAAAGAATTTCGGCAAGCAAAGAGAGAGCATAAAAACATGTTGGCAATTAAAATCAAGGAAACCCCAAATATGTTTTATAAATATATTAAGAGCAAGAGGATAACTAAAGAAAGAATAGGGCCTGTTAGAGACCTTAAAGGTAATCTGTGTGTGGAGGAGGAAGAAATGGGTATGGTTCTTAATGAACACTTTGCGTCTGTTTTCACAAGAGAGGGGCAATGCAGACATTGCAATCGAGGAGGAGTGTAAAATATGAGATGAAATAAACATCGTGAGAGAGGAAGTATTAAAGGGTTTAGCAGCTGTGAAAGTGGATAAATTCCCAGGCCCGGATGAAATCTATTACAGGCTGTTAAGAGAAGCAAATGAGGAAATAGCAGAGGCTCTGACCATCATTTTCCAGTCCTCTCTGGAGACAGATGTGGTACTGGAGGACTGCTAATGTTGTACCTTTGTTTAAAAAGGGAGAAAGGGATAGACCGAGTAATTACAGGCCAGTCAGACCAACCTCTGTGGTGAAAAAATTATTGAAGAACATTCTGAGGGACAGGATAAATCTTCCTTTAGACACGGATTAATCAAGAACAGTGTGGATTTGTAAGGGAAAGTCATGTCTGACTAACTTGATTGAATTTTTTGAGAAGGTAACAAGGAGGTTTGATGAGGGTAGTGCATTTGAGGTAGTTAGGCTACAGCTGGAGTACAGCATGCAGTTCTGGTCACCACATTACAGGGACAATGTGATTGCACTGGAGAGGGTACAGAGGGGATTTACAAGGATGTTACCTGAACTGGAGAATTTAAGCCATGATTGGATAGGCAGGGTTTGTTTTCTTTGGAACAGAGGAGGCTGAAGGGAGACCTTATGGATTTTAGCAAGGCTTTTGATAAGGTCTCATATGGCAGACTGGTCACGAAAGTAAAAGCCCATGTGTTCCAGGGCAAAGAGGTAAGTTAGAACCAAAATTGGCTCAGAGGCAGGAAGCAAAGAGTAATGGTTAATGGGTGTTTTTGTGACTGGAAGACTGTATCCAGTGGGGTTCCGCAGGGCTCAGTACTGGGTCCCTTGCTTTTTGTGGTAGATATCAATGATTTAAACTTGAATGTTGGGGGTATGATTAAGAAGAAGTTTGCAGATGATACAAAAATTGGCTGTGTGGTTGATAATGAAGAACAAAGGTGTAGACTGCAGAAAGATATCAATGATCTGGTCAGGTGGGCAGAACAGTGGCAAATGGAATTCAATCCGGAGAAGTGTGAGGTAATGCATTTGGGTAGGTCCAACAAAGCAAGGGAGTACATATTAAATGGTGGGATATTATGAAGTATAGAAGAACAAAGGGACCTTGGAGTACATGTCCATAGATCCTCAAAGGTAGCAGGCCAGGTAGATAAGAAGGTTAAGAAGGCATACGGAATACTTGCCTTTATTAGCCGAGGAATAGAATACAAGAGTAGGGAGGTTATGCTTGTACTGTATAAAACACTAGTTAGGCAGCAGCATGCAGTTCTGGTCACCACATTACAGGGACGATGTGATTGCACTAGAGAGGGTACAGAGGAGATTTACAAGGATGTTATCTGAATTGAAGAATTTAAGCTATGATTGGATAGGCTGGGCTTGTTTTCTTTGGAACAGAGGAGGCTGAGGGGAGACCTTATTGAGGTATATAAAATTATGAGGGGCCTAGATAGAGTGGCTTGGAAAGATCCATTTCCCTTACCAGAGGGGTCAACAACCAGGGGGCATAGAATTAAAATAATTGGGCAGAGGTCTAGAGGGGATTTGAGGGGAAATTTCTTCACCCAGAGGGTGGTGAGGGTCTGGAACTCACTGCCTGAAAGGGTGGTAGAGGCAGAAACCCTCACTACATGTAAAAAGTACTTGGATGTGCACTTGAAGTGCCGTAATCTACAGGGCTTCAGAGCAAGAGCTGGAAAGTGGGATTAGGCTGGATGGCTCTTTGTTGGCCGGCAAGGACACGACTGGCTGAAGGGCCTCCTTCCGTGCTGTAAATTTCTACGAATCTGTGAATAGTAAAGCTTGCGTGTGGAAGCTTTACTATTCACAGATTCACACAACCCTGTGAACAAGCCATTGGTAAGTTAACCAAAGCTGGCAAACAAATCCGCAGAGGGACTATGGACGTGGGGGGGCGGAAGAAGGAGATTCTCATCTTCGAACATTTCTTCCTCTCAATTATTGTTAACGTAATGACCTACTGGTTTGTTGTACAAACTGAGCCTCCGTACTGTGGGTTAATGATAATCAGGATGAATGGAATGAATTTGTCCCCTAACTTCACAAATGTTAGCTTATTGACTGTGTGTTGGTGAGACTCACATCCCAGGATGGAGCTATTGGTGCTCGCAATGGGGCAAGGGGTGTTCCTAGTGCAGTGTCAGATTGCCCAAGCATTTCTCTGAAACAACACAGTGCCCAGGGTTCGTGAGTGCTAAATCGAATTGTTTCACACTTGCGTACATTCTATTACGAAAGTCATTTTCCGAGCTCAGATTGTTTTGCTGTCTTCAACTCCTGCCTGGTTTCTTTTAGAAAAACATTGTAAGTATTTTTATATTTATTTTTATTCATGAAAGTTGTACATTCCCAAAGTGTTTAATCCCTGTGGAGTAAAGGATGTGGATGGCTACTGAATCAGAAGGCTGTGGGTTCAAGTCCCACTCCAGGGACTTGAGCACAAAATCTAGGCTGACACTCCAGTGCAGTGCTGAGGGAGCGCTGCATTGTCAAAGGTGCCGTCTTTTGGATGAGACCTTAAACCGAGGTCTCGTCTGCTCTCTCAGGTAGACGTAAAAGATATTCACTATTCGAAGAAGAACAAGGAAATTCTCATCATACCTTGGCCATGACGTCTAAGGATAAGGGGTAAGCCATTTAGGGCCGAGATGAGGAGAAACTTCTTCACCCAGAGAGTGGTGAACCTGTGGAATTCTCTACCACAGAAAGTTGTTGAGGCCAATTCACTAAATATATTCAAAAAGGAGTTAGATGAGGTCCTTACTACTAGGGGGATCAAGGGGTATGGCGAGAAAGCAGGAATGGGGTACTGAAGTTGAATGTTCAGCCATGAACTCATTGAATGGCGGTGCAGGCTAGAAGGGCCGAATGGCCTACTCCTGCACCTATTTTCTATGTTTCTATGTAAGCAACACCATTAAAAACAGGTTAGTTGGAAATTTACCACATCATTGCTTGTAGGATCATGTTGTGCGCATATTGGTTACTGCATTTGCCTAATAAACAGTGACTACCTTTTAGAAGTGCTTCATTCGCTGTAAAATAATTTGGGGCCTATTCAGGATGTGAAACATGCTACAGAAATCCAAATTCTTTCTTTCGTACAAACCTTTCTGAAATTTGCAAAAAGATAGACAGGGGTTTCCCACATCGGTGTGCATCATCCCTTCATTTTCTCTCCATCCAGTGTCTGGGCAGAAGATCATTTGCTGGGAAAACCTGGGAACCAGCGCCCTTTAACTGTATTCAATGCTGGTACTTGCTATGTGATCAGACATTGCAACATCATCCATGCCTTTGTTACCTCCAGATTTGAATATTCCAATATTTCCCTGGCCAACCTCCCATCTTGCACCCTCCATAAACTTAAGTTCATCCATAACTCGGCTGCCTATGCCCTAACGCGCACCAAGTCCCACTCACCCATTACCCATTGTGTTCGCTGATCCACATTGGCTCCCAGACCAGCAACGCCTCGATTTTAAAATTCTTATCCTTGTTTTCAAATTCCTCCATGGCCTTGCCTCTCCCCATCTCTGTAATCTCCTCCAGCCCCACACCCCCCCCCCACCCCCCACCGAGATCTCTGCTCCTCCAATTCTGCCCAGTTGCGCATCCCTGATTTTAATTGCTCCACCATTGGCGGTCGTGCCTTCAGCTGCCCAGAACCTAATTCTGGAATTCCCTCCCTAAACCTCTCCGCCACTCTACCCCTTCAAGACGCTTCTTAAAACCTATCTCTATGATCAAGCTTCTAGTCACCTGTCCTAATATCTCCTTTTGTGGCTCGATGTCACATTTTGTTTGCTAATGCTTCAGAGACGAGCCTTGGGGTGTTTTACTATGTTAAAGGTGCTATATAAAGGCAAGTTGTTGCTGTTGTTGTCCGTGTTTCTACATGTCCATACTTGAACTGGGATCAGTGTCATTCAGAGGGTTGAGACAGCTGGTTTGGCCTTGGTTTCCAGGTCCAGTTATATGTAGGGACGGTAGAGGAAGCTCTACATACTAGTGCTATTTGGATCATTTTTCTTCATAACCGTGGTGGGCGGTGTTATGTTCAGTATAACTCCACAAGACTGTATGCTGTGAGCTCAAACTGTTGTGACCTTGGTCTCTTTAATGTAACTCCAGAGTGAGGAAGCAGCATGGTAGACTGCCTTTTATACCTGCTTGCCTGGGGTGTGCAGGTGACCCTTGGGTCTCCCACAGGTGCGTCCCCTGGTGGCAAGTCTTGCACACTAGTAAAGTTTACATACATAACATCACTCCCACCCCAAAGTCTTAGATACAAGTTATTTACAAGTTGAGGCGATCCGGGGCTCTACGTTCCTGGGTTGATCACCTGAGTTAAAGTCCTGGCATCAGTGAGTTGGTCAGATCATTGCTGCACTGCGGCGTGGCTGGTCTGATCGGACTGTCGGGCATTGTGGGTTCATCCTCGTGGTTGACCGCGAGGTCGATTGCTGGTTGGGTGTGTGTAGGTGGATCAATGATGGTAATGTCCTCTTCAAACTGTTCTTGGTTGTCAATGAATCGCAGTTTGATCTGATCCAAGTGCTTTCTGCACGTTTATCCATTCGAATGTTTGACAACAAACACTCTCTTCCTCTCCTTGGCTAAAACAGTGCCAGCAATCCATTTGGGACCATGACCGTAATTAAGAACAAACACAGGATCATTAACCTCAATGTCACGCGATACAGCCGCGCAATCGTGGTACACGTTATGCTGGTGACGCTGGGTTTCTACGTGATCATTGAGATCCGGGTGGACTAAGGAGAGCCTGGCTTTAAGTGCTCTCTTCATTAACAATTCTGCAGCAGGGAACACCAGTAAGTGAGTGGGGTCACGTCCGGTAGCTGAGCAGAATCCGAGATACAGGGAACCGTCCATCACGTGTTTCAAGCTCTGCTTGATAGTTTGGACTGCCCGTTCCGCTTGACCATTGGATGCGGGCTTAAACGGGGCAGACCTGACATGCTTGATGCCATTGCGGTCATGAACTCGTTGAATTCCGAGCTGGTGAAACATGGTCCATTGTCACTAACAAGGACGTCGGGCAAACCATGGGTGGCGAACATGGCCCAGAGGCTTTCAATGGTGGCAGTGGAGATGCATGATGACATTATTATACATTCAATCCATTTAGAGTAAGCGTCCACTGTTACAAGAAACATCTTTCCTAGAAAGGGGCCAGCGAAATCTACGTGGACCCTAGACCACGGTTTGGAGGGCCATGACCACAGACTCAGTCGAGCCCTCCTTGGTGCATTGCTCAACTATGAGTAAGTGTTACATTGGTGTACGCATGACTCCAATTCCGAGTCAATGCCGGGCCACCAAACGTGCGTCCTGGCGATAGCCTTCATCATGACTATGCCTGGGTGGGTACTGTGTAGGTCGCATATAAACAGTTCCCTTCCTTTTTTTAGCAAAACTACTCGATTCCCCCATAGGAGACAATCTGAATGGATGGACACTTCATCCTTGTGTCGGTAAAACGGCTTAATTTCGTCTTGCATTTCACCGGGACCCACCGACCAGCTCCCATTAACGACGCAGCTTTTTACTAGTGATAGCACAGGATCCTGGCTAGTCTCGGTCCTGATCTGGCGAACCGTGATGGGTGACCCCTCGCTCTCAAAAGCATCCATTACAAGAAACAAGTCTGCGGGTTGCCCCATTTCCACCTCTGAGATGGGCAATGGTAACCGACTGAAGGCATCAGCACAGTTCTCAATGCCTGGTCTGTGGCGGATTACATAGTCATACGCAGATAATGTTAGTGCCCATCTTTGGATGCGGGACAAAGCATTGGTGTTAATACCTTTGCATCCTGAGAACAGCGAAATGAACGGTTTGTGGTCGGTTTCGAGCTCGAACCGGAGTCCAAATAGGTTTTGATGCATTTTCTTAACCCCGTATACACATGCTAATGCTTCTTTCTCAACCATACTGTAGGCTCTTTCAGCCTTAGATAAACTTCTGGACGCATATGCAACCGCTTGCAGTTTGCCTGACACATTGGCTCGCTGTAACACAAAACCGACCCCGTACGAAAATGTATCACAAGCTAGTACTAAACGTTAGAACATAGCAGGTTTCTGGCCTTATATAAAGGCTGTCTCTTGAGATTTACCCCAAACCCAGTCATCACCCTTGCGTAGCAATTAATGCAAAGGTTCCAGCAAAGTGCTCAACCCCGGTAGAAAGTTAACAAAATAGTTGAGGAGTCCCAGGAACCAATGCAGCTCCGTCATATTCTGTGGTCTGGGTGCATTCTTGATGGTCTCCATCTTGGGTCTGATGCCGCCCGCCACAATCTATCTCCACAGAAATTCGACCTCTGGCGCCAGGAAAACACACTTGGAGTATTTTAGCCTGAGTCCCACTCTATCCAGTCGCTTTAGAACCTCTTCCAGGTTATGCAAGTGTTCGGTGGTGTTGCGACCATTGATCAGGATGTCATCTTGAAACACCACGGTGCGTGGAACCAATTTCATTAGACTCTCCATGTTCCTCTGGAAGATGGCCGCAGCCAAGGGAATCCCAAAAGGGCATCTGTGGTATATGAACAGTCCTTTGTGCGTGTTGATGCGCGTCAATTTTTTTTGAAGGTTTAGCCAGCTCCTGTGTCATGTAAGCAGAGGTTAGATCCAGCTTGGTGAACGACTTCTCCCCTGCTTGCATTGCGAATAGGTCATCCACTTTACGAAGTGGGTACTGGTTCTGCAACGAGACTCAGTTGATCGTTACCTTGTAGTCCACATAGATTCTGACCGTTCCATCGCTTTTCAACACCGGAACAATTGGACTGGCCCACTCGTTGACCTCGACTAGCAATATGATCCCCTCTTGTTGAAGTCTGTCCAGCTCGATCTCGACTTTCTCTCGCATCATGTATGGAACTGCTCGGGCCTTGTGATGAATGGTCGTGCATCAGGGACTAGGTGGATCTGCGCTTTGGCGCCTGTGAAGTTGCTGATGCCTGGCTCGAATAATGACGGGAATTTGTTTAGCACTTGGGCGCACGAGGCGTCATCCACCGAAGACAGTGCTTTGATGTTGTCTCAGTTCCATCAGATTTTTCCTAGCCAGCTTCTGCCGAACAGTGTTGGGCCATCGCCATAGTGATAAACCATGCACAGTTCCTTCGTACAATAACTTCACTGCCACACTGCCAATGACTGGTATGAGCTCTTGGGTGTAAGTATGCAGCTTGGTGTGAATCGTGCTTAGTTTTGGCCTTTGTGCCTTGTTGCCCCACAGTTTCTCAAAAGCCTTCTGGCTTATAATTGACCGACTCACCCCCGTGTCCAATTCCATGGAAACTGGAATGCTGTTTAATTTGACTTTCAACATTATCGGAGGGCTTTTTCTGGTGAAGGTATGTACCCCGTGCACTTCCTCTTCAGCCTCGGGTCGAGTTGCCTCTCTTACTCGCTCAGCGTGATCCGCGCCGGATCGGTCATCTTCTGCCGACTCTGCCACGTGGTGAGTCGCAGCACGTTTGCACATTCACTGGAGGTGCCCCATTGTTCCACAGCCCTTGCACACATAGTGCTTGAATCGACATTGATGGGCCCGATGATTACCCCCACAGTGCCAACATGGTGTTAATGGATTCGCATTCACGCCCCACAGCGGACTCTGAGTCATCCTAGGTCTGGCCTCTGCAGGCGTGTAGGCCCTGCCATGTATAGTTCTGCCTGCTGAAGGCATTATTTTACGCACAGTACTTGCCGGTGAGCTTTGATGCTGCAAAGATATCTGTTTAGTGTTATAGTTCGTGGACATGAAAGCCTGGGCTATCGTGATGGCCTTGCTCAGATCTAGAGATTCGGCAGGCAGCAGTTTGCGAAGAATGACCTCGTGGCCGATTGCAAGCACGAAAAAGTACCGCAACATTTCCCCCCAAAATCCAGCAAATATGCACGGTCCTGCAAGGCATCTTAGATCGGCGACATAGCTCGCCACGTCCTGACCCTCGGAGCGGTGGTGCGTATAAAAGCGATACATGGCCATCAAGATGCTCTCCTTTGGCTTGAGGTGTTCCCGAACCAGCGTGCACAACTCTGCATATATCGTCTCCATTGGTTTCATCGGTGCTAGCAGATTTTTGATGAGGCTTTATATCGTGGACCCGCAAACGGTGAGGAGAATCGCCTTGCGCTTGCTCTTCCATATCCAGCTTGTTGGCCATGAAGAACTGGTCAAGATGCTCAACGAAGGCTTCCCAATCATCACCCTCAACAAATCTCTCAAGAATACCAACGGCATCCATAACCGCGTAAAAGTTTGTGATCTGTTACTCGTCGCCAATTGTTATGTTTAGAATAACTCCACAAGATTGCATGCTGTAAGCTCAAACTGTTGTGACCTTGGTCTCTTTATTGTAACTCCAGAATTATAAAGCAGCATGGTAGACTGCCTTTTATACCTGCTTGCCTGGGGTGTGCAGGTGACCCTTGGGTCTCCCACAGGTGCGCCCCCCTGGTGGCAAGTCTTAACACTTGTAAAGTTTACATACATAACAGGCGGGTTGCTGTACTGGGTGGAGACATTTTGTGATGAGTGCGTCTCCATGAACAGACCCCAGACTGCTTGGTAGTCCCTTGGTTTGCGATGGAGGCAAAGTACTACACTGTTCCAATTGGGATATGGCCCATATGTGTTTCAGCTACAGGTTTTTTGTGGGAAGGGCTACACTTTACCACAGAGGGAAGCAATGAGTCTTACTCTTAGTAGAGAGTGCTGTGCTAACTTGATCATGTTTAGCATAACAAAACTGAATGGAAAATATTGACACAGCAATTGGCAATGGGAAATATTGACACAAAAGCACAACCCAATTCTACTAATCTAGGTCCTCCTAAGGTTACTTACTGTCTTCGTCACAGTTAACCAGGCTCTCTATTCTCATTTTGTCTCCAAGTTTTCATATTGTGTGCCCCCCTACCCTTGTCCAGATCATTTACACATTAAGAACAGCACTGACCCCTGGAGGACACCACTGTTTACATCCCTCCTGCCCAAATACATCCATTAATCAGGACTCCCCATCTTCAGTAATATTGGACTCCACCCCCGATGTTACCCCCGAGAATTCTGGGGCTTCTTACGGGTGGAGTCTGTCATAGACACTGGCCCAAACATGTTAATGCAAATGAGCTGGGCGGTATAATATAGAGCTCCCCCTAGTGGACTACTGTGGTAATGCAGCTGTTGGTGTATATTAAAAGGATCACGTGACAAGGTCCTACAGAGCCATCTTGTAGTCTGTAAGAATGTGATGCCGTAAAGAATATATTCACAGGAGGGAGTGCTCCTGTCCTCCTGCCATCAGCACCCAGGACTGCCCAGACGCAGGGCCACCAAAGAAGCTGTGGTGTGGGTGATGGTGCAACTATCCTCAGATCAGAGAGTTTTAGGGGCCCTGGAGGTGAGATGCAGAGGAGCCCAGAGAAGCAGCTTTGGCCATTTTGTGTGTGGCCTGCTGGAACTTTGGTCTTTGGGACTTTCTAGTAGTCCGAAGGCCGTAAGATCAGCAGCCTCACACCTGCAAACGCTCTCCACTTCCCTCCTCTGTCCACCACGCAAGTCTCAGATAGGGAACGGTTCTTCACGGGGTTGGGGTTACAATTGGGCTACGGTTTGGCCTGGGCAGATGCAGTGCACATCTGTCTGGCAGAGTGCGGGGGCGGGGGGGAAACCAGCAAATTCGGCCGCCTGACCTACAGATAGACGTTTTATTTTATTCACCATCTGTTAGTGTACAAATGCACGGGCTGATCTAGCCTGACTCTCACCCCTGTGTAACACGGCTGTCTACAGCAAGTCTAAATTCAGAATGCTCATGCTGTTTTATTTGGAAACCCAGTGGTGTCTTGTTAATTCAGTCTTCATGCTCAAGGACACATTTAATTTATTAGAAAACAACTGTGATGTACAGTTATTGGCTCAGACCTTTCTGCAGCAATCATTATTTGAAAATGAGTTTTGGAAAGCCCCTTTGGGATATCGTGTTGAATGGCGCTATTCCAGTTTCAAAGGGTTGGTGACAGTGGAGGAGTCGTTTAGGACAGAGGAAACATATTGACTAATTTAAATTTGTGATTCTTTCGCCAATGAATCCTAATGAGGCCTTTTCAAAGCCGGCGACATACTGTCAGCTTCGGGGCAAGGAGGGAGCCGACTGTGATTTATTTTTCTCAAATAAAGTACACTAGAAAAATTGGGATCTTGAATGAAATACTGCTTATGCATCCAGACAGCATTATTAGGCTTTTATTTGCTCGAACTGACTTACTGCCTTTTCCGGCACATAATACCATCTGGTACACGTTGTAGCAGACAAAGGTTAAAGATTACAGAGATGTTTTCTGTCACAGATTTGTGATATCAAAATGTACGCTGAGGTACAGCAAGTAGCACCAGACATCACAGCTGTTACTTGTCATGATTTCTGAAGAGTTCTGATGATACTGGAGATAAGTTTCTCCCCGGGTTGCTAAGAGTGTCTTTCGTTTTTAATGACGTATCTTTTCACTGTTTCACTGAAGTGCAATACAGTGGAGCCTTTATTTTAGATGAAGACTGTGAAGAGGAAATGGAAGAGCTGCGATGGTCTGTACAGAGGGGAAGAAGTACAGAGCTGAGAGAAGCAGAAGAGGACTGGAAAGCAAGAGATGGATTAGAGTTTGATGGAAGTGTTTAATTTGGTGTTAGCTTACCAAAGCCGAGATAATCTCAACCTGGTGAAGAATTTACTTCACAGAACTGTTACAAATTTTGTGACTGAGCCTGAATTTTGATACTGATCCATTTTATGAAGAAGAAATGGGCAGTAGCTAGCAAGCACTGACTGGCAATATCTGCACAAAATGCAGATGAAGTCCTGTGTGGGGATAGAATAGTGGGGACATGCTTCACTGGCCCGAGGGTCAGCAATCAACGCACACATATTTAACAGAATTGGCAAAAGAGGCAGAGATTTGATTGACGCAGTGAGTTGTTATGATCTGGAACGCATTGTCTGTAAAGGTCATGGAAGTAGATTCAATAATAACTTTCAAAAGTAAATTGGATAAATTACTGTATCTGAACTGTGTCATCATCAAGCGGATGACTTGCTTCCGCGCCAAAAAGGGATGAGTTCACAGGTGTTTCAATGAAGGACCTAATATTCCAGGTCCCAAACTACATCCTGAAGGGTGAAAGATGCCTGTGCGTGGATGTTTTTAAAGTGTGGTGACTGTTGCACACCAGCCACCACACGGGCTTGACAGAGCTAGGTCTTGGTCCAGTGGCAAGGGTTACCCAGGACGACTGGAGACCAGCTCTGCTGCACGGACCTAGTGCGCACAAATATCGTAGTGTGGGCTGGCCCCTGGGCCCTCGCCTCTTCTGGGCCTCAGACTCAAGCCTCTCCTGGGCCCCGGTCACTTCCTTCTACAAACTCTTTCCGCTCCTTCGCCCCTCCTGCTGTGCCTGCCCGCACTGCAATCAGCGACCTGGCTTCGCAGCCGTCGCTCTCCTGCAGCAGCACGCGCTGCTCCCTGCAGTGGTATGCCGCTGCATGTTGCTCCCTCCAATGGCCCCGGCCTGCTGATGGCCTTGCAGGCCGGGACCGTGCCGATATCCGGGCTGGGCCACCGCACGCTGCTCCCTCTAATGCAGCCTTTCAATCAACTGTGTACCATCTACAAGATACACTGCAGCAACTCGCAAAGGCTTCTTCGGCAGCACCTCCCAAACCCGTGACCTCTACTGCCAAGAAGGACAAGGGCAGCAGGTGTATGGGAACACCATCACCTGCAAGTTCCCCTCCAAGTCACACACCATCCTGAATTAGAAATATATTGCTGTTCCTTCATCATCGGTGTGTCAAATTCCTGAAACTCCCTCCCTAACAGCACTGTGGGAGCACCTTCATCGCATGGACCGCAGCTGTTCAAGAAGGCGGCTCACCACCTCCTTGAGGGCAATTAGTGATGGGCAATAAGTGCCAGCCTTGCCAGCGTCGCCCACAAATTGTTTAAAAATACTTGCAAAGGAACAATTTGCAAGATTATTGGGAAAGAGTGGGGGTAAATGTGACTAATTGGATAGCTCTTTCAAAGAGCCAGCACGAGCACGATGGGCCGAATGGTCCCCACCTCCAACGATGTGTAAATGCAGCATCCTTACAAAGGATGTTGCTGGGAGAAATCTCCTGTTATTCAAAAGAGGGAGGCGAATCAATACCTAAATCTCGCCCCCCCGATCAGCCCAGTGACCTCCACCAGACATTCCAGTATGGCATGGCACAGGCTCCAAATGTGCCCATCGTGGGGCCTGCACCTGCCATTGCAGGAAAATGAGGGAACCACCCCATGACAGTGCAAAGCCCTCAGGACCAGTGCGGAGGTTCCGAGTTTGGGTATCTCAGTGCAAGTGCTGAGCTGCATACCATTGTGAACTTTCTGGGGCCAAAAATGTTGGCACATCCTTAGAAATAGTTACAAGGTGCCACAATGTAGGTGGCCTGTGAACCTCATTGGCGTACAGACCTTGGAGCTATGAGACATGAGCTAACCATTTTAATCCCAGCTTCAACTGATGTTCATCTTGAGCCTTTTCTGTCAGGATACCTTTACAGGAAAAGAAAAGGAAGGACTTGCATTTATATAGCACCTTTCACAACCACAGGGCATTCCAAAGCGCTTTACAGCCAATGAAGTAGTGTTGCAGCCAATCTGCACACTGCAATGTCCCACAAACAGCAATCAAATTACTCGGGGGATTTTAACCTAAAATAACGGCTGGGTTTGGAGTGCGGGGGTAGTTAATTGTTAAAGAAGGGATTCCCGACCTAAACCCACCTCCAACCCGCCCACCTCCGGTTTTAATGGAGTTAAGTCATTTTTTTTAACCTCCATTTTGTGTTTAACTGCATGTGGACGGCCTCCACACAATTCGTGAATCCCGGCTGTTAAAGCAAGATGGGGACTGCTGGATCCAGGATAAGTGGCTTTAAACCTACTTCCTGGATCCAGGGTCCCAACCATAGCGACCCCTCACCCCCCAGCCCAACGATGATGCTGAGGCCGGCCCTGATCTTCTCTTCACCCATCCCGAACCCCTTTCCCATCCCATCCTTTTAATGGCATGGTCCGATCCTGTGTCGCTGGCCTCCCAGATTTCCTGACCATCTTGGAGCCCCGCTGCCCCCTGACTGCCTGCTCCCAGCCTGCCTTCCTCCACAAAATTCCAGCCTACATGTTTTTTAGTGGTGCTGGTTGAGGGATAAGTATTGGCCAGGACACTGGGGAGAACTCCCCCTGCTCTTCAAATAGCATGATGGGATCTTTTAAATCCACTTGAGAGAGAAGATGGGGCCTGTCACTTTCACATCTAATCTGTAAAACAGGACTGAAGTCTTAGCCTAGATTATGCGGTCAAGTCCCTGGAGGAGGTTTGAACCCGTGCCCTTCTGACTCGGAGGCAAAAGTGCTACCCACTGAGCCACAGCTCACACCTCAGTGAAGCTCAGCTGGGTGATAGAAGGCTAAAGGGAAACAACGTGATCCCAAACTGTTCAAGCGAGCTCTGCTGTGAGATTGACAAAAGAATTATTTTGACAGTATCTGTGAAGATAAGTTGTGAGTTGCCATCTGCGTCCTAGTTGAAGCAGTGATGTTTAAGTGGTGATGGGGGGTGGGGTGGGGGGGAGCAGGGAAAGAACAGCTTTCATTGCTTGATTAGCAGAAGATTGAATTGTGACCATACTTGTGTAAAGATTGCTCCTCCATGAATGATATTGATACAGCCCTTTTTATTGTCTCTCTGTGTATGGAATACATATAGAGACTTGGATGGTGTATCAGATTCTATGCTAGCTCAGTTTCAAGCCTTGCACTCACATTGAATTTTGCAATATACTTGTTTCAAACTGCTAACTATTTGTGACAGATTATTATTCGAACAAGATTGAATTCTCCCCAAGCACATGTGCTACTGATCAACGGGTTGTAATGAATACCATGGATTTGAGCCAGTGAGCGTTATTGAATGTAATAGCGGGAGGAAATCTGACATTCTAATATATATATGTGTGTACTCCAGGAGGATGCAATGAAAGTTGAGAGATTATGGTGTAAGGCCCTTGCTATGACAAGCGATAGCCACCAAGTTATGGGAACCGATTTAAAGATGAACATTTAGCATTATTTGGGTAGACCGTCACTTTGCTAAAATTCAATATTCAGGAATCTGAAGACAGATCAAAGAACAGAAGCCTGTCTACACCTCGAGGCAAATGGAGGCCCTGCTGGATAGCCAAGGATCAGACACGGGATGAAATTGGTCTTTGGTGATGGAGTGAAACGAGTGATGGCGCATTTTCAGCCTGTTGTACACTGCTACCATTTCCTGTTCCATAGATAGAAACATAGAAATTTACAGGGCAGAAAGAGGCTATTTCGGCCCATCGTGTCCATGCCGGCTGACAAAGAGCTGCAAGGCCCTCGGTCAGCAGCCTTAAAGGTTACATATAAACCTATGAACAATGACGGACAGGTAACGAGCACCCAGCCCAACCAGTCCGCCTCACACAACTGCGACACCCCTTGCACTGAAACATTCTACACTCCACCCCAACCGGAGCCATGTGATCTCCTGGGAGAGGCAAAAACCAGATAAAAACCCAGGTCGATTAGGGAAAAAAATCTGAGAAAATTCCTCTCCGACCCATCCAGGTGATCGACACTAGTCCAGGAGATCATGCTGACATTCAATTCCCTGCAGTACTTACCATTATATCTGCACCGGCCAACAAGCTGTTATGCAATCTAATCCAAATTACCAGCTCTAGGTCCATAACCCTGCAGGTTACTGTACTTTAAGTACCCATTCAACTATCTCTTAAAAGTGTTCTGCATCCATCACTCTTCCAGGCAGCGAGTTCCAGATCCCCACAACCCTCTGCGTAAAAAAGCCCCCCCCTCAAATCCCTTCCACCAACCACCTTAAAACTGTGCCCCCTCGTAATAGACCCCTCCACCAATGGAAATAGGCCCTTACTATCCACTATATCCAGGCCCCTCAATATTTTGGACACCTCAATGAGGTCTCCTCTCAACCTCCTCTGTTACAATGAGAACAAACCCAGCCTATCCAATCTGTCCTGATCTGGGGACCGGAGTTTACAGCTGTAGTGGATGCAGGCAATGTCATCTTGTGCAAGTTGGGGTTGATGTTGGTGGAGTTCAGGAGGCCAGTGAAGAGTGCATTGGAAAAGTCAAATCTGGAAATGACAAAGTCAACAATGAGGGTTTTAGTGGTGGAGAGAGTGAGGTAATGGTGGAAGCGGGTAACTTTGTGAAAGTGGCAATAAGTTGCTTTGACAATGTGCAGGATGTGGGTTTGAAGGTCAATTCCTGGTCAAACAGGACAGCAAGATTGTACAGTGTCAAGTTCAGCTTGAGCAAGCAGCAAGGGGCTGGAATCAGGTGTTGAGTTGTGGAGTTTTTGTCAGAAGCCATACAGCATGGTTTCAATCTTGCCGATATTGAGTTGGACAGAAAGTGGTGGTTGTGGAGTCAAGGATAGTGTTGGAGAGGTAGATCTGGGAAGAGTGGAAGAGCTGGGCAGAGAGGAAGAACTGGGTGGAGAAATAGAGCTGTGTGGGCAGGCAGTGATGTATAAAGAGGTGGAGTTGGGTGGGGAGGTGGAGTTGGGTGGGGAGGTGGAGTGGGGAGGTGGAGGTGGAGTGGGGAGGTGGAGTGGGGAGGTGGAGTTGGGTGGGGAGGTGGAGGTGGAGTTGGGTGGGGAGGTGGAGGTGGAGTTGGGTGGGGAGGTGGAGTTGGGTGGGGAGGTGGAGGTGGAGGTGGAGGTGGATGGGGAGGTGGAGGTGGAGGTGGGTGGGGAGGTGGAGGTGGGTGGGGAGGTGGAGGTGGGTGGGGAGGTGGCGTTGGGTGGGGAGGTGGAGGTGGGTGGGGAGGTGGAGGTGGAGGTGGATGGGGAGGTGGAGGTGGATGGGGAGGTGGAGGTGGGTGGGGAGGTGGAGGTGGGTGGGGAGGTGGAGGTGGGTGGGGAGGTGGCGTTGGGTGGGGAGGTGGCGTTGTTACCAGCATACACATGGAAGCTGAGACTGTGTCTATAGATGGTGTCACAGGGCAAAGAGCAGAGGACAATCCATCTACCAACAGGGTACAGTGTATAGAAATAGTACTTCAACTGCACCCTTTGCCCACTGATGCATGTTCAACGAACCTAAATTGAAGGCATTCACACCAGATCCTAACATGTCATTTGGTTTCACCCATGTCGTGTATATTACACTCTGTGCTTGAATAGATTGCTTTACTTGGTAGTTGCTCATTGTTTTCCCCCTTTCTTTGGGTTTTATGGCTCTTCTACCGAAAGAGTATTCAATTCCATGCTTCTCTCCTGAAAGGTCAGGCAGCTCATTGGGATTTAGGCCGTTATGCATCACTATCAATAAAAGAACCATCAGTGATCAGAGGTCACAGTTCTGTTGCAACAATAACCAATGCATCATTACTCAGCTTTATGGAGTGGACTCAGCGCATTCAGAGGTGCATAATAGGCGAAGGAGTTGTGCCCTCACCTGCACTGCTCCAGCCAATCTAGCCAGGATTTTGGTAGCTCTTGTTGATCTTAGTGTCTTCAGGCTACAGTCGACCAATCAGCCATGGTACCCATCCCCTTTCACCATGGGGTCACTCCTGCTGGAAAGCTCACTTGTGGGCATGATGTAAGGGTAAGTCCAGATTCAGCTGGTGATGACCTCGATAACACTGTGCTAACAGTCGCAATCCAGGCCTGCACGTGGAGATTGGCCTCTGAAGTGAGTTGTATCAACTTGCCCGGGGAAGCCCTCTTGCCTTTTGTTAGAAAGATGTGGGTTCAAGCACCATCGGTGGAATCTGAGCTCCTTATTCAAGCTGACATTCTAATGCACTGCCAATGATGTGCTGCCTTGTCACAGGTGCTATCCTTTGTCTGAGGCACTGTGCTGAGGTCCTACCTCTTTGGTGATTCAGGTTTATGTTAGAAATCCAGTGGTGATATTTAAGAAAGCGGAGGGAATTCTCCTGGTGTTTTAGCCAGGGCACCTTCCTCAAATTGCATATCATCATCATAGACAGTCCCTCAGAATCGAAGAAGACTTGCTTCCACTCTAAAAATGAGTTCACAGGTTACTGTACAGTCCAATAGGGGAATTACAGTCCCTGTCACAGGTGGGACAGACAGTCGTTGAAGGAAAGGTTGGGTGGGGAATCCGGTTTGCCGCACACTCCTTCCGCTGCCTGCGCTTGATTTGTGCATGCTCTCGGCGACGAGACTCGAGGTGCTTAGTGCCCTCCCCAGATGCACTTCCTCCACTTAGGGCAGTCTTTGGCCAGGGACTCCCAGGTGTTGGTGGGGATGTTGCATTTTATCAGTAAGGCTTTGAGGGTATCCTTGAAACATTTCCTCTGCTCACCTTGGGCTCGCTTGACATGTAGGAGTTTCGAGTAGACGCTTGCTTTGGGAATTTTGTGTCAGGCATGCGAACAACAAGGTCACTGAACACGTTTCTCATCCCGTGTGGAACATCGCCGATACCGGTGCTTTGTTTGCCTGCGTAATGATAGACACTGCGCTATAAAAATAATTCAGTTGTGCTCGGAGATGTTTTGACTTGATGAAGTCCTGTATAAACACAAGTAATATTTATTTATTTGGAGGAGGAACATTTTGGCATGAATCAACACCCTCAGGAGACTGGGAGAATATTGATGATGGGAGTGTGGAGAAGATGAACTAAGCTGTAACAAGAAAAAAATTGCTTGAATAAAACTGTAGATCATATTTTTGCTTCCATTTATAGAGTGCCTTTAACATAATAAAAAAGTATTAGGATAATATGGATGCCTCGCCAACAACTTGGTCAAAGAGGTAGTTTTTAAGGAGTGTCTTAAAGGAGGAGAGAGAGTTACAGAGGTGGAGAGATTATGGAGGGAATTCCAGAGTTTAGGGCCTTGGAAACGGAAGGCACGGCCACCAATGGTGGAACACTTAAACTCAGGGATGCTCTGGAGGCCAGAATTGGAGGAGCGCAGATATCTCAGAGGGTTGTGGGGCTGGAGGAGATTACAAAAATTGGGAGGGGGTGAGGCCATGGAGGGATTTGAAAACAAGGATGAGAATTTCAAAACAGGAGAGTTGAGGTTTGTGTAGAGTGTGATCATGGTCGAGGATGGACTGATTAGCATTTCCGATTATGAGAATGAAGTTTGGATTGCATAACAACAGCTGAGATAAGCAGTATATGGAGGACAGTCCCATAGTTAGCTTCCGGGAAATAATCCATCCCATAGGCTCTAATTCCAAGTGCAGCAAATCAGACTGTGAAATTCATCGTTATAGGACTTTCTGAACAAGTCTTATTCTCGCTTTTCAAACTCAGTTACTGGTATTCCGATGTGATTATTGTACGTCATGCAACATCTTGACATGAATAGATACCACAACTACCAATGCCAGTTTTGTTTTCTGGCTTCAGGAGCTGCCGTGGAACAGATTGTATCTATTTTTTCCCCCATGATGAGTCACGCCAATTAATGGCTCCATTGAGAACTGGAGAAGGTCAGGCATGGCAGAGAGACATTAATCATTAGGCAAGGCAAGGAGATGTTCGGGTGCAAAGTGTCGTCGGATAAGACACATTTATCTGTTTATCGCCTGTTAAAACAAAGGGAATGCCAACTTGATGTACAATATTGGAAAAAGTGCAAAGTCTGTTCTCCTGGGCTTCTGTTCCCCTCCTTGTGCAATAGCTTCCACCATGATAAATTTTCCAAGAACTTCCAGAACCTTTTGAAGACAGCTTGGAATCAAATTGTCTGAAAGATCTAGCGATGTAATTGGGGACTTTTCCTGCGATAGGCTCATGCTATATGGACCGAATCAGTCGGAATGCTGGTGGTTGAGACTGTGAAATGGAGCGCCAACTGCAAGAATCATATCGTTTTGGGAAACGGTCGTTTGTTGGCGATGTTAATCTAAATTTGTAGAGTTCGACAGTGGGACTGGTGCATTAACAATGCAAAGGAAAATGAAATGGTTTCTGATTTCATCCTCAATTATAATGAAGGCCAAGTTTGCCATTAACATTTAACTTTGTGACTAATAGAACTATACCACTAATATGTGTAATGTTTTGATAGATAGGGCCTGTTAGAGACTAATCACCCTTGTTATCAGGAGCCTTGTTGTTTTTATTATAAAAAGAAAATTCCTTCAAATCTACTTATACAAAGTACATTAAAATAAAATGAAATTACCAGTTAAATTGGATTCCTGCCTAGGGATTTTTTTTTGCCACTGAAACCCCAGTGGTCTGTTATTGTCCAATCTACTGGAATGTAACCATTTATCAGCTTTTAACCGAGTTCTGACAATGGTGAGGTTGATAGTTTGCCTGTGGGGCTGCAGTAACTACAGAGGATTGACATCGCAACACCTCAGCCATTCACATCATAAAGAAACAGCTGGAGCCATTTAAATGTGGCAGAACCGTAATTAACTACTTATACTTATTGGAAGTGTTTTATAAAGGCCGTATAGTACATGCTACACTGAACAACGGAAGAAGTCAATCAAGTTAAAGTATATGAAAGTCATATTTATTTCTTCTGGCAATCAATGATTTCCGTACATCACGCCAGTAAGATCTCCTGGACTAGCTTCGATTGCTTGGATGGATTGGAGAGGAATTTTCCCAGATTTTTCCTCCCTAAATTGGCCTGGGTTTTTATCTGATTTTTGCCTCTCCCAGGAGATCACATGGTCCGGTTAGGGTGGAGTGTAGAATGTTTTAGTATAAGGGGTATTGCAGTGGTGTGGGGCGGACTGGTTGGGCTGGGTGCTCTTTGCTTTTCCGTCATTGTTCATAGGTTTATATGTAACCTTCAGGGCTGTTGACCAACGGCCGTGCGACTCTTTGCCGGCCGGCACGGACACGATGGGCCAGAATGGCCTCCTTCTTCACTGCAAATTTTTATGTTTCTCTAAATCACTGAATGGGTGACAAACCCAGCATTATGAGAGGTAGACTTAGTGACAGCCTTGGCTCGGTAGGTAGCACTCTTGCCTCTGAATCAAAAGGTTATGGATCCGAAATTAGTCGACATACCGCCGCCCCCTACCGCCCGCGTATCGCCCAAAAATGTGATTTTGGTCAAAAAACACCTACATACCGCCGAAATACCACTCGGCGGAATATTCATCATTGACATACCGCCGAGCGGTATGCACACTGTCCGCCGTGAAGGACCACCCGCATACCGCCCAAAAAGTCACGTTTTCATCGCATACCGTTGCCATACCACCGGAGCTGCATACCGCCCTGGAAAAGGTGGTTTTACATGATGTTAAGTGGGCGGGAATGGACGGAGTGCTCAGAGCTGCCATTTTGGAAATCGGGAACTGTCAGCTAAAGCAGCACCTCAGTATTTCTGAGGTGAACAGTGACTTTACAGTGCGATTTACAGTGCGATTTACAGTGAGATTTACAGTGAGAAAGGTATTTTTATTGTTACTGAGTAACTTATTAAGATAGAAGGCATTTTAGTGATATATTTTCATCAAAAAATATTGTGGAGATTTAAAAAAAATGGGGCCTGTATTATCTCAGCCTGGATTGCTAACTACTTGTCTAATGGAGGATCTAGATGTTAGAATGTTTATTGAGCAGAGTTATAAGGGTAATGGAGGAGGTCTGAGACTGGTGAGAAGGAGGAGGCTTTACCCGCAAAGGATTTTCAGGGGGAAGCGCTCCTACTTGGACCATGATCGATCGACAGTGTGTTCGAAGGATGCGCTTCCAAAAAAAGGTGATCAATGAGATTTGCCAGCTCATTAAGGCAGACCTGTAGCCCAGTACCACCAACATTACTGCACTCTCTGTGGAGGTGAAGGTGACTGCGACACTTTCCTTTTATGCATGTGGCTCTTTTCAGGCATCAGCTGGGGACATATGCTGTATTTCTCAGTAAGGTACTCATCGCTGAATTCGACAGGTAACTGAAGCACTGTATGCACGCCGGATGGAATTTATAAACTTCTCAATGACCAGGGAGGCACAGAGTGAGAGGGCTTTAGGTTTTTCCACGCATTGCCGGCTTCCCCAAGGTGCAGGGTGCTGTTGACTGTACCCATCTTACCCTGCGAGCACCATTACAGGAAGTGCGGGTGTACCGAAACCACAAGAGATTCCACTCCCTCAACATGCAGCTCGTCTGCGACCATACACAGCGCATAATGGCAGTGAATGCCGACTTTCCATGGAGCATCCATGATGTGCACATCTTGTGTGAGAACACTGTGTCTGACCTGTTGAAGTCTGAGCCACCAGGTAAATGCTGGATGCTGGGGGACAAAGGGTACGGCCTCGCCACCTGGCTCTTGACACCCCTGCGGAGCAACGATATAATAAGAGCCATAGAGCCACACGTAATATTATCGAAAAGACAATTGGAGTGCCGAAACCGTGCTTTCGATGCTTGGACCACTCGGGAAGCAGGCTGCAATACCACCTGAGCAGGTTGCTCAGTTCACAGAGGTGTGCTGCATGTTGCATAATTTAGCAATCATGCGGGGACAGGAATTGCCACAGGGGACTGCGGGACCACCTGAGGAGAGAGTGCAGGAGACGGAGGAGGAAGAAGAGGACAATGAGGGGCAGGAGGAGGATGAGGAGGAGCTTCCAGATGAACCCATGCCCCCCCCCGCCCCCACCAACACCACAGCAGAGGGCACATGAGCGTATACCACTGCAAAACTGTTACATCAGCAGCTCATAACTGAATGCTTTGCTTGAATGTTGAGCTGCGTTTTGGGACCCTGATGACTGTTACCCCGATGACTGTTACCCCAAAGGTTTGACAGTGTGTACAAGAGTGCTGACATTCAATTCAAATGTTTATGTAAAAATGTAAAAAATATGCAATTTAAAAACTTTGTAAAACTATAAAACAACTGTAACAACTTTAATAACAACTTTAACAAAACTTTTACAAATTTAAGAACTTTTACAAATCAAACTTTATTGCAAGACCCTTTACTTTCCTCAGCCACGAACTATGCATTGTCCACACCCGCGTTCTCTACCACCCTTGGGACTCACTCCCCCTTTCTTACTCCCGCCCTTCCCTTTCCCACTGCCCCTGAGCCCGGACCGCCCCATGGTGGTACCAAGTCGGTGTTAAGCAGTGCACCCCGAGTGCTGGTGCTGTCGTTGGGCGTCAGACATTGCAGGCGCAATGAATGGGGCATCAGGAGAAGCTCGTGATGTGGTAGGCAGGGCTTCAGGGCTGGAAGCTGCAGGCAGTTCCCCACCTTCAGGTGCTGTCGACCCGACTACTATGGCACGGGGGGATTCCGCGCCATGTCCTGATCCTGCCCATTGCCGCATGGCATCGACGGAGTCGGCGGTTTGCTCCATCGCGGTGATCAGACGCGACATTTCCTCAGACTGCCATTCTGATAGATCTGCGATGTTTGTGGCTATCGTAGTCATGGCCTTGAGCAGCTCTCGACCAATGTCGACGCTGGCCTGTGACAGACACACCATGTCCTGGTACGTGTCTATCTGTCGTGCAGCAATGGACCTTTGCCGCACCAACCTCCGTCGTTGCGGCAAAAGCGCTGCAACACTGGGCGTGCCTTGCTGCTCACGGCTTGGTCCCACAGAATCAGAGGAGCCATGGGGGAATCCCCTGAATATAGAGTCGGTGGTGGAGGATGTGCCAGCTGGCCCACATGGAGCTGGTGTATTCTCCTCCGTCTCCACACCCAGCTCCACCTCCACTGGCTCCAGGATCAGCGCTCTTCCTCTTCTTCCTCTTCCTCTTCTTCCTCTTCCTCCTCTTCCTCTTCCTCTTCCTCTTCCTCTTCCTCTTCCTCTTCATCTTCTCTGCCAGTGGTGAAGTCGGGAGAGGGTTGGGTGATGCCAGAGGTGGAGGCAGTGGGTCTGTCGTCTGGTCTCTCTGCGGAGATGTGCTCTGAATCATCCGAGTCTGGAAGTACAAAACAACATTTTAAAAAGCTTGGCACCAGGGGAGGGGTCAGGGTTATATGAGTACATCGTACAGTGACGTATCGCAGTCTGTCTTAAATGTCCACCACTGCTGCATTACTGCATTACATATCGTAGATAGACAATACATACATGCATTGCGTTACTTGCCCCCAACATTGCAGTACATCACAAGAGGCCAACATAACACTGAAATAAACTTACATTACATTACATCAGGCCAATGTTACATTACATGACATTACAGGACCGCAACACAGACTGCATTGTATGGAACTGACCATCCTGTGTGAGTGGGTCAGCTCCAATGCCGGTGTGACACGGTTGCTATCCCCAACCAGGGACAGGGCGCGGATCTCAATATAAGTCAGAGGCTCGTGGGTTGTGGGTCCTCCCCCGTACACCGCTGATCCGTTGCTTTTGCTAATGTCTTCTTCTGCAGAAAGTGAAGCAAATCAAAGTAACAATCTTCAATCCATTTAATATCGCATACAAACACACATTAAAACACTGCATTGATCCTCTTGTCATTACCTGAAAGCACAAATACATCGCCGTAATCTTAAGATAAATAACATCATCCATGTGACACTGAACCTACATTTACATGGGACATTGTACATGGGGGGGTGCATAAATAAAATCATGACTTACTCTTGCTACCCTCGTACCTCTTATGGCACCTTTCCCCGGTGCGTAGCATGGTACTTTTCGAGGACATAGCCTCCCTGATCTCGTCCTATATTCGGTTGTACTCCTTTGGGGGGTGGGGGGTGGCTTTCTACGACCACTCTTCGTTAGCTCGGAGTGCCTCTCTGTTATTTAGAAACATAGAAACATAGAAAATAGGTGCAGGAGTAGGCCATTCAGCCCTTCGAGCCTGAAACGCCATTCAATAAATTCATGGCTGAACATGCAACCTCAGTACCCCATTCCTGCTTTCTTGCCATACCCCTTGATCCCCCTAGTTGTAAGGACTACATCTAACTCCTTTTTGAATATATTTACTGAATTGGCCTCAACAACTTTCTGTGGTAGAGAATTCCACAGGTTCACCACTTTCTGGGTGAAGAAGTTTCTCCTCATCTCGGTCCTAAATGGCTTACCCCTTATCCTTAGATTGTGACCCCTGGTTCTGGACTTCCCCAACATTGGGAACATTCTTCCTGCATCTAACCTGTATAAACCCGTCAGAATTTTAAACATTTCTATGAGATCCCTTCTCATTCTTCTGAACTCCAGTGAATACAAGCCCAGTTGATCCAGTCTTTCTTGATATGTCAGTCCCGCCATCCCGGGAATCAGTCTGGTGAACTTTTGCTGCACTCCCTCAATAGCAAGAATGTCCTTCCTGAAGTTAGGAGACCAAAACTGTACACAATACTCCAGGTGTGGCCTCACCAAGGCCCTGTACAACTGTAGTAACACCTCCCTGCCCCTGTACTCAAATCCCCTCGCTATAAAGGCCAACATGCCATTTGCTTTCATAACTGCCTGCTGTACCTGCATGCCAACCTTCAATGACTGATGTACCATGACACCCAGGTCTCGTTGCACCTCCCCTTTTCCCAATCTGTCACCATTCAGATAATAGTCTGTCTCTCTGTTTTTACCAGCAAAGTGGATAACCTCACATTTATCCACATTATACTTCATCTGCCATGCATTTGCCCACTCACCTAACCTATCCAAGTCACTCTGCAGCCTCATAGCATCCTCCTTGCAGCTCACACTGCCACCCAACTTAGTGTCATCTGCAAATTTGGAGATACTACATTTAATCCCCTCGTCTAAATCATTAATGTACAATGTAAACAGCTGGGGTCCCAGCAAAGAACCTTGTGGTACCCCACTAGTCACTGCCTGCTATTCTGAAAAGTACCCATTTACTCCTACTCTTTGCTTCCTGTCTGCCAACCAGTTCTCAATCCACATCAGCATACTACCCCCAATCCATGTGCTTTAACTTTGCACATTAATCTCTTGTGTGGGACCTTGTCGAAAGCCTTCTGAAAGTCCAAATACACCACATCAACTGGTTCTCCTTTGTCCACTCTACTGGAAACATCCTCAAAAAATTCCAGAAGATTTGTCAAGCATGATTTCCCTTTCACAAATCCATGCTGACTTGGACCTATCATGTCACCTCTTTCCAAATGCACTGCTATGACATCCTTAATAATTGATTCCATCATTTTACCCACTACTGAGGTCAGGCTGACCGGTCTATAATTCCCTGTTTTCTCTCCCTCCTTTTTTAAAAATTGGGGTTACATTGGCTACCCTCCACTCGATAGGAACTGAGTTTATGGAATATTGGAAAATGACTGTCAATGCATCTGCTATTTCCAAGGCCACCTCCTTAAGTACTTTGGGATGCAGACCATCACGCCCTGGGGATTTACCGGCCCTAGCTCTGTCAAGCCTGTGTGGTGGCTCGTGTGCAACGGTCACCCCATGTTAAAAAAATCCACGCACAGGCATCTTCCACCCTTCAACATGCAGATTGGGACCTGGAATATTTGGTCCTTCATTGAAACACCTGTGAGCTCATCCTTTTTTGGCGTGGAAGCAAGTCATCCTCATTTCAAGGGACTGTCTATGATGATGAAAACCTACTTCTGCAACCAAGTTACTTCCTAATGTCTCTTTTGGCTCGGTGTCAATTATTGTCTCATTACGCTGCTGTGAAGTACTTCGGGACATTTTACTATGCTAAGGACGCTATATAAATAGAATATGTTGCAGCAACAAAAGCACAGATCCAGAGGTACTCTGGGATGCAGTCCATCAGTCCGTGGGGATTTATCGGCCTTCAATCCCATCAATTTCCCCAACACAGTTTCCCGACTAATAAGGATTTCCCTCAGGTCCTCCTTCTTACTAGACCCGCTGACCCCTTTTATATCCGGAAGGTTGTTTGTGTCCTCCTTAGTGAATACCGAACCAAAGTATTTGTTCAATTGGTCTGCCATTTCTTTGTTCCCCATTATGACTTCCCCTGATTCTGACTGCAGGGGACCTGTCTTTACTAACCTTTTTCTCTTTATATATCTACAGAAGCTTTTGCAGTCCGTCTTAATGTTCCCTGCAAGCTTCCTCTCGTACTCTATTTTCCCTGCCCTAATCAAACCCTTTGTCCTCCTTTGCTGAGTTCGAAATTTCTCCCAGTCCCCGAGTTCGCTGTTATTTTTGGCCAATTTGTATGCCACTTCCTTGGTTTTAATACTATCCCTGATTTCCCTTGATAGCCACGTTTGAGCCACCTTCCCTTTTTTATTTTTACGCCAGACAGGGATGTACAATTGTTGTAGTTCATCCATGCGGTCTCTAAATGTCTGCCATTGTCCATCCACTGTCAACCCTTAAGTATCATTTGCCAATCTATCCTAGCCAATTCACGCCTCATACCTTCAAAGTTACCCTTCTTTAAGTTCTGGACCATGGTCTCGGAATTAACTGTTTCCTTCTCCATCCTAATGTACAATTCCACCATATTATGGTCACTCTTCCCCAAGGGGCCTTGCACAATGAGATTGCTAATTAATCCTCTCTCATTACACAACACCCGGTCTAAGATGGCCTCCCCCCTAGTTGGTTCCTCGACATATTGGTCTCGAAAACCATCCCTTATGCACTCCAGGAAATCCTCCTCCACCGTATTGCTTCCAGTTTAGTTAGTCCAATCTATATGCATATTAAAGTCAATCATGATAACTGCTGCACCTTTATTGCATGCACCCCTAATTTCCTGTTTGATGCTCTCCCCAACATCACTGCTACTGTTAGGGGGAGTTGTGTACAGTCCTCCAAACATTTTTTGCCCTTTGGTGTTCTGCAGCTCTACCCATATAGATTCCATGTCATCCAAGCTAATGTCCTTCCGACCTATTACATTAATCTCCTCTTTAACCAGCAATGCTACCTCACCTCCTTTTCCTTTTATTCTATCCTTCCTGAATGTTGAATACCCTTGGATGTTAAGTTCCCAGCCCTGATTATCCTGGAGCCACGTCTCTGTAATCCCAATCACATCATATCTGTTAACATCTATTTGCATAGTTAATTCATCCACCTTATTACGGATACTCCTTGCATTAAGACACAAAGCCTTCAGGCTTGTTTTTTTTTATCACCCTTTGTCCTTTTAGAATTATGATGTAGTGCAGCCCTTTTTGTTTCTTACCTTTGTTTACTCGGCCTTCCACTATTGCTTTTTACCTTTCTGACTCCATATTACTTCGCCCTGTCTCGCTGCATAGGTTCCCATCCCCCTGCCATATTAGTTTAAACACTCCCGAACTGCATTAGCAAATGTTACCCCCAGGACATCAGTTCCAGTCCTGACCAAGTGCCGACCGTCCCTTTTGTACAGGTCCCACTTCCCCCAGAACTGGTTCCAATGTCCCAGGAATTTGAATCCCTCCCTCTTGCACCATTACTCAAGCCACATATTTATTCTAACTATCCTGCTCCCTCTACTCTGATTAGCACGTGGCACTGGTAGCAATCCAGAGATTACTACCTTTGAGGTCCTACTTTATAATTTAACTCCTAGCTCCCTAAATTCAGCTTGTAGGACCTCTTCCCACTTCTTACCTATATCATTGGTACCTACATGTACCACGACAACTGACTGTTCACCCTCCCTCTCCAGAATGCTCTGCAGCCGCTCTGAGACATCCTTGACCCTTGCACCAGGGAGGCAACATACCACCTGGAGCTTCGGTTGCAGCCGCAGAAACTCCTATCTATTCCCTTTACAATAGAGTCCCCCATCACTATCGCTCTCCCACTCTTTTTCCCACCCTTCTGTGCAGCAGAGCCAACCATGGTGCCATGAACCTGGCTGCTGGTGCCTTCCCCTGGTAAGTCATCTCCCCTAACAGTATCTAAAACAGTACATCTATTTTGGAGGGAGATGACCGCAGGGGACTCCTGCACTACCTTCCTGCTCTTGCCTTGTCTCTTGGTCACCCATTCACTATCTGTCCAAACCATTACTTGCGGTGTGACCAACTCACTAAATGTGTTATCCACAACATTCTCAGTTCGCGCATGCTCCAGAGTGAGTCCATTCACAGCTCCAGTGCCGTCATGCGGTCTGTCAGGAGCTGCAGCTGGACACACTGCTCGAGAAGGGCAGGTGACTCCATCTCATTGAAGGAGGTCGCCTTCAACCTCATGTCCTTCTCGATGTTCCTGCGCTTTGATTTATTTTTTAATATTGCCATAATCTTTCTATTTGTATGAATTTTGCTTTATTAAATATCTCTTCTTAGTCTTCAAACTGAAGAACTATTAGTTGTTAGGAATATATTTGCACTGTGCTATGTATTTTTCAAGTAACTGCCCATCGACTAGCTTGCTGTTCCTTCTCACTCTTTCTCCTTACTCTTGAACTCACTGCGCAGGCGCAGGTGACCCCGGCCCCAGAAATCACGGGTAAAACACTCATGTAAAAAAAAAAAAGAATTTGCGCATGCGCAGTTCAGTGCTGCACCACCCATCGAACAGAAAATCGATTTGGTTCGACGACTAGGATACATACCACCTGCTGCAGATCGCTGACATACCGCCGGCGTACTGCTGAAAATTTTTTGACCAATTTTGTCCTCTTCGGTCTCGGCAGTATGCCGGCAGTGCGAAACAACCCACCACCGGCATACCCACGAGAAATGGGCGGACCTTATGCATCGACCAATTTCAGCCCCTATGGGTTTTATGTCCCACTCTAGATTTGAGCACATAATCACTGATGAGCACCATTCACTGATGGTACATGGACTAGGTGACACAGATTTAAGGTTTTGGGCAAGAGGTACAGGGGGGATGTGAGGAAGAATTTTTTTAATGCATTGAGTGGTAATGACCTGGAACTCGCTGCTGATGAGGGCAGAGGAAGCGGAGATGGTCAGTGATTTCAAAAGGAAATTGGATCGGCACTTGAGGGAAATAAACTTGCGAGGCTACGGGGATAGAGCGGGGGAATGGGACTGACTGGATTGCTCAACAGAGAGCCAGCATGGACTCGATGGGCTGAATGGCCTCCTTAGGTGCCTGTAAGACTCTCTTACTCTATAATCTAGGCTGACACTTCAATACAGCACTGAGGGAGCGCTGCACCGTCGGAGGTATCGTCTTTTGATCAAAGGTGAAACTGTGGCCCTGCATGCCCTCTCAAGTGGATGGTAAAGCATGCGTGGGACTATTTGAAGATGAGCAGGGAGTTCTCCTGCATCTACCCCTCAACCAACACTATCAAAACAGATTACCTGGTTATTTATCTCACTGTTTGTGGGACTTGCTGTGTAACAAGTGGTTTCTGTGTTTCCTACATTACAACAGCGATTACACTTCAATAAAAAGTACTTCATTGGAAGTGAAGCACTTTGGGATGTCTTGAGGTCATGAAAAATGCTGCTAAATTGCTAATTCTTTCTTCCTCGTACCTTTTTGATGCCACTTTCACCTGTTCTACCACTGCAATTTTGAATGTACTGCTACGTTTGTTGGGTTTGCAGTGAGACATATTTAATTGTACTGAATAATTTTAGAGACGGTTACTTAAATAGTTTGAATCCAGTTGAAGTGTAAATAAAAAGAAAGAAGTGTATTTATAAAGTGCTTCTCACGACTGCAGAATTTTTGAAGTGTAGTCACTGTTGTAATATAGGAAACGTGGCAGCCAATTACGTACAGCAAGCTCCCACAAACAGCAATGTGATAATGTCCAGTTAATCTGTTTTTTACTGATGTTAATAATAGCAGATTTTTGGGTATCCCAGATTTACAGGGACATAGAATCTCCACTTTTATTTGCCTGATTATCGCCCATTTAAGGCCCATTTAACTGCTGAAATTATGTATAATGCGCAGATATCGCCAATTTTGGCACAAAATGGAAACTGACGGGCTTTTTTAGGAGACTTATCGCTGAGCGTTATTTTCCCCATGTGCTTAACGCTGAGAAAAAATATTACCGCCCGCCCACATTTTTGGGGCGGAATGAGCAGAATGGGTGAATTCAACGCCCATATTATCGGCCAGCGTTACTTTCCTCACGGACTTCCCATTAAGTCCCGGCGACTGTTTTTTGTCGTAAAGAGCATATTTACCCAAACTAACGGCCATGGAGATCGCCCATTGTCAATTTCACCACCTCTCACACATATCGCCCAGAATATCGCCCACTCAAAAAAAACGCCCACAAAAAGTGGAACTAACCGGGACGGACGCCAGTGGGGCTGGCATTTGTTAAATCCCACTCTTACGTGAGGAGCTGATATCGGAAAGATTTGCCTGAAAGAGCGCTGAGTGAGTGACAACGCTGACACACTGCTGTGTGTGTGTGCAGCTCCGACATCAATGGTGCCTATCACCTTGGTGCCAGTTAAAGTTTACGTTGATTGATGTAAAGGAATCACCAGTGTGTAATGGTCCAGCTACCTGAGACAATGCGCAACAAGATTATGTTCAAATACAAAAGTTTAATACCAACATTGGTCTGAAATCATAAGTGACACTGCCAATAACACCCAACCCCACTTTTTCCACCATTGACATAAATCAAGTGGTCAACATGTCCAGCAACACAGAATACAAAGGCAAAGCAGGAGCGTGGTCTCCAGCCCCCATACATTGCAACAAATTGCATACACCCAGATGGAGATATAACACAACCTTCACCTGCGTACAGGCACCTCACTTTCCTTCCCCCCCTCTTTCTTCTCCCCACCTCTACCCCTTCCCCTACCTCAAAGCCAATTTTGGATCCAACTTGTCACGTTGCCGTGTATCCCATGGGCTTTAACGTTAATGACCAGTCTACCATGTGGGACCTTATCAAAAGCCGTGCTAAAGTCCATGTATATTACATCGTATGCACTGCCCTCATCCACCCTCTTAGTTACTTCCTCAAAAAATTCAATCAGATTACTCAAACACGATCTTCCCTCAACAAATCTGTGCTGACTGTCTCTAATTAATCCTTGCCTTTCCAAATGCAGATTTATCCTGTCTTTCAGGATTCTTTCCAATAATTTTCCCACCACTGAGGTTTGGCTGACAGGCCTGTAATTACTCGGCCTATCTCTTTATCCCTTCTTAAACAATCGTACTACATTAGCAGTCCTCCAGTACTCCGGCACCATGCCAAGATCGAAAGAGGACTGCAAAATGATGGTCAAGGCCTCTGCTATTTCCTCCTTTACTTCACTCAACAGCCTGGGATGCATTTCATCGAGGCCTGGGGACATGTACTTTCAAAGCTGCTAAACCCCTTAATACTTCCTCTCTCAGTATATTTATTTCATCCAGAATATCACACTCCTCCTCGATAGCAGTACCTGCATTACCCCATTCCTTTGTGAAAACAGATGCAAAGTATTCGTTAAAAATTCAATCAGATTACTCAAACACGATCTTCCCTCAACAAATCTGTGCTGACTGTCTCTAAAGTATTTAGCCGTTGGTATATGACATAAGTGTCCCTTTTTTTCGTAATCCTCCCCTGTAAGTCCCTAGACATGCAGGGGGCTCTAGAATTATTTTCACCACCCTTTTTCTTTAAAGGCACATGTTTGACCTGAGCCCTCCGGATCTCCTCCTTGAAAGCCTCCCACTGTTCCGACACTGATTTACCCACAAGTAGCTGTTTCCTGTCCACTATGGCCAAATCACTCCTTAACTTAGCAAAATTAGCTTTTCCCCAATTCAGAACTTTTATTTCTGGCCTATTCTTGTCCTTATCAATAACCAACTTGAATCTGACTGAATTATGGTCACTGGCACCCAAGTGCTCCCCACTAATACCCCTTCAACCTGCCCAGCTTCATTCCCCAAAATGTATTGGGCTTGCTACAAACTAACTAAAAAAGTTCTCTTGAATGCATTTATAGAATTCCGCACCCTCTATACCTTTCACACTAAATTTGTCCCAATCAATATTAGGATAGTTAAAATCCCCTACTATTACTATCCTATGGTTTTTGGATTTCGCAGCAATTTGCCTACATATTTGCTCCTCTATCTCCCTCCCACTGTTTGGGGGGGGGGTCTATAATACATGCCCAGCAGTGTGATCGCCCCTTTTTTATTTTTCAATTCACCCCATATGGCCTCATTTGATGATCACTCTAACATATCATCCCTCCTCACCACTTTAATAGTTTATTTAGTCAGTACTGCAAACCCCCATCCCTTTTTACCTCCCTCTCTATCTTGTCTAAAAATCCCGTAGCCAGGAATATTGATCTGCCAAACCTGCCCCTCTTTCAACCATGTTCCTGTAATGGCTATAATGTCATACTCCCAAGTGTCTACCTGTGCTCTTAGCTCATCCGTCTTATTCGCTATACTCCTTGCATTAAAGTATATACCATTCAGCACAGGAAGATCTCCTTGCTTACTACGTACTAAGCCTTGTTTCCTCTGTCTTACAGATTCACTTTCTAGATTCTTGCTATCCAATTTCTGCTTCACTTCCTTCCCTTTTGAATTTGAATTTGTTCTCAGGTTCCCATCCTCCTGCCAAGCTAGTTTAAACTCTTCCCAACAGCACTAGCAAAACTTCCCGTGAGGATATTGATCGCGGCACTGTTGAGGTGCAACTTGTCTGGTTTTTACAGGACCCATCTCCCCCAGAAGCAGTCCCAATGCCTCAAGAATTTAAAGCCCTCCCTTCTGCACCAACTTTCCAGCCACATGTTCACCCTCTCTATCCTTCTATTCTTATACTCATCAGCATGTGGCACTGGTAGTAACCCAGGGATTACTACCTTTGAGGTCCTACCCTTTAATTTTCTTCCTAGCTCACTGAATTCTTCCTGTAGGACCTTATCCCTTATTTTACCTCTGTCGTTGGTCCCAATATGGACCACGACATCTAGCTGTTTACTCTCCCCGCCCAGGATGCTCTGTGTCCGCTCTGTGACATCCTTGACCCTGGCACTGGGGAGGCACAAAACCATTCGGGAGTCACATCTACAGCCGCAGAAACGCCTGTCTGTTCCCCTAACTATAGAATCCCCTATCACTAGGGCTATTTTGTTCTTCTTCACTCCCCATTGTGCAGCTGAGCCACCTGGGGTACCTTGGAATTGGCTCTGCCTGCACTCCCCAGAGGCACCATCATCCTTACCGATACTCAGAAGTGAATATTGGTTTGAAAGCGAGATGGACTCACGGGAGGACTCCTGCGCAACCTGCCTTGCATGCTTATTACGTCTGGTGGTCACCCACTTCCCCTCTACCTGCACGTGTTTAAGCTGCAGGGTGACTGTTATATATGATTAAAGAGTCTGACTGGATACTGTGAGCTCAAAGTAGAGTGTGACCTTAGTCTTTTATTGCAGATCTCCAGAATGCCTCTCCAGCCTGTGAGGCCTCCTTAAATACCTGTGCTCCCAAGGGATTGTGGGATCCCTTGGGGCTCCAGGGGATGAGCCCTCTGGTGGCTGTACAAGGTATACAAGTTTACATACATAACAACACTCCCCCCCCCCCCCCCCAAAATCAACAGTGTAACTATTTACAAGGTGAGTCGATCTGGGGTTTTTCTTTCCCTGGTTGATCGGCTCGGTGCGAATGCTGGTTTTAGTGAATCGTTTGCTGAGCCCTTGCTGGGCTACTGTGCAGCTGGTCTTACTGGGCTGCTTGGTGTGGTGAGTTCTGCTGGGCTGCTGTGGGTGATGGGTTCTGCTTCGTGGCCAACCGCTGTGTCGGTTGCCACTGGTGTGTATGTTGGAGGGTCAAAGAAGGTAGGGTCCAATGTGGGTTGCTCAGGATTGTCCGTGAATCTGAGTTTGATTTGGTCCAAGTGTTTCCGGTGAATGAGTCCATTTGAAAGTTTGACTCGAAACACCCTGCTCCCCTCTTTGGCCACAATAGTGCCGGGAAGCCACTTGGGACCTTGTCCATAATTTAATACAAATACAAGATCGTTGATTTCAATTTCGCGTGACACATTTCCGCTATCATGATATTGACTTTGTTGGAGCTCTCTACCTGTTCATGTAGATCGGGGTGAACTAACGAGAGCCTTGTCCTAAGTACCCTTTTCATGAACAGTTCAGCAGGTGGAATCCCAGTGAGCGAGTGGGGGTCTCGTGCGGTAGCTTAGCAGGACTCGGGATAGGCGAGTCTGCAATGAGCGTTCAGTTACCCTCTTCAAGCCCTGCTTGATGGTTTGCACTGCTCTCTGTGCCTGACCATTGGACGCTGGTTTAAACGGGGCAGATGTAACATGTTTGATCACGTTACGGGTCATGAATTCTTTGAACTCGGCACTGGTAAAACATGGCCCGTTGTCACTCTCAAGGATATCAGGTAGTTCGTGCATGGCAAACATGGCCCGTAGGCTTTCGTGGTAGCAGCGGACGTGCTTGCCGACATTATCTCACATTCAATTCATTTGAATACGCATCTATAACCACAAGAAACATTTTACCCAAAAACGGGCCTGCATAGTCGACATGGACCCTGGACCATGGTTTGGAGGGCCAAGACCATAAACTTAGTGGGGCCTCCCTGGGTACATTGCTTAACTGTGAGCATGTGTTACATCTGTGAACACAGGACTCTAAGTCCACAGCGATACCGGGCCACCACACGTGGGATCTGGCTACTGCTTTCATCATTACGATGCCTGGATGGGTACTGTGGAGGTCACTGATGAAAATGTCTCTACCCTTCTTGGGGACCACTACCCGATTGCCCCACAGAAAGCAGCCTGCCTGAATAGACATTCCATCTTTGCGCCGCTGGTGCGGCTTTATCTCTTCCTTCATTTCCACTGGGACACTGGACCAGCATCCGTGAAGCACACAATTTTTTACTAGGGACAGTAAGGGATCCTGGCTCACCCAGGCTCTAATCTGTCAGGCTGTGATGGGTGATTGTTCACTCTCAACAGCTTCCATAACCATGATGAAATCTGCGGGCTGCGCCATTTCTACCCCCGTGGTGGGCAATGGCAGCCTACTGAGTGCATCGGCATGGTTTTCTGTGCCTGGCCTGTGGTGCATGGCGTAGTTGTATGCGGACAACGTGAGCGCCCATCTCTGGATGCGGGCCGATGCTTTCGCATTTATTCCCTTACTCTCGGAAAACAGGGATATAAGTGGCTTATGGTCAGTTTCCAATTCCAATTTTAGCCCAAGCAGATATTGATGTATTTTTTTTTACCCCATAGACACACGCTAATGCTTCTTTTTCAATCATGCTGTAGGCTCTCTCAGCCTTAGACAGATTCTGGATCCATAAGCAACCAGTTGCAAGTTCCCAGATTCATTAGCTTGTTGCAATACACACCCGACACCGTATGACGACGCATCACATGCTAGTACCAAACGCTTACATGGATCATACAACACAAGCAATTTGTTTGAGCATAACAATTTTCTAGCTTTCACAAAGGCATTTTCTTGGCTTTTTCCCATTCGTCTCCTTTACGCAGTAAGGCGTCCAATGGTTCTAACAGTGTGCTGAGACCCAGTAAGAAGTTACCAAAGTAGTTCAGGAGTCCTAGAAATGACCGCAGCTCCGTCACGTTCTGTGGCCTCGGTGCATTCTCGATTGCCTCCGTCTTCGAATCAGTGGGCTTCATGCCATCCACCATGATTCTTCTCCCCAGGAACTCCACTTCAGGTGCCAGGAAAACGCACTTCGAGCATTTCAACCTGAGCCCCATGCTGTTGAGTCAACTAACAACCTCCTCCAGGTTCTGCAGATGCTCGACTGTGTCCAGACCTGTAACCAAGATGTCGTCCTGGAAGACCACCATGCGCAGGACCGACGTCAGTAAGCTTTCCTTGTTTCTCTGGAATAGCACCGTGGCTGATCGAATTGCAAACGGGCATCTATTATAAATGAAGAGATCTTTGTGCGTGTTGATGCAGGTGAGGACCTTCGATGATTCCTCCAGCTCCTGCATCATGTAGGCTGAGGTCAAGTCCAGCTTCGTGAACATCTTTCCTCCCGCCAGTGTAGCAAAAAGGTCATCAGCCTTTGGTAGTGGGTATTGATCCTGCAGGGAGAAATGATTGATAGTTACTTTGTAATCACCACAGATTCTGACGGTGCCGTTTCCCTTGAGGACTGGGACAATTGGACTGGCCCATTCATTTAATTCGATCGGCGAAATGATGCTCTCTCATTGCAGCCTGTCCAGCTCAATCTCCACCCTTTCTCTCATCATGTACGGTACTGCTCTCGCCTTGTGATGGATGTGTCACGACCCCGGAATCAGGTAGATCTGTACATTTGCTCCTTGGAACTTCCCGATGCCTGGTTCGAACAGCGAAGGGAACTTGTTTAAGACCTGGGCACACGAAGTGTCGCCAGCTGGCGAGAGCGCTTGGATGTCATCCCAGTTCCAGCGTATCCTTCCCAGCCAGCTCCTGCCGAGCAGCTTGGGATGATCGTCCGGTACCACCCAGAGTGGTAGCTTGTGCACCGCTCCATCGAAAGGAGACCTTTACAGTAGCACTGCCGATCACGGGAATCAGTTCCTTTGTGTAATTTCTCAGTTTCGTGCGAATGGGAGTCAAGACTGGCCTTGAGGCCTTGCTGCACCACAATTTTTCGAACGTCTTTTTGCTCATAATGGACTGGCTCGCACCCGTGTCCAGCTCCATTGACACTGCGAGTCCATTTAATTCAACCTTCAGCATTATCAGAGGACACTTTGTGTTAAATGTGTGCACCCCATATACCTCTGCCTCCTCAGTCTGAGCCTCTGGTTCGTCGTGATCCACCGTGGATCTGTCCTCCTCTGCAACATGATGGTTTGCAGGATTAACAGGGTTTGCAGCTCACCTGCACATACGCTGGAGGTGTCCCATTGTTCCACAGCCCTTGCAAACGTACCCTTTGAAGCGGCATGAATGGAAATGATGATCATCCCTGCAGGGCCAACAAGGTATTAATAGCCTTGCATTCATCAACCTTGATGGTGGACTCTGAGCCATCTGCAGATGTGCAGCTGCAGGCAAGTGGGCCTGCCCTGTATGTTGCAATTTGAAAACAGCATCACTTTGTTCACAGTACTTGTAGCAGTACTCGTGTGCTGAGAGATTTGCTTAGTATTGTCACTGGTGGCAATGAACGCCTGGGCTATCGCTATGGCCTTACTCAAGGTTGGGGTCTCTACAGTCAAAAGTTTGCGAAGTTTCACTTCATGGCCAATGCCAAGTACGACAAAGTCTCTGAGCATGTGCTCCAAATGTCCTTCAAATTCGCAATGTCCTGCAAGGCGTCTTAGCTCGGCGAAATAACTCGCCACTTCCTGGCCTTAAGACCTTTTGTAGGTGTAGAACCAATACCTCGCCATCAGAACGCTTTCCTTCGGGTTCAGATGCTCCCGGACCAGTGTGTACAAATCATCATACAATTTCTCTGTGGGTTTCACTGGAGCAAGCAGATTTTTCATGAGGTCATATGTTGATGCTCCGACGGTGAGGAGAAACACCCTTCGTTTGGCAGCGTTCGCTTCTCCTTCCAGCTCGTTGGCCACGAAGTATTGGTCGAGTCGCTCCACGAACGTTTCCCAATCATCTCTCTCCGAAAATTTCTCCAGGATGCCTACTGTTCTCGTCATCATCTGTATCTCGTCACCAGTTGTTATATATGAATAAATAGTCTGACTGAATACTGTGAGCTCAAAGTAGAGTGTGATCTTAATCTTTTATTGCAGGTCTCCAGAGTACCTCTCCAGCCTGTGAGGCCTCCTTAAGTACCTGTGCTCTCAAGGGATTGTGGGATTCCTTGGGACTGCAGTGGATGAGCCTTCTGGTGGCTTTACAAGGTATATACACGTTTACATACAAAAAAGTGACCACCGACTGAAACGTGCTATTCACGTAGTTCTCAGCCTCGCGAATGTATCGTATTGACTCCACCCGCTGCTCCAGCTCCGAAACACAGAGCTCGAGCAGTTGAAGCTGGAGACACCTCCAGTACACATGGTTATCTAGGTTGCGTGAAGCGTCCAGGACTTCCCACATGCCACAGGATGTGCACTCCACGGGACTGAGCTGCACTGCCATCCCTCTCGTTAACCTTATCTAGTTTAAAATCTACTTTTTAAAAAAATAGAGAAAAGAGAGTTACTCAGCAACTCACCTGAGCGACCTCTGTGGCCTCCTGAACTCACCGACCTCTGTGGCTTCCCGACCTCTCACCCTCCGAATTCCCAACCTACTTAAAAAGAAACAGTGAAAAGAGAGCTACTTACCAATTTAGCTCACCGACCTCCGAGGCCTCCGAACTCCCGGCCTCTTAACTCCCGACTCACTGACCTCATAGGACCGACCTACTCGTCGACCTCTGCGGTCTCCGGACTCCCGACTCGCCGACCTCACAGGGCCTACCGACTCGCCGACCTTAGGGCCTACCGACTCACCGACCTCACAGGGCTTACCGACTCGCCGACCTTAGGGCCTACCGACTCACCGACCTCAGGGCCTACCGACTCACCGACCTTAGGGCCTACTGACTTGCCAATCTCATAGGGCCTACCGACTCGCCGACCTCAGGGCTTACCGACTCGCCAACCTTAGGGCCTACCGACTCACCGACCTCACAGGGCCTACCGACTCGCCGACCTTGGGGCCTACTGACTTGTCAATCTCATAGGGCCTACCGACTCACCGACCTCACAGGGCCTACCGACTCACCGACCTCACGGGGCCTACCGACTCGCCGACCTTAGGGCCTACTGACTTGCCAATCTCATAGGGCCTACCGACTCACCGACCTCACAGGGCCTACCAACTCACCGACCTTAGGGCCTACTGACTTGCCAATCTCATAGGGCCTACCAACTCACCGACCTTAGGGCCTACTGACTTGCCAATCTCATAGGGCCTACCAACTCACCGACCTTAGGGCCTACTGACTTGCCAATCTCATAGGGCCTACCGACTCGCCGACCTTAGGGCCTACTGACTTGCCAATCTCATAGGGCCTACTGACTCGCCGACCTCAGGGCCTACCGACTCGCCGACCTTGGGGCCTACTGACTTGCCAAACTCATAGGGCCTACCGACCTCACAGGGCCTACCAACTCACCGACCTTAGGGCCTACCGACTCACCGACCTCACAGGGCTTACCGACTCGCCGACCTTAGGGCCTACTGACTTGCCGACCTCATATTAGATGAAGTAGGGTGGGAGGAGACTCAAGTGGAGCATAAACACCGGCACAGACCTGTTGGGCTGAATGTGCTGTAATTTCCATGTAATTCTGTGTAATACCCTCAGCAAGAGGGAAACAATTTTGATGCATGGCGGGCGGGTGGGGACTCGGCTGTAATGAAAACAAATGCAGGCCTGGTTTAAAACAGTCTCAATTCCCTGAGAAAATAACATGAAGTATGAGTGTTAGCATTTTTGTGGCCTTTTTAAACTTGCTTCTCTTGAATGTGACACTTTGTTAGAAAGCTTCTCGACATGTGCCAAGCACACAATGAGGATGAAATAAATGGCCATTTTGAGGCCCATTTCACAAACTGCAGTTGACCGATTTAATGCCAAAAGTGTATGGGGAGAAAGCAGGAAAACAGAACTGTGTGAAATCAGCTCCTGAGGGAGGTCTAGGTTAATTGCAGGCAAGAAGATCTCCTCAGCTAAATGTCCGATGTTTGTAAAACTGGCTTCTGTGAAGCCTGTTCTGCCAAATATCAAACTGCCAAATATCCAACTGGTTGCTTTCAAATCATCAATGGTAAAAGAAAAGCTCCATGGGGAGAGTTAACACAAATTTCTCAATTAAAAGTCAGTAGGCCCTAAGGTCGGTGAGTCGGTAGGCCCCGTGAGGTCGGTGAGTCGGTAAGCCCTGTGAGGTCGGTGAGTTGGTAGGCCGTGTGAGGTCGGTAAGCCCTGTGAGGTCGGTGAGTCGGTAAGCCCTGTGAGGTCGGTGAGTCGGTAAGCCCTGTGAGGTCGGCGAGTCGGTAAGCCCTGTGAGGTCGGTGAGTCGGTAGGCCCTAAGGTCGGTGAGTCGGTAGGCCCCGTGAGGTCGGTGAGTCGGTAAGCCCTGTGAGGTCGGTGAGTTGGTAGGCCGTGTGAGGTCGGTAAGCCCTGTGAGGTCGGTGAGTCGGTAGGCCCTAAGGTCGGCGAGTCAGTAGGCCCTGTGAGGTCGGCGAGTCGGGAGTCCGGAGACCGCAGAGGTCGACGAGTAGGTCGGTCCTATGAGGTCGGTGAGTCGGGAGTTAAGAGGCCGGGAGTTTGGAGGCCTCGGAGGTCGGTGAGCTAAATTGGTAAGTAGCTCTCTTTTCACTGTTTCTTTTTAAGTTGGTCGGGAATTCGGAGGGTGAGAGGTCGGGAAGCAACAGAGGTCGGTGAGTTCAGGAGGCCACAGAGGTCGCTCAGGTGAGTTGCTGAGTAACTCTCTTTTCTCTATTTTTTTAAAAGTAGATTTTAAACTAGATAAGGTTAACGAGAGGGATGGCAGTGCAGCTCAGTCCCGTGGAGTGCACATCCTGCGGCATGTGGGAAGTCCTGGACGTTTCACGCAACCTAGATAACCATGTGTACAGGAGGTGTCTCCAGCTTCAACTGCTCGAGCTCTGTGTTTCGGAGCTGGAGCAGCGGGTGGAGTCAATACGATACATCCGCGAGACTGAGAACTACGTGAATAGCACGTTTCAGTAATTTGTAATGTGCAGATATCATTATCATAGGCAGTTTCTTGGAATCGAGGAAGACTTGCTTCCACTCTTAGAATGAGTCCTTAGGTGGCTGAACAGTCCAATGCGAGAACCACGGTCTCTGTCACAAGTGGGACAGACAGTCCGTTGAGGGTAAGGGAGGGTGGGACAGGTTTGCCGCACGCTCCTTCCGCTACCTGCGCTTATTTTCTGCATGCTCTCGCCCATGAGACTCGAGGCGCTCAGCACCCTCCCAGATGCACTTCCTCCACTTAGGGCGGTCTTTGGCCAGGGACTCCCAGGTGTCGGTGGGGATGCCGTACTTTATCAGGGAGGCTTTGAGGGTGTCCTTGTAAAGTTTCCTCTGCCCACCTGGGGCTCGTTTGCTGTGAAGGAGTTCCGAGTAGAGCGCTTGCTTTGGGAATCTCGTGTCTGGCATGCGAACAATGTGGCCTGCCCAACGGAGCTGATCAAGTGTGGTCAGTGCTTCGATGCTGGGGATGTTGGCCTGGTCGAGGATACTAATGTTGGTGCGTCTGTCCTCCCAGAGGATGTGTAGGATCTTGCGGGGGTATCGTTGATGGTATTTCTCCAGCGACTTGAAGTGTTTACTGTACATGTCCATGCCTCTGAGCCATACAGGAGGGCGGGTATTTCTACAGCCCTGTATACCATGTGCTTGGTGGTAGATTTGAGGGCCTGGTCTTCGAACACTCTTTTTCTCAGGCGGCCGAAGGCTGCACTGGTGCACTGGAGGTGGTGTTGGATCTCATCATCAATGTCTGCTTTTGTTGATAAGAGGCTCTCGAGATATGGGAAATGGTCCACGTTGTCGAGGGCCGCGCTGTGGATCTTGATGACTTGGGGGCAGTGCTGTGCGGCGAGGACAGGCTGGTAGAGGACCTTTGTCTTACGGATGTTTAGCGCAAGTCCCATGCTTTCGTACGCCTCAGTAAATATGTCGACTATGTCCTGGAGTTCAGCCTCTGTATGTGCGCAGACGCAGGCGTCGTCCACGTACTGTAGCTAGACGACAGAGGTTGGGGTGGTCTTGGACCTGGCCTGGTGGTGGCTAAGGTTAAACAGCTTCCCACTGGTTCTGTAGTTTAGTTCCACTCCAGCGGGGAGCTTGTTGATTGTGAGGTGGAGCATGGCAGCGAGGAAGATTGAGAGGAGGGTTGGAGCGATGACGCAGCCCTGTTTGACCCCGGTTCGGACGTGGATTGGGTCTGTAATGGATCCATTGATGAGGATCACGGCCTGCATGTCATCGTGGAGCAGGCGAAGGATGTTGACAAACTTTTGGGGGTATCCGAAACAGAGGAGGATGCTCCATAGACCCTCACAGTTAACAGTGTCAAAGGCCTTTGTAAGGTCGAAGAAGGCCATTATAAGGGCTGGCGCTGCTCCGTGCATTTTTCCTGTAGCTGTCGCGCTGCAAAGATCATGTCTGTTGTGCTCCGTAGGGGATGAAATCCGCATTGTGACTCTGGGAGGAGCTCCTCGGCTACAGGGAGAAGACAGTTGAGGAGGACTCGAGCGACGAATTTCCCAGTGACTGATAGGGAGATTCCCCTGTAGTTACCGCAGTCGGACTTATCCCTTTTTTGAAAGATTGGCATCATCACTGCATCTCTGAGATCTCCAGGCATGCTCTCCTCCCTCCAGATGAGAGAGATGAGGTCATGTATCCGCGCCAACCACGCCTCTCCGCCATACGTTAGCGCCTCAGCAGGGATTCCATCCGCTGCCGCAGCATTGTTGTTCTTGAGCTGTTTTATGGCTTTTCCTACCTCGTGCAACGTTGGGGTCTCACTGAGGTGGTGGCGGGTCACATGCTGTGGGATGGAGTCGAGAACACTCGAGTCAAAGGCAGAGTCTCGATTGAGGAGATCTTCGAAGTGCTCCTTCCAGCGGGCCCTGACAGCCTCGGTGTCCTTGATGTGTTTTACCCCGTTCTTGGCCAGCAGTGGGGTGGCACCTTGGGAGTTTGGACCATAGGTGGCCTTGACTGCGATGAAGAATCCTCGCATATCGTGGCTGTCGGCCAGTTGTTGTATCTCCTGTGCTTTCTCCATCCACCACCTGTTCTTTAGGTCCCGGGTTTTTTGTTTGACCTCAGCCTTGAGCCGCCTGTAATGTTGCTTTGCTGCTCCCGAGGTGGGTTGTTGCTTGAGGCTCAGAAATGCTCTGCGCTTGCGATCTATTAGCTCTTGGATCTCCTGATCATTTTCATCAAACCAGTCCTGGTGTTTTCTGGTAGAGTGACCAAGTGTCTCTTCACAGACACTGGTTATAGAGGCCTGGAGGGCAGACCAAGCGCTGTGAGAATTCTGCACCTCATGGTCATCAAGGCACGCCAGGTTAGCTGTGAGGCGCTAGTTCTATAGGGCTCTCTTCGCTGGGTCTTTAAGTGCCCCGGCATTGACTTTTTTGCAGCACTGCTTCTGCTGTCCCCTCCACTTTGGGGCTATGTTAATGTTGATGATGGATCGGATTAGTCGGTGTTCTGTCCAGTAGTCGTCAGCTCCTGTCATGGCGCGGGTGATGTGCACATCCTTGAGATCCCTGGCTCGGACGATGACATAGTTGAGCAGGTGCCAGTGTTTGGAGCGAGGGTGTTGCCACAATGCCTTGTATTTGTCCCTCTGGTGGAACAGGGTGTTGGTGATGAGAAGTTCATGCTCTAGACATTTTGTCAGGAGTAGGGAACTGCTGGAGTTGGTTTTCCCTACCCCCTCTCTGCCGATCACGCCTCCACAGAGGGCTGTGCCTTTGTCGACCTTGGTGTTGAAGTCACCGAGGAGAATCAGTTTGTCGCCCGCGGGGACGCGGGACAGGGATGTTTCGAGGTTGGAATAAAAACCCTCTTTAGTCTCATCCATTACATCGAATGTTGGGGCGTACGCACTGATGACTATGGCACACTGGTTCCGGGATAGGGTGAGTCGAAGAGTCATGAGGCGTTCGTTGACCCCGCAGGGGGGGGTCTTTGAGGCGGTCGACCAGCTCATTTTTGATGACGAAGCCGACTCTGTGAAGGCAGCATTCTTCCTCTGGTTTCCCTTTCCAGAAAAAGGTGTAACCTCCACCTTGTTCCTTGAGCTGGCCTTCCCCTGCCCGCCGGGTCTCGCTTAGGGCGGCGATGTCGATGTCAAAGCGTCTAAGTTCCCGGGCAACTATGGCGGTGCAGCGTTCCGGCCTGTCGATATAGCGCTGCAGTAACAATTCAGAGGCTGACTTCAAATGCCACCCTGGTAAGTTGTGAAATTGACTTCGGTAAATCTGGTAAGTGTGATGTGAGGCCAAAAATATGACCATGACAGCAGATAGATTGTACACTAATTCCCTTCACGGAAGGGCAGCTGCCACCTCGACTCGATCTAGTATACTTGCAACCATAGTACACACCACATGATTGACTATTAATACCCTCAGCGCACCTTGGCATGGGCAATAAATGTCTTGCCAGCCATGCCCACATCGCATGACCACATTTTAAGAAACTCAAACTTCAAAGAGAAGCAAGAACAACTTGCATTTATATAATGCCTTTTATAACGAAAACAACACCCCCCAAGGTGCTTCACAAGAGTGTGAGGGAGATGGTCAGGCTGAGGGCTGGTGCAAGGGCATTCCAGAGCGTGTGGTCAAGGCACAACCACCAATGGTGGGCCGAAGAAAGAAGGGATTGCACAACAAGTCACAATCAAAGAAATGGAGAGTTTGCAGAGGGCTGTAGAGCTAGGGGAGTTTATAGAGATAGGCAGTGGCGAGGCAGAGATTTAAAAACAAGGATGAAAATGTTAAATTGGAGGAGTTGGGTGACTGGGAGCCAATGCAAGCCAGCAAGAACAGGGCTGGAGTGGGCAGGGCTTGGTACGGAATTGGATATGAACAGCAGAGTTTTTGATGGCTGTAAGTTTAGGGAGGGTGGAGGATGCAAGGTTGTGTAAGCATGGGCTTCCCCAAGGATTGTTTGGCATTATCTGGACATTGCGTTTTTAATATTTCTCACTGCAGCCTGTTGTGGGAGGGGCAAAGGTATTTTTCCATGCTGTACACAAAATCCACATCTGATGGGCGGGGGTGGTCTGAGACAAGTTACAATGGCCAGGAGAAGGCAACTCATCACAGATAATGGACAAAGATGGAGGGTCCATTGTTAAGCAATGTAAACTTGTCAGAGCTAGATCAGATGTTAACTGGTCAGTGATCAAGCCATAACCCCGAGAGACAGGAAAACAGAACAAAAGAAAGCCATTAAGCCCCAGACCGGTTGGAAGTGAAACCCCATCACCAGCCATCACTGGAATACACATGGGCCACTCAGACAGAAGCCTTGAAACAAGGAAAACTTTATTTGGCCAGAAGAAGCAAACAGACTTTGGATATAAAAGGTGGTCGCATGTCCATGGCTCTCTCTCTTTTGCTCTCGCTTGCTTCACCTCTACAAGGACCGAGCACTCGGTCTGAGACGGAGAGAAGAAACCACCAATGAGCAATCAGAGCCTCGCTATTCAACTGTGGAGCTAATCTTGAGACTGAGACTTGGATACTATAGACGGTACGAAACCAGAAGAGACACGTTTTCACCAGGAGAAGCAGCGAGTAAGCCAACGAATCGGTGAGCATCATCCCTGCCCATGCATCTTTAAGATCACAGCCACTGTGTGAGCAGGTGTCATGTGTTCTCCCAACTAAGCCTTAGAAGGGTTTTAGTGGGGAGGTTTTGCTGTGAGGACCATAGGGGTACGCCCAGCCGGTCGGTATAGATTCGGGGGTACACTGTGGATTCGAACAGAGGGTTTAGACATGGGTACTTCGTGATAGGGGCGGTTTAGACACTCCAGTATTTGACTGTACTGCATCGTCACTGTATTTATTGTAGTTTTGCTGTGTTGAGGTAGCTTTAATAAAGCATTGACGGTTGAGACCGAGGTATTTGTCCTTGACTCATTCATCTGTTCAGTACAGTAATCACTCCCAGGTCTAGAACTAGTGTAATATGGGGCTGCGTCGAAAACACCGAAGCGAAACCACTTACAGTAGACCAGGAGAGTATGAGAATAGTCAAGACTGGAGGTGACAGAGGCATGGATGAGACTTTCACCGACAGATGGGCGTATGTGGATGACGTTACAGAGCTGGAAGTAGGCGTTGTGATGGTGAGGATATGGGATTAGAAACTCAGTCTGGAGTCAAATAAGACACTGAAATTGCAAAGTCTGCTTCAGCCTGAAATTTTTTTGAAGATCCGTTTTAAATTGCTTTTCCCCAATTTACAGCATCCTGTAGTAATATTGTGTGTTCATCTTATCTATACCACTTAATACTTTCTATAACTCAATAATGGTCCTCCTTAAGCTTCTCTGTAGACTTTTGAGCAAGCTTCTCTAGCCTTTCCACATAGCTCTTCCCCTTGTTACTTTTGCCGCAATTTTACTAACCTTGGCAGGTCATTGATGGGTCCCGACCCTGCTACTGGCTCCAACCCGGCCTCTGAAATGAATTTTCCTTGATTGGGCTTGTTAAGCCCTCCCAGCACATTTCCTGGCCAATTAGTGGAAGCGGGTCTGATGATGTCATTTGATGACACGTCACCAGCCAATTTCCTTAAAGGGATCATGGCCAACTTTATTTTGACATTTGTGCTGTTAGTGTTCTACAGCATTGAGGTACTGCAAACACTGACAATCAGCACAGAGGGGCAAGGCTGCACCCAGGCTCCCCCATTACATCCTCCATTTACTTATGGAGGGAGTCATCGCACACTGGGAGGTTCTCTTCCCTTCCTATAGGTGGAAGAGACCTCCCCAGGAGATCAACACAACTTGGTTTTACATTGCACACGAGGGCACAAGCAGGGATGTCTTCCGGAGGACCAGGCTGCAGTGCCGCAAATGTTTCAATGATCTCAGTAGATCACGAAATGTTACTGCAAAGCCACACTCAACCTTATCCTGCTGTGCCTCTCATCATATCCCCATCACTCTGCCTTCCCTATTCCTGCACATCCTTACTCACACCAACTCACCTTGCACCTCCACTCATCCCTCCCTATCTACATTATCACTTCACCATCTCACTAGCCACCCCTCACACTTACCCTCACCCTACTGCAATCATACCAACTAACAACACACAAGTATAGGCACTTGGGTGTTTTATGCAATCTTCATGTAAAGTGTTTTGTTAATGTGATGTCAAACATTGAAATCTTTATTTTCAACACTTTGTCTTCTTGAACAGATTTGTGTGCACCTTTGTAAGTGGCTTAGTGAGCTGTAGTGAATGGTGAGACAATTGTATCCCACATGATTGTGATGAGTGTGAAAGGAATGGTTTGGGCATTGTAGGGATGTTTCATGTTGTTGGTGTGGGGTGGTGCCAATCTACTGCATCATGTGGCAGCCAGGATGTACAGTATCAAGTGAAGTAAAGCTGGTCATAGTGATGCCATCCCTGGCCTCCCAGGCACAAATGTGGTAAGATGCTGATGCCCAGTGTCCTTTGCAGCATCAGTTGATTGCGGAGAAGTTTGGTATTGTTGTTGGTGCTGCTGACGTGCCTGATGATGCTGGTATTGGGGCTGATCATGGTGGGATTCTGAGGACCAAGGGGAGAGGGTGTAAAGGACACCCGTGCTGATGAACTAGATGGCAGGTGAAGTAGATATGACAGAAGCGATCTGTCAATGGTGAGAGAGGAAATTAGGTCAAACTGGATGGAGACTAGTGTAAAGACTTGCAGCATGGTAAATCTGTTGTGGAAATACAGTAAGGAAGAGTTTGTGGCTGAGAGAAGATACCTCGAAGGTGGAAGCTTTTACTGTACATTTCAACCTGTCAACTCAACAGCTGATTCAATGACCATTGACATCACTCCTCAGCTTGACAGATGTGGTCCATAATCAGTGAGCGAGCTGTCAAATGCAGAAGGTGAGCTGAAATTCATTCTTAAGTGGCTCTGAACAAGCCATTAATTACCTACATTGGAACCCCTGATACAACCTACCACTGTGTGTGCCGTCTGCTCAGCGCTGACAGACCCGACATTGGAGAAAGGCACGTGATGGCAGGTTGACAGCCAGGTTCCGACCCACTGGGGAAAAAAAGCACTTTCCCACCCGACCCATCATCGATCACGCCCACTGCCCCCCCACAAAATCCAGCCCATTATATCCTCTCCTTTGTAGTATGTTCCTTTTCAACCAAACTCCACATTTCACTGAGGTCTGCCTAATGCAATCTGAGAACTCCGTATAATTTCTCCACCCTCATATTACAATCTTCTGGCGATCTATCTCTTTGCCTTCTAATTGCTTCTTGACAATGTTGTGACATTGAAAGTAACACGTTTCTGTCACTTGTAGACCTCTTTCAAAGTTTTCTTGTCTTGAGATACAGATCAGCCATGATCTCAGTGAATGGCGGAACAGGCTCGAGGGGCTGAATGGCCTCCTCCTGTTCCTATGTTCCTATGTGTATGTTCAATACTCGACCGATCTTAATTTTTTTCTCCCAAAAGGCAGTACTTTCCATTTGTCAGTATTAAATTTAATCTCTGTGATAATTTCAAGAGGATTTAATAGCGTGGAAATACAGTGAAATCTTAAGGCTGCTAAGCACACAGGAAAAATATCGGAAGAGCAGGCTGGCAAATGAGAGAAAAAGTCTGCAGTCTAGAGAGAAGGTTCAATGCTTTGTGAAATCAGTGAGGCTGCTCACGTCACAACTATCGACACAGATCCAATTTCATTCAATTCAATTTGTTTTTTATGGCTTTAATGACAATTCTGACTCAAATTTAGATTAGTGTAAGGGGTCTAGGCATATTTAACACAGAGACATGCATGATAAATTTGTCGGAGTTGTAAGAGTGCCATTTGAAACAGACCATGAAATTCAACAATTAACTGTGTGGCATTACATGTGGGTCTTGTTGAAAATAAGGTTGTTTTGTATGATTTTCTTACTGCACCTCCACAACACTCTGCACCTCAGCCTACTCGTCACTGAGGGGGCTCTGAACTGCAGCATGTCTGCATTATAGATGAGAATCAAGTGAGAAACGTTTGCTTTCTACTCCGAGCTCTGAGTTTGTCAAATATTTTGAAGGTCTTAATATCTCTCATGCTATTTGCAGCTGTAATCAGAAGAATAGACTTATATTTTCAAGTGTGGACTGATCGGTATGTGTGAGGGGCACGTGGGTTAAGTCAGGACGTAGAAACATAGAAATTACAGCGCAGAAGGAGGCCATTTCGGCCCATCGCATCCGTGCCGGCCGACAAAAAGTCGCACGGCCCTCGGTCAGCAGCCCTGAAGGTTACATATAAACCTACGAACAATGAACAATGGTGGAAAGGCAAAGAGCACCAAGCCCAACCAGTCCGCCCCACACAACTGTGGCACCCTTTACACTGAAACATCCCTGGAGAGCTGAGGCTTCACCTCAATACCTTGGCCTGGAATTTCCTGCGTATTTGCATCCAGAGGCACATGTCAGCCGCGATCTCACCAACAGTGATGTGACCGGGACGGCCGGGGTAGGTGGTGAGTGACGAACCTGCTCCTCGCCTGAGCCCACATTGGATGAACAATCTTCCATTGATGGGGCTTGTTAAGCCCGCCCCGCGAGGTTCCTGGCCAATTAAAAGGAAGCCGGTCTGATGACATCATCGGATGACGCGTCATCAGCTGGCTTCCTTAAAGGGACCAGGGCCACACTGATTTCAACAGTTGTGCTGTCAGTGTTCTGCAGCATTAAGGTACTGCAAACATAGAAACATAGAAATTTACAACGCAGAAAGAGGCCATTTCAGCCCATTGTGTCTGCGCCGGCCGACAAAGCCACATGGCCCTCGGTCAGCAGCCCTGAAGGTTACATATAAATTATATGAGCAATGAACAATGGCGGAAAGGTAAAGAGCATCCGGGCCAACCAATCCGCCCCACACAACTGCGACACCACATGTATCGCAACATTTTACACTCCACCCCACCCGGAGTCAAGTGATCTCCTGGGAGAGGCAAAAAAATAGATAAAAAGCCAGGTTAATTGGCGAAAAACATCTTGGAAAATTGCTCTCCGACCCATTCAGGTGATTGAAACTAGTCCAGGAGAGCACTCTGGCTACATTAGATTCCCTGAAGTGCTTACCATCATATCTACGCCAGCCAACAAGAGACGATCCAGTCTAATCCCATTTACCAGCTCTCGGTCCGTAACCCTGCAAGTTATGACACTTCAAGTGCCCATCCAATCACCTTTTAAATGTGGTGAAGGTTTCTGCCTCTATCACCCTTCCAGGCAGTGAGTTCCAGACTCCCACAACCCTCTGCATGAAGAAGCTTCCCCTCAAATCCACTCTAAACCTTCCAACAACCACCTTAAACCTATGCCCCCTCGTAATTGACCCCTCCACCAAGGGAAATAGGCCCTTGCTATCCACTATATCCAGGCCCTTTAAAATTTTTATACACCTCAGTAAGGTCTCCCCTCAGCCTCCTCTGTTCCAAGGAGAACAAATTCAGCCTATTCAATCTGTCCTCATAGCTAAGATTCTCCATTCCAGGCAGCATCCTCGTAAATCTCCTCTGCACACTCTTCAGTGCAATCACATAATTCCTATAATACGACGACCAGAACTGCACGCAGTATTCTATCTGTGGCCAAACCAGAGTATTATACAATTTAAGTATAACTTCCCTGCTCTTGTATTCTATGCCTCGGCCACTAAAGGCAAGCATTCGGTCTGTCTTCTTCACCACCTTATCCCCCTGGCCTGCTACATTCAGGGATCTGTGGACAAGCACTCCAAGGTCCCTTTGTTCATCTACACTTCGAAGTGGCCTACCATTTAATGTGTATACCCTTTCCTTATTAGCCCTTCCCACGTGCATTACCTCACACTTCTCTGAATTAAATTCCATTTGCCACTGCTCTGCCCACCTGACCAGTAGATTGATTGAAAGTCCATGACTTCCCTCTTCATTATCAACCACACAGCCAATTTTACTGGCATCTGAAAACTTCTTAATCATATTCCCTATATTCAAATCTATTTCATCGATATATACCACAAAAAGCAAGGGACCCAGTACTGAGCCCTGCGGAATCCCACTGCAAACATCTTTCCAGTCAGAAAAACATCTATCAACCGTTACCCTTTGCTTCCTACCTTGAAGCCAATTTTGGATCCAACTTGCCACTTTGCCCTGGATCCAATGGACTTTTACCTTCATGACCAGTCTGCCATGTGGGACCACTGAGGTTAGGCTAACAGGCCTGTAATTACTCGGCCTATCCCTTTCTCCCTTCTTAAACAAGAGTACCACATTAGCAATCCTCTGGCACCATGCCCAAATCCAAAGAGGACTGAAAAATGATGGTCAAGGCCTCTGCTATTTCCTCTTTTACTTCGTTCAACAGCTTGGGATGCATTTCATCCAGGCCTTGGGACTTATCCAGTTTTAAAGCTGCAAACCCCCTTAATACCACCTCTCTCACTATGTTTATATCATCCAGAATTTCAACTCCTCCTCGATAGCAGTATCTGCATTGCTCCTATCCTTTGTGAAAACAGATGCAAGGTATTCATTAAGAACCATACCAACATCTTCTGCCTCCATACACAGAGGTTACCCTCATGGTCTCTAATAGGCCCTAACCTTTCTTTCGTTATCCTCTAGCTCTTAATATATTTATAGAACACCTAGGGTTTTCCTTGATGTTACTAGCCAAAAGATTTTCATGCTCTCTCTTAGCATTCCTAATATCCTTTTTAATTTCACCTCTGAACTTTCTATATTCCTCTAAAGATTCTAAAATGTTTAGCCTTTGGTATATGACATAAGCTTCCCCTTTTTTCTTTATCCTCCCCTGTAAGTCACTATACATCCAGGGGGCTCTAGAATTGTTATTCCCACCCTTTTTCTTTAAGGGAACATGTTTGGCCTGAGCCTTCCGGATCTCCTCCTTGAATGCCTCCCACTGTTCCGACACCGATTTACCCACAAGTAGCTGTTTCCAGTCCACCTTGGCCAAATCACTTCTCAACTGAGCAAAGTTAGCTTTTCCCCAATTTGGGAGTTTTATTCCTGGTCTATCCTTGTCCTTATCAACAACTACTTTGAATCTGATTGAATTATGGTCACTGGCACCCAACTGCTCTCCCACTAATACCCCTTCCACCTACCCAACTTCATTCCCCAAAACTAAACCCAGAACCGTTCCCTCCCATGTTGGGCTTGTTACATGCTGACTAAAAAAGTTGTCTTGAATGCATTTTGGGAATTCCCCACCCTCTATACCCTGTACACTATATATGTCACAATCAATATTAGGATCGTTGAAATCTCCTATTACTGCCCTATGGTTTTTCGACTTCACAGAAATTTGCCAACATATTTGCTCTTCTATCTCCCTCCTACTGTTTGGGGGTCTATAATACATACCCAGCAGTGTAATCGCCCCTTTTTTAATTATCTGTCTGACCCATATGGCCTCATTTGATGATCCCTCTAACATATCAGCCCTCCTCAGAGCTGCAATAGTTTCTTTAATCAATACTCTGAGCCCCCACTCTTTTAACCCCCCTCTCTGTCCTGTCTAAAAATCATGCAACCAGGAATATTGAGCTGCCAAACCTACCCCTCTTTCAGCCATATCTCTTTAATGGCTATAATGTCATACTCCCAATTATCTACCTGTGCACTCAGCTCATCCACCTTGTTCGGTATACTCCTTTGAAGTATATACTATTTTGCACAGGAAGACCTCGTTGATGGTTACTTACTAACCCTTGTTTTTCTGTCTTACAGATTCACTTTCTACATTCTTTGCAATTTCAGCTTTACTTCCGTGTTGAATTTGTTCTCAGGTTCCCACCCCATTGCCAAGCTAGTTTAAATTCTCCCCAACAACACGAGCAAAACACTGACAATCACTGCACGGCTGCACCCAGACTCTCCCATGACATCTGGGCAGGACCGGAACCAATGTCCGAGGGAGAGTGTTTGCTAGTGCTGTTTGGGAGCAGTTAAACTAATATGGCAGGGGGATGGGAACCTATGCACAGAGACAGAGGGGAATAAAATGGAGACAGAAGCAAAAGATAGAAAGGAGAATAGTAAAAGTGGAGGGCAGAGAAACCCAAGGCAAAAAACAAAAAGAGCCACTTTACAGCAGAATTCTAAATGGTCAAAGTGTGTTAAAAAGACAAGCCTGAAGGCTCTGTGTCTCAATGCGAGAAGTATTCGGAATAAGGTGGATGAATTAGCTGCGCAGACAGCAGTTAACGGGTATGATGTGATTGGCATCACGGAGACATGGCTCCAGGGTGACCAAGGCTGGGAACTAAACATCCAGGGGTATTCAGCAACTAGGAAGGATAGACAGAAAGGAAAAGGAGGCAGGGTGGCGTTGCTGGTTAAAGAGGAAATTAATGCAATAGTAAGGAAGGACATTGGCTTGGATGATGTGGAATCGGTATGGGTGGAACTACGGAATACCAAAGGGCAGAAAACACTAGTGGGAGTTGTGTACAGGCCACCACATAGTAGTAGTGAGGTTGGGGACAGCATCAAACCACAAATATGGGATGTGTGCAATAAAGGTACAGCAGTAATCATGGTTGACTTTAATCTACATATTGATTGGGCTAACCTAACTGGAAGCAATGCGGTGGAGGAGGATTTCCTGGAGTGTATTAGGGATGGATTTCTGGACCAATATGTCGAGGAACCAACCAGAGAGCTGGCCATCCTAGACTGGGTGATGTGTAATGAGAAGGAACTAATTAGCAATCTTGTTGTGCGAAGCCCCTTGAGGAAGAGTGACCATAATATGGTAGAATTCTTTATTAAGATGGAGAGTGACAAAGTTAATTCAGAAACTAGGGTCTTGAACTTAAGGAAAGGTAACTTTGAATTGGCTAGATTAGACTGGCAAATTATACTTAAAGGGTTGACGGTGGATAGGCAATGGCAAACATTTAAAGATCATATGGACAAACTTTAACAATTGTACATCCCTGTCTGGAGTAAAAATAGAATGGGGAAGGTGGCTCAACAGTGGCTAACAAGGGAAATTAAGGATAGTGTTAAATCCAAGCAAGAGGCATACAGAAAAAGTAGCAAACCGGAGGACTGGGAGAAATTTAGATACAGCAGAGGAGGACAAAGGGTTTAATTAAGAGGGGGAAAATAGAGTACGAGAGGCAGCTTGCCGGAAACATAAAACATAACTGCAAAAGCTTCTATAGGTATGTGAAGAGAAAAAGATTAGTGAAGACCAACGTTGGTCCCTTGCAGTCGGATTCGGGTGAATTCATAATGGAGAACAAAGAAATGGCTGACCAATTGAACAAGTACTTTGGTTCTGTCTTCACAAAGGAAGACACAAATAACCTTCCCGATGTACTAGGGGTCCGAAGGAATAGTGAGAAGGAGGAACTGAAGGATATCCTTATTAGGCAGGAAATTGTGTTCAGGAAATTGACGGGGCTGAAGGCCGATAAATCCCCGGGGCCTGATAGTCTACATTCCAGAGTACTTAAGGAAGTTACCCTAGAAATAGTGGATGCATTGGTGATAATTTTCCAACAGTCTATCGACTCTGGATCAGTTCCTATGGACTGGAGGGTTGCTAATGTAACACCACTTTTTAAGAAAGGAGGGAGAGAGAAAACGGGTAATGACAGACCAGTTAGCCTGACATCGGTGGTGGGGAAAATGTTGGAATCGATCATTAAGGATGAAATAGCAGCGCATTTGGAGAGCAGTGATAGGATTGGTCCAAGTCAGCATGGATTTATGAAAGGAAAATCATGCTGGACAAATCTTCTGGAATTTTTTGAGGATGTAACTAGTAGAGTGGACAAGGGAGAACCAGTAGATGTGGTGTATTTGGACTTTCAAAAGGCTTTTGACAAGGTCCCACACAAGAGATTAGTGTGCAAAATCAAAGCACATGGTATTGGGGGTAATGTACTGACATGGATAGAGAACTGGTTGGCAGACAGGAAGCAGAGAGTCGGGATAATCGGGTCCTTTTCAGAATGGCAGGCAGTGACTAGTGGAGTGCCGCAGGGTTCAGTGCTGGGACCCCAGCTCTTTACAATATATATTAATGATTTAGATGATGGAATTGAGTGTAATATCTCCAAGTTTGCAGATGATACTAAACTTCGTGGCGGTGTGATCTGTGAGGAGGACACTAAGAGGCTGCAGGGTGACTTGGACAGGTTAGGCGAGTGGGCAAATACATGGCAGATGCAGTATAATGTGGATAAATGTGAGGTTATCCACTTTGGGGGCAAAAACACGAAGGCAGAATATTATCTGAATGGCAGAAGATTAGGAAAAGGGGAGATGCAGTGAGACCTGGGTGTCATGGTTCATCAGTCATTGAAAGTTGGCATGCAGGTACAGCAGGTGGTGAAGAAGGCAAATGGTATGTTGGCCTTCATAGCAAGGCGATTTGAGTATAGGAGCAGGGAAGTCTTGCTGCAGTTGTACAGGGCCTTGGTGAGGCCCCAACTGGAATATTGTGTTCAGTTGTGGTCTCCTAATCTGAGGAAGGAAGTTCTGGCTATTAAGGGAGTGCAGCGAAGGTTCACCAAACTAATTCCAGGGATGGCTGGACTGTCATTTGAGGAGAGACTGGATCAACTGGGCCTTTATTCACTGGAGTTTAGAAGGATGAGAGGGGATCTCATAGAAACATATAAGATTCTGACTGAACTAGACAGGCTAGATGCGGGAAGAATGTTCCCTATGTTGGGGAAGTCCAGAACCAGGGGACACAGTCTTAGGATAAGGGGCAGGCCATTTAAGACTGAGATGAGGAGAAACATCTTCACTCAGAGAGTTGTTAACCTGCGGAATTCCCTGCTGCAGAGAATGTTTGATGCCAGTTCATTGGATATATTCAAGACGAAGTTAGATATGGCCCTTACGTTTAAGGGGATCAAGGGGTATGGAGAAAAAGCAGGAAAGGGGTACTGAAGGAATGATCAGCCATGATCTTATTGAATGGCGGTGCAAGCTCGAAGGGCCAAATGGCCTACTCCTGCGCCTATTTGTTTCTATGATTCCATATGCTTATGGAGGGAGTTACAGCTCGCAAGGAGGTTATCATCCCTTCCAATGGGAGAATTAGACCTCCCCAGGACACCAATGCAGCCTGGTTGCACATTGCACAGGAGGACACAAGCAGGGATGTTGTCAGGAGGACCAGGCTGCAGTGGCAGAAACCATTCTGAAAAGGGAGGGTGAATAGCCAGTTGTCGTGGTGCGCATTGGTACCAACGATATAGGTAGAAAAAGGGATGAGGTCCTACGAGACGAATTTAAGGAGCTAGGAGCTAAATTAAAACGTAGGACCTCAAAAGTAGTAATCTCAGGATTGCTACCAGTGCCACGAGCTAGTCAGAGTAGGAATCACAGGATAGCTCAGATGAATACGTGGCTTGAGCAGTGGTGCAGCAGGGAGGGATTCAAATTCCTGGGGCATTGGAACCGGTTCTGGGGGAGGGGGGACCAGTACAAACTGGACAGTCTGCACCTTGTCAGGACTGGAACCAATGTCCTCGGGGGAGTGTTTGCTCGTGCTGTTGGGGAGGAGTTAAACTAATATGGCAGGGGGATGGGAACCAATGCAGGGAGACAGAGGGAAACAAAATGGAGACAAAAGCAAAAGACAGAAAGGAGAGAAACCCAAGGCAAAAAACAAAAAGGGACAATGTACAGCAAAATTCTAAAGGTCAAAGTGTAATATAAAGGCAAGCATGAAAGCTCGGTGCCTCAATGCAAGGAGTATTCGGAACCCAGGAGAGGGCTCTGAGCTAGTTAGCATGAGTGAGAGCTCAGATGAACAGGACCCCAAGAAAGAATGCAAAAGATAGGAGGCAACAGAGCAGAGTAGCACTGGGGTAAGTGTAAACCACAAGGTGATGGGAAGGGACAATATGTATGAATATAAAGCGGTTGCAGGAGGAGTCAAAACTAAAAATCATGGTTTAAAAACTAGTATTAAAACACTCCACCGAAACACACGCAGCATTCGAAATAAGGTAAATGAGTTGACGGCACAAATCATTACAAATGGGTATGAGTTGCTGGCCATTACAGAAACGTGGTTGCTGGGGGGCCAAGACTGGGAATTAAATATACATGGGTATCTGACAATTCGAAAAGATAGACAAGAAGGGAAAGGACGTGGGGTAGCTCTGTTCATAAAGGATGATATCAGGGCAGTTGTGAGAGACGATATTGGCTCTAATGAACAAAATGTTGAATCATTGTGTGTGGAGATTAGAGATAGTAAGGGGAAAAAGTCACTGGTGGGCATAGTTTATAGACCCCCAAATAATAACTTCATGGTGGGGCGGACACTAATCAATGGAATAATGGAGGCATGTGGAAAAGGAACGGCAGTCATCATGGGGGATTTTAACCTACATATCGATTGGTCAAATCAAATCGCACAGGGTAACCTTGAGGAGGAATTCATAGAATGCATAAGGGATTGTTTCTTAGAACAGTATGTTACAGAACCTACAAGGGAGCAAGCTATCTTAGATCTGGTCCTGTGTAATGAGACAGGAATAATAAACAATCTCCGAGGAAAAGATTCTCTCGGAATGAGTGATCACAGTATGGTTGAATTTGTAATACAGATTGAGGGTGAGGAAGTAGTGTCTCAAACAAGCGTACTATGCTTAAACAAAGGGGACTACAGTGGGATGAGGGCAGAGTTGGCTAAAGTAGATTGGAAACACAGACTAAACGGTGGCACAATTGAGGAACAGTGGAGGACTTTTAAGGAGCTCTTTCATAGTGCTCAACAAAAATATATTCCAGTGAAAAAGAAGAGCGGTAAGAGAAGGGATAATCAGCCGTGGATAACCAAGGAAATAAAGGAGAATATCAAATTAAAAACCAATGCGTATAAGGTGGCCAAGATTAGTGGGAAACTAGAAGATTGGGAAAATTTTAAACGACAGCAAAGAATGATTAAGACAGCAATAAAGAAAAGAAAGATAGATTACGAAAGTAAACTTGTGCAAAACATAAAAACAGACAGTAAAAGCTTTTACCGATATATAAAATGGAAAAGAGTGACTAAAGTAAATGTTGGTCCCTTAGAAGATGAGAAGAGGGATTTAATAATGGGAAATGTGGAAATGGCGGAGACCTTAAACAATTATTTTGCTTCGGTCTTCACAGTGGAAGACACAAAAACCATGCCAAAAATTGCTGGTCACGGGAATGTGGGAAGTGAGGACCTTGAGATAATCACTATCACGAGGGGGGTAGTGCTGGATAGGCTAATGGGACTCAAGGTGGACAAGTCCCCTGGTCCGGATGAAATGCATCCCAGGGTATTGAAAGAGATGGCGGAAGTTATAGCAGATGCATTCGTTATAATCTACCAAAATTCTCTGGACTCTGGGGAGGTATCAGCGGATTGGAAAGCAGCTAATGTAACGCCTCTGTTTAAAAAAGGGGGCAGACAAAAGGCAGGTAACTATAGGCCGGTTAGTTTCACATCTGTAGTGGGGAAAATGCTTGAAGCTATCATTAAGGAAGAAATAGCGGGACATCTAGATAGGAATAGTGCAATCAAGCAGATGCAACATGGATTCATGAAGGGGAAATCATGTTTAACTAATTTACTGGAATTCTTTGAGGATATAACGAGCATGGTGGATAGAGGTGTACCAATGGATGTGGTGTATTTAGATTTCCAAAAGGCATTCGATAAGGTGCCACACAAAAGGTTACTGCAAAAGATAAAGGTACGCGGAGTCAGAGGAAATATATTTGCATGGATAGAGAATTGGCTGGCTAACAGAAAGCAGAGAGTCGGGATATATGGGTCCTTTTCGGGTTGGAAATCGGTGGTTAGTGGTGTGCCAAAGGGATCGGTGCTGGGACCACAACTGTTTGCAATATACATAGATGACCTGGAAGAGGGGACAGAGTGTAGCGTAACAAAATTTGCAGATGACACAAAGATTAGTGGGAAAACGGGTTGTGTAGAGGACACAGAGAGGCTGCAAAGAGATTTAGATAGGTTAAGCGAATGGGCTAAGGTTTGGCAGATGGAATACAATGTCGGAAAATGTGAGGTCATCCACCTTGGAAAAAAAAACAGTAAAAGGGAATATTATTTGAATGGGGAGAAATTACAACATGCTGCGGTGCAGAGGGACCTGGGGGTCCTTGTGCATGAATCCCAAAAAGTTAGTTTGCTGGTGCAGCAGGTAATCAGGAAGGCGAATGGAATGTTGGTCTTCATTGCGAGAGGGATGGAGTACAAAAGCAGGGAGGTCCTGCTGCAACTGTGTAGGGTATTAGTGAGGCCGCACCTGGAGTACTGCGTGCAGTTTTGGTCACCTTACTTGAGGAAGGGTACACTAGCTTTGGAGGGGGTACAGAGACGATTCACTGGGCTGATTCCAGAGATGAGGGGGTTACCTTATGGTGATAGATTGAGTAGACTGGGTCTTTACTCGTTGGAGTTCAGAAGGATGAGGGGTGATCTTATAGAAACATTTAAAATAATGAAAGGGATAGACAAGATAGAGGCAGAGAGGTTGTTTCCATTGGTCGGGGAGACTAGAACTAGGGGGCACAGCCTCAAAATACGGGGGAGCCAATTTAAAACCGAGTTGAGAAGGAATTTCTTCTCCCAGAGGGTTGTGAATCTGTGGAATTCTCTGCCCAAGGAAGCAATTGAGGCTAGCTCATTGAATGTATTCAAATCACAGATAGATAGATTTTTAACCAATAAGGGAATTAAGGGTTACGGGGAGCGGGCGGGTAAGTGGAGCTGAGTCCACGGCCAGATCAGCCATGATCTTGTTGAATGGCGGAGCAGGCTCGAGGGGCTAGATGGCCTACTTCTGTTCCTAATTCTTATGTTCTTGTGTTTCAATGATCTCAGTGGATCATGAAATGTTACTGCAAAGCCTCACTCAACTTCATCCTGCTGTGCCACTCATCACATCTCCATCACTCTGCCTTCCCTACCCTACTCCTGCATATCCTTACTCACACCAACTTACCTTGCACCTCCACCCATCCTTCTCTATCTATGTTATCTCACTAGCCATCTCTCACACTCAGCCTCATCCTTGTTCAATCATTCAAACTAACAAGAAACAAGGGTGGGCACTTGGGTGCTGTAGCGAATGTTTATGTAAAGTTTCTGTTAATGTCTTGTCAAATATTGATATTTTTATTTTCACCACTTTGCCTTCTTGAACAGATTTGTGTGCACCTTTGAAAGTGTCTTTGTGAATTCCAGTGAATGGTAAGATATAACTCTACCCCTCCACCACCCCCCTCCCCCAATGATGATGAATGTGAAAGGAATGGCTTAGACATTGTCGGGATGCATTATGGTTCTAGTATGAGGTGGTGCCGACCTGGCGTATCATGTGACAGCCAGGGTGTACAGTGCTAAGCTCATAAGAACATAAGAAATAGGAGCAGGAGTCGGCCATTTGGCCCCTCAAGCCTGCTCCGCCATTTAATATCATGGTTGATCTGATCATGGACTCAGCTCCACTTCTCTGCCCAATCCCCATAACCCTTTATTCCCTTATTGCTCAAAAATCTGGCTCGTGAACGGAGATTGTGGCGGGCACACAAACCAATGGCTTTAGTCTTCTGAATATTTAATTGGAGAAGATTTCTGCTCATCCAGGACTAGATGTTGGACAAGCAGTCTGACAATTTAAAGACCATGGAGTGGTCGAGAGACATGATAGTGATGTAGTGCTGGGTGTCATGAGACTATGTCCCCTAGTTTTAGTTTCCCCTATGAATGGAAATATCTTCTCTGCATCCACTTTTTCGAGCCCACTCATTATCTTAAATGTTTCGAAAAGATCACCTCTCATTCTTCTGACGTCCAATGAGTAGAGGTCCAACATACTAGGTTCAAGATAGTGAACCTTCTCTGAACAGCCTTCAATGCAAGTATATCCTTCCTTAAATACGGAGACGAAAACTGTATGCAGTACTCCAGGTGTGGCCTCGCCAATACTCTGTACAGTTGTGGCAGGACTTCTCTGCTTATATAAACTACCCCCTTGCGATAAAGGCCAACATTCCATTTGCCTTGCTGATTACTTGCTGTACCTGCATACTCACCTTTTGTGTTTCATGCACAAGTGCACAAGGACCCCCAGGTCTCTCTGTACTGCAGCACTTTGCAATTTTTCTCCATTTAAATTATAATTTGCTTTTCTATTTTTTCTGCCAAAGTGGATAACCTCACATTTTCCCACATTATACTCCATCTGCCAAATTTTTGCCCACTCACTTAGGCTGTCTATATCCCTTTGCAAATTTTTTGTGTTCTCCTCACACATTGCTTTCCCACCCATCTTTACATCATCAGCAAACTTGGCTACATTATACTCGGTCCCTTCATCCAAGTCATTAATATAGATTGTAAATAGTTGGGGTCCCAGCACTGATCCCTGCGGCACCCCACTAGTCACTGTTTGCCAATCGTAAAATGACCCGTTTCTCCCGACTCTCTGATTTGTTAGTTAGCCAATCCTCTATTCATGCTAATATATTACCCCAACCCCGTGAACTTTTATATTGTGCAGTAACCTCTTATGTGGCACCTTATCGAATGCCTTCTGGAAATCCAAATACACCACATCCACTCATTCCCCCTTATCCACCCTGCTCGTTACATCTTCAAGGAACTCCAGCAAATTTTTCAAACATGATTTCCCTTTCATAAAACTATGCTGACTCTTTTTGATTGAATTATGCTTTTCCAAATGTCCTGCTACTGCTTCCTTAAAAATGGACTCCAGCATTTTCTTAACGACAGATGTTAGGCTCACCAATCTATAGTTTCATACTTTTTATCTGCCTCCTTTTTTAAATAGGGGCATTACATTTGCGGTTTTCCAATCCGCTGGGACTGCCCCAGAATCCAGGAAATTTTGGTAGATTACAACCAATGCATCCACTATCTCTGCAGCCACTTCTTTTAAGACCTGATGATGTAAGCCATGAGCTCCAGGGGACTTGTCCGTCTTTAGTCCCATTATTTTACTGAGTACTCCTTCTTTAGTGATATTATTTGTATTAAGTTCCTCCCTCCCTATAGCCCCTTGATAATCCACTATTGGGATGTTTTTAGTGTCTTCTATCATGAAGACCGATACAAAATATTGTTCAATGTCTCTGCCATTTCCCTATTCTCCATTATTAATTCCCCGGTCTCATTCTCTAAGGGCCCAACATTTACTTTTGCCACTCTTTTCCTTTTTATGTACCTGTAGAAACTCTTACTATCTCTTATATTTTGTGCTAGTTTAATTTTATAATCTATCTTCCCTCTGTTTATCATTTTTTTAGCCGTTCTTTGCTGGCTTTTAAAAGTTTCCCAATCCTCTGGCCCCCCACTTGTCTTGGCCACAATGTATGCCCTTGTTTTCAATTTGATACTGATGTGTTCATAATAAAGGATGAAACTGAGTGCTGTGTACAATGAGCAAGTGTGACCTTAGCTCCTTTAATAAGACTGCCGAGTGCAGGTACCTCGTGGGTGGCCTGCTTATATACCGTGCTCCCAAGGGATGCTGGGATCCCTTGGGACTCCAACAGGTAGGCCCTCTGGTGGTGGTGTAATACAGGTTGCAAGGGGTTAAATACATAACATCACTCCCCTGTAAAGTCATTAGTACACTTATTTACAGGGCTTTTTGCTCCCTTGACGATCGTCTCGGTACAAATGCGGGTGTGGGTGAGTTGGTTAATTCTTCACTGGGCTGCTGGGCAGCTGGCCTTGCCGTGCTGCTGGGGATGGTGAGTTCGACTTCGTGGTCAACCTTGATGTTAATTTCCACTTGTGTGTGTGTTGGAGGGTCAAAGTTGGTGGTGTCTTCTTCAGGTTGTTTGTAGCTGTTAGTGAACTGCAATCTGATTTGGTCCCAATGTTTTCTGCACATTAGTCCATTGGCCAATTTGACCGGAAACACCCTACTCCCCTCTTTGGTTATGACCGTGCCAGTGAGCCATTTGAGACCATGTCCATAATTGAGTACAAACACAGGGCCCTTGACCTCAATATCACGTGACAAATTTGCGCGGTCATGGTACACACTTTGTTGATGCTGCCTGCCCTCCACGTGATCATGGAGATCAGGGTGGACAAGAGAGAGCCTTGTTTTAAGCTCCCTTTTCATGAGCAGCTCGGCTGGGGGAACCCCGGTGAGTGAGTGGGGTCTGGTGCGGTAGCTGAGCAGCACTCGGGATAGTCGGGTCTGCAGGGAGTCTTCCGACAAGCGTTTCAAGCTTTGCTTGATGGTCTGAATTGCCTGGCCATTGGATGCGGGCTTGAACAGGGCAGATGTGACGTGCTTGATCCCATTGTGGGTCATGAACTCCTTGAATTCAGCACTGGTGAAACATGGCCCATTGTCGCTGATGAGGACATCAGGCAGGCCGTGCGTGGCAAACATGGCTCGTAGGCTTTCAATAGTGGCCATGGACGTGCTTACAGACATTATTGCACATTCAATCCATTTTGAGTAAGCATCCACGACAACCAAGAACATTTTGCCTAGAAATGGGCCCGCATAGTCCACGTGGATCCTCGACTATGGTTTGGAGGGTCACGACCACAAACTTAGCGGTGCCTCTCTGGGTATTGCTCAGCTGAGAGCAAGTGTTGCACTGACTCTAAATCTGAGTCGATGCCGGGCCACCATACATGGGATCTGGCTATGGCTTTCATCATTACAATGCCTGGGTGGGTGCTGTACAATTCCCAAATGAATGTATCTCTGCCTTTCTTGGGCAAGACCATACGATTGCCCCACAACAGACAGTCTGCCTGCAGGAACATTTCGTCTTTGCACCTGTGGAACGGCTTAATTGCCTCCTGCATCTCCGCTGGGACGCTGGACCAGCTCCCATGGAGGACACAGTTTTTTACAAAGGACAGTAAAGGATCCTGGCTGGTCCAGGTCCTGATCTGGCGGGCCATAACGGGGGACTTTTCGTTTTCGAATGCATCTATTACCATGAGCAAGTCTGCAAGCTGTGCCATTTCCAGCAGTTCTCTGTGCCCGGTCTGTGGCGGATTGCATAGCTGTATGCCGACAGCGTGAGCGCCTAACTTTGGATGTGGGCAGAGGCATTGGTGTTAATCCCTTTACTCTTAGAGAACAGCAATATGAGCGGCTTGTGGTCAGTTTCAAGCTCAAACTTGAGGCCAAATAAGTACTGGTGCATTTTCTTTACCCCATAAATGCATGCCAGAGCCTCTTTTTCAATCATGCTGTTGGCCCTTTTGGCCTTGGACAAACTCCTAGATGCATAAACAACCGGTTGCAAAATCCTCGATTCGTTAGCCTGTTGTAATACACACCCAACCCCATATGAGGACGCATCTCAAACTAGCACTAATTGTTTACATGGGTTATACAGGACAAGCAGTTTGTTTGAACACAACAGATTCCTGGCTTTCTTAAAGGCAGCCTCTTGTGAATTCCCCCATACTCAGTCGTCTCCCTTATGCAGTAGCGCATGTAAGGGTTCTAGCAGGGTGCTTAACACAGGTAGGAAATTACCGAAATAGTTAAGGAGTCCCAGGAACAATCGCAGCTCTGTCATGTTCTGTGGTCTTGGTGCGTTCTTGATGGCCTCCGTCTTGGCGTCAGTGGGTCTGATGCCGTCTGCTGTGATTCTTCTTCCCAAGAACTCGACCTCATGCTCCAGGAAAACACACTTCGAGCGTTTCAACCTGAGTCCCACGTGATCCAACCGACTAAGAACCTCTTCCAGATTCTTCAAGTGCTCAATGGTGTCCCAACCTGTAACTAGTATGATGTCCTGGAAAATCACGGTGCGAGGAACTGACTTTAGCAGGCTCTCCATGTTCCATTGGAAGATTGCCGCAGTCGACCGAATCCCGAACGGGCATCTGTTGTAGATGAACAGACCTTTGTGTGTGTTGATGCAGGTGAGACCTTTCGAAGACTTCTCCAGCTCCTGCGTCATGTAGGCCGAGGTCAGGTGCAACTTGGTGAACGTCTTCCCTCCAGCCAGGATCGCAAATAGGTCGTCTGCCTTGGTAGTGGGTACTGGTCCTGTAGCGAAAAACAGTTAATCGTTAATTTATTGTCCCCACAAATTCTGACCGTGCCGTCCTCTTTAAGTATCGGGACAATCAGACTGGCCCACTTGTTGAATTTTACCGGCGAGCTGATGCCTTCTCGCTGCAGCCTGTCTAGCTCAATTTCCACTTTCCATGCATCATATATGGTATTGCCCGTGCCTTGTGGTGAATGGGTCGTGTACCGGGACCAACTGGATCTGCACTTTCACCCTGGAGAAGCTTCCAATTCCTGGCTCGAACAATGATGGAAACCTGCTCAGAACATGGGCACATTAGGTGTCGTCGACAGCCAGCTTCTGCCAAACAATGTGGGGCCATCCCCTGGCACAATCCACAGCGGGAGTTTGTGTACTGCTCCATCATAGGAGACTTGGACTTCTGCACTGCCAATTACAGAGATTAGTTCCTTGGTGTAAGTCCTTAGTTGGTGTGAATGGGGCTGAGCTTGGGCCTGTGTGCCTCATTGTCCCACAGCCTATCGAAGACCTTTTTACTCATTATGGACTGACCTTCACCCATGTCCAGTTCCATAGATACTGGAATTCCATTCAGTTCAACTTTCAACATTATTGGTGGACATTTCGTGGTGAATGTGTGTACCCCGTACACTTCTGCCTCCTCGGTACGAGTCTCCAATTCAGCCTGATCCACAGTGGATCGATCTTCCTCTGCAACGTGATGGTTTGCAGGGTTTGCAGCTCGCCTGCACATTCGCTGGAGGTGTCCCATTGTTCTGCAATCGTTGCACGCATCGTGCTTGAAGCGGCATTGATGGGGCCGATGATCACCTCCACAGCGCCAACAAGGTGTTAACTGCCTCGCATTAACGATTGATGACGGACTCTGGGTCATCTGAGGTCGTGCAGCAGGAGCCGGCATGTATGTTCTGCCATGTATATTCCTGCTCGAAAATGACGTTACTTTGTGCACAGTACTAGCCGAAACTTCTTTACTCTGCGAAATCTGTTTGGTGTTATCGCTGGTGGACATAAATGCCTGGGTTATCGTTATGACTTTATTTAGATTCGGAGTTTCAACAGTCAACAGTTTGCGAAGGATTACCTCATGGCCAATGCCCAGTACACAAAAAAGTCTCTAAGCATTTGTTCTAGGAATCCCTCAAATTCACAATGTCCTGCGAGGCACCTTTGTTCGGCGACATAGCTTGCCACTTCCTGTCCTTCTGATCGTTGACAGGTGTAGAACCGCTATCTCGCCATCAAAACACTTTCCTTAGGATTTAGGTGCTCCCGGACCAGCTTACACAATTCTTCATAGGATTTAGCTGTTGGTTTTATCGGAGCTAGTAGATTCTTCATGAGGCCATAGATTGTTGCCCCACAGATAGTTAGGAGGATCGCCCTTCGTTTGGCAGCGTTCTCACCCCCTTCCAGCTCATTGGCCATAAAGTATTAGTTGAGTCTCTCCACGAAGGCCTCCCAATCATCCCCTTCTGAGAACTTGTCCAGGATACCAACTGTTCTTTGCATTTTCGTGTGGTTGTTCGTTACCTCAACGCCAATTGATGCGTTCATAATAAAGGATGAAACTGTGTACTGTGTACAATGAGCAAGTGTGACCTTAGCTCCTTTAATAAGACTCCAGAGTGCAGGTACCTCGTGGGTGGCCTGCTTATATACCGTGCTCCCAAGGGATGCTGGGATCCCTTGGGACTCCAACAGGTGGGCCCTCTGGATGTATTGTAATACAGGTTGCAAGGGGTTAGATACATAACAAATACCATCCCTTATTTCCTTAGTTAACCACAGATGGTTATCCCATCTCTTAGAGTCTTTCCTTCTCATTGGGATATATTTTTGTTGCAAGTTATGAAATATCTCCTTAAATGTCTGCCACTGCTCATCAGCCGTCCCATACTTTAATCTATTTTCCCAGTCCACCTTAGCCAACTCTGCCTTCATACCTTTGTAGTCTCCTTTATTTAAGCTTAGGACATGGGTTAGAGATCCAACATTCTCACCCTCCAACTGTATTTGAAATTCAACCATGTAATGGTCACTCATTCCGAGAGGATCCTTTACTAGGAGATCATTTATTAATCCTGTCTCATTACACAGTACTAGATCTAAGATAGCCTGCTCCCTGGTTGGTTCCGCAATGTGTTGTTCAAGGAAAGTATCCCGGATACACTCTAGGGACTCAAGTGAAGCAAATATGGACATGTGAGCCCATCGCTGGCATCACAGGCAGCAATGTGCATTGGTGTTGTGTCCAGTGCAGCATCAGTTGATTGAGGAGAAGTTTGGTGTGGATATTGATGCTGCTGGTGATTCTGGTGTTGGGGCTGATTGTGGTGGGAACTGTAGGAGCAAGGTGAGATTTTTCAAGGGCTCCGATGCTGATGGAATAAATGACAGGTGAAGTTGAGGTGACAGAAGCGATCTGTCAATGGTGAGAGAGGTTGTCCCAATGAGGTGACACTGGAGAGAGAATTTGCTCCAAACACTTGCTCGCTGCATAAAGGTCAATCTGTCTTCTAAATGCAGTAAGCAAATGCTTCTAACCTTGGAAAGTGAAGACCTATGAATGGGAGCTTTCATAGACCATTTGCAGCTGTCAGGTTAGTGAATCATTCGATGCTGACACAACACCCGGCCTACTTACCTGACATGATAATCGCGCTCCGCGAAAACCATTAAAAACCTGGTAAAATGGTAAGTATATGGTAAAATCCTGCTTA